>NC_134182.1:19572942-19892664 GCF_964188355.1 Buteo buteo
GTACAGTATCTTTCAAATAAAGATAGGGTTAAACTATGAAGAAATAAATAAATTTCAAACAGTCTCAATGTTGAAGAAGTTTGCATTAAAACCAGTACTGTTGTAAACATGTAATTTCTTTTTAGTGCTCATTTCTTGGTGTAGTCTTATATCAGACAGACCAGAGAAATACAAATTTTACTGATGCTCCAGATACTATTTTCAGAAAGCTTCTTTGTAAAGAAAGACTGGTTAAGTGGAATAGATGCAAGTGTAGCAAAGAACCAGAAGGGGTAAATGTTATTTTTTCAATTGCCTTAATTCTACCTTGAGCTGACAGAGGATATCTAGTGCTTTCTCAACTAAATCCATGTGTAGCCTTGCTGTACATTTTGTTTATTGAAGCAAACCTGTGCAGTATTGAACACTTTTGCTCCTCAGTGCAGAGGTGGCAGTCTGATAGTAGTGGTGAAATGGAAAAATTAATCTAGTGAAAGAGAAGAAACTTTATAGAGATCATCCTGGATGACAGTACCAGTTTTTATTATTTCATTTAGCTTTCCACATAATTCTGTTGTGAATTATATTCTACAAAGAACTTCCAGAGAACTGTGTCCTGGTTTCAGCTGGGATAGAGTTAACTGTCTTCCTAGTAGCTGGTACAGTGCTATGTTGTGAGTTCAGTATGCGAAGAATGTTGATAACACTGATGTTTTCAGTTGTTGCTAAGTAGTGTTTAGACTACAGTCAAGGATTTTTCAGCTTCTCATGCCCAGCCAGCAAGAAAGCTGGAGGGGCACAAGAAGTTGGCACAGGACACAGCCAGGGCAGCTGACCCAAACTGGCCAATGGGGTATTCCATACCATGGGACGTCCCATCTAGTATAGGAACTGGGAAGTGGGGGCGGAGAATCGCCGCTGGGGGACTAGCTGGGTGTCAGTCAGCGGGTGGTGAGCAATTGCACTGTGCATCATTTGTACATTCCAATCCTTTTATTACTACTGTTGTCATTTTATTAGTGTTATCATTATCATTATTAGTTTCTTCTTTTCTGTTCTATTAAACTGTTCTTATCTCAACCCACGAGTTTTACTTCTTTTTCCCGATTTTCTCCCCCATCCCACTGAGTGGGGGGGTGTGAGTGAGCGGCTGCATGGTGCTTAGTTCCTGGCTAGGGTTGAAACATGACAAACTGAAACTCCAATATGAAAGAATTTGAAAACAATTGTTCATTTTATATTTACTTAGAAATGTCTTGCCTAGAAACAAACAAACAACAAGTTGTTTAGGAAACTTTATAGCTATTCTCTGTTCAATTAATGTTTAAAAGCTATTGTCAAATGTGCTTGTTAGAAGTGAGAATGCAGACAACGCTAGCTTATTACTTGTGATGATTCCATATTTATTTAATGGGTGCCTTAACCAAGCAAGGAGTTATCCACAGAATGTAAGTCAAGGCTGTACGGCTTTGTAATGAAGATTAATATGTAAAAATTACAGGCTGAAAGTGTTTGAGTTTTGAACAGTAGCTGCATATTTAATGGTATACCCTGAATGCAAAAAACTTCTTTTCCTTTTTAAATCCCACCATAGTCAGTTCATTTTGAAACCCAAAGTGTTCTGCCAGTGAATTGATTTTCTTTCCAGTTTCATCTCTTGACATAAGTTTTTTCTTCTTAGTGGACTTTTGTGTCCTATTTTCCTATTCCAAGCTTCTTGATTCCCTTTTCATATACTTCTCAGATGTTGAAGTTTTTGCCACCTCATGTCATTTTCAGCATTCTGTTTTCTCTGGGTTCACCTTACTTTCATCTGAGCTTCCCCGAAAACAGCCCTGTAGTACATATCTCACACATTCTGCTTAATTACACAAAACCTTTTCCTTACCCAGAACCATTTCCTTAGTGAGGAAGATTATTTCAAAACTTCTTGAAAGTTCGCATTTCTCACTACAGGCCACCTTAAAGGTTTTGAATATCCGTTATAAGGTTTTTGTGTTTGGAGAAGTTATTGAGAACAGCTGGAAATGAATGACAACAGATTATTTTTTTTTTAATCAAAATGCATATTCATTATCTTGACCATTCTCTGTAAATGAATCCTTTCAAAGATTTCTCACTATTTAGTGAACTGATTGGACTGCTCATTGATATGAAGAGTGGGGAAACCTTTCTTCCAGTGCTTTGTGGTTTCTGCATCACTAGTGTGAGACAAATGCCTGCCTTCCCCCTAAATGAATGGCTCAGAAAAACTGAAATAGCTACACATCTCCCTGAATGGATAATGCTCCCACATGAAAATCCACATAGGAAAGGATGTGTAAAGATGGTAGAAATGCACTAAAATAAGGTGGTTAATCAGATGTTAATGACCTAACTTTTCATTATCCTAAGACAATGAAACTCCAGTGAATTCAGAGGAAGTGTATTTATTCACATTACCACCTGATCTACTAGTTGCCAGCTGGGCAGCTGCAAGACCCTACCAGAGATCTCATTTTCAGGGACCTGCTCATTTTTTTAATTTCTTTGGAGTTTATGAAAGAATTCTGTCTCACTTTTTTTTTCATGTTTATGTTTTAAAGTCTTGTTATTTTATGTTTTAATATTTTGCTTGATTTAATGTTCCTCTAAATTGACTGCTGCATAGGTGGTGAAAAAGGAACTTTGTTATGAATAGAATAAGGGAAGGTCAGACACTAACATGAAGCGGGCAGAATAACATCAGATATTGACTTTAACTGCAAGAAATTAATGACTGTTTGTTGACAGAAAGACATAAATTGCGACTAAAGCCACTGCAAAAAAGCTAAAGCGAAAACAGTTTTTACACAGAAATCTCCTCAATTGTAGGCTGAACAATCAAATTTGCTTAACAGAGTGCAAGTTACTTGCCAAACATAAGAATGAGATTTATATATTAGGCTGTGCAGCACAAAATGAAGGGTACAAGGTAAAGTTCCTTTGCACATGGCAACGAGAAGGGGCTGGAAATAAGGCCCTTACCTGCCTCTGTAAATAGCTCCCTTACCCACAGATAGATCCTCTGGTACATATATGTGTGAAGTAATCAAAATAAGGTGTTGCTATTTTCCTGTCTGCATCAATCATTTTTCTTAATTATCATGTTCAATCCTTATGACTTGTGTAATTTACTTCTTATGACAGTTTGCTGCTGAACTGAGCAATACTGTGCTGCTGAAGTGTCCTGTGGGCGTGGTAGTACCAGGCACTCCATGGTCTCGCTCTGTGTCTGTGGGAGCTGATTCCCTGTTAGACTGTTATTCCATGAAGCATCATTAGATCAGATCTTGTGGCTGAAGAGCTTTAGTAAATCCTGGGCTTGTGGGGAGAAGAGCATTGCCACACCCAAGAACAGCAAATAGCCTACAATATTGTCCCAATTCACAAAGGTGATTTATGTCAACATATGTTAATTCATATCCTGGGCCATAAGTATCATTTTCTTTGATGAAGGAAATGGTTTCATTTATTTGTTTGTGCTTGACAGACTTTGAAGTGTAGGGTCCATTGCTGATGGGTTGGTTTCTTCTGTAGTACGTAGGCTGCAGACTGCTTTAAAAGGCAGTCACTCATCTAAGTGCCCTGGGGAAAAGAGGGATGGGGATGGCAGAGCTCAACTTCCATGAGGACCTTTTGAATATTAAAGCCCATTAACATTGTGTTCAACTTCTAAGGCTATGATTCTTCTTAAAGATTTGCACATGAAATCTATTCTTGATGCTGAAATCTAAACAGGCCAACAGTTCTCATGTATGCTTCATAAATAACACGAAAGCAAGAGGAGGAACACCCTGTGATTCAGTATCATACTGGTGTCTGCAGTGACTTCTGTAAAGAGGTGCCAGCTCTGCTCCTCCAAGAAAAACCCCACTCCCCCTGCAGATGGGGCACAGACACCTTGCTTCATCTGTCTCTCTTAGAGTACTGAAATGCTTTTGAGGTGAGAGTGGCTGCTCAGATGACAAAAGTGAAGGACAGTATTTAGGCAAACATTGTGACTTTTGGTAAGAAACAGAGAAATACTTATTTTCAGAATATCAGTCCTCACAACGTACACTGTTTCTCTCAGAACTTTCACCTAACACTCGTTCTAGTTAAATGTTTAAAGAAAACATGTAACTATTGGTTTAAAATGCATTACAAATTCATGATTGTTTAATTTCTGCAGCAATTCCTTGGTAAGGGTATCAAATCATATTTTATACACTATTCACTTTAATTTCTCAGCAGTCCCATGGCTCATGTACAAGAAGTTTCAGCACACTTGATTTGCCATCACACAAACTGAAGCAGAGTTTTGGTGATTCAGGTTATATATCTAATTCTGGCTAGGGTCCTGCATCTTGAACAGGTTGTTTTTGTCTGCTCATCCATTCATCTTTGCAATATATAGATTTATTTTTCCTGCTGAGAAGCTTTTTGTAATACAAAGGCATAATCCAGAAAGCAGAAAAAAATAGCTTGCTCCCTGAGTAGCGTGCACACCAGATCCTTGTATACAGCGGTGCTATGTGTGGGGATCGCTTGACTTGAATGCCTGGAGAGGTGCAAATACCAGTTAGCGTCTCTCCTGTGACGGTGCATTTATAAAGTTTGCATTTAGTGAGGTAGCACTGCAGAACTTGCTTTCATCAAGGACAAAAATAATGGCTCTTCCTCCCAGCTGCTGTTTTTTGTGGCATTTGTAGTTTCTTTGTACTTCTAAGGCCTCTGACTGCCTGTTGGATTTTATTGACCAATCAGCTAAGTTATCTGGAGGAGAATAAGGAGAGGGAAAAGGTAGGATGGAAAGATGGAAGAGTATTATCTGTAAAGCTCCCTTTCCCTAAGATATTTCTTTCCCCTTATCCTTAAGATATTTTTCCTTATCTTTAAGATATTTTTTCTTTATGTAATTCAGATTGCATGTTTCTTTCCTCTTTGGATTTTCTACTCTACCAATATAGGACTTTTATAATTTGAGGAAGTATCAGCAGAGGCACATGAGGTCACTGTCTTGTGTTGCCAGTTTTCTCTGTAAAGGATTGGGTTATTGTTTTTTCATTTTCCCCTGCTTTTTGAAGCATCAGGCTGCATACAGCAAACCCCAGCCTTTTCAAGCTAGAAGGACTATAAAGCAGGGCAGAGAACCTCTGGCACTGCTAGTCACTTTATAGTGGGAAGTCAATTTCTGGAGGCAGGGGTTTGGCTGGTCTTGGAAGCAAGCTTGGACTTGTTCTTAATTCAGCTCAGGACTTTTTCAGTGGTGGTCACAGTCCTAAAAAGCTATTTAAAGCTACCCAGATGCCTTGAGCCAAACACTTGCACAAGCTAATTTTACAAAGCTTTTGATCTTTCATCCTGGGCAGGCTTGCTACTGTTAAAAATGAATTAAAACTGAAATGGTCAGGCAGTTGGCCTGATACTTTAGGTGGACTGTCGTACACTACATAGCTTGCATGGTACCAATGCGTTTTGGAGAAGGATGATGTCTCCCCACTTCCCCTCCCATGGAAAACCACATCCTGAATTGTCTCTCTCACAGCGTGGGGTTTAATCCACCATGAATCTTCCCAGCTCCAGGTTAAGCGAGTCTCGGGGAAGGAAGGGGAATTTGTGGATGCCACATTTGTGCTCATCACTGATCTTTGCCCAGGTGCAGCTTAGACAGGACCACTCATGGAACCATACTCTCTGGTGAGTGCTGGTGCCTTGTACCCCGAGCATGGACCCCCCTTGGCAGAGGGCTCCCAGCTGTGTCCTGGCTGGTGCTACGAGCTCCTGCGTTGCTAATGCCAGCACGCACAGTGCGACAAGAGTCACTGAGCCCCACTAGCACCTCTCCCTTTAGGAACTCTGGAGAGAAGTTTGAATATATACTTTCCAACTAAATTTGCAGTGGTAGAAGAAAGGGTTATTAGTGACTTTTCCATGTGGAGTGGGCAGCCCCGACCCCTCTGTAGCCGAGCCTGGGCTCTGTGCTCCAGCACACTGCCAGAGGGACCCCACTTTTCCATCCATGGAGGCGAAGCACACAAAGTGAGAAAAGCTGCAGCCAACACCCCAGAATACAACCTGGCATGAGTTACAAGGTGTGCCTGTGCCCTTTCTGTGGGACACAGGCAACATTCAGCTAATTAAGGCCTCTGTGGTTTATTACAGTTACATACGTTCTTCGAGGGAGGGAAAAGGTGGACTGAAGTCTTGCTGTGAATTTTTTTCCTTGCTCTGAGCTGAAGTTAGGCTGACAATAACAGCAACCCTTCTTTTTAGTACTCTCAGTTACTTCTACGTATAGAACAGGCACTTCATCTACTGCACAATGTTTGGCAATAGAGAAAGAGAGGACGTATTTTTCTATTAATGTAATAGAATTATATTGGGAATGACAACAAAAATTGAATATAAGGTCTAACAAAATATATTCCCTAGATCCTACTAAACTCTACAGGCTCAGAAAATGTCATGAAACCAGGCTTTAACTATGACATTCTTTGCTTCTTAAACAATAAGAGGAGGAGTAACATGTTTTGGGTTTGGTTTTTTTTTTCCTGAGGGAAAATACTTATCAAATTCTAGACCCTCCACATATAAAAAATGTAAAAATAATTGCAATTGACTTCATAAAATTGGCCAGAGCTGTTCAAGAGACAGTTGCTTGTTGGTAAATTCCCTGTGAGATGTACCTTTCAAGCGTGATGTGCATCCCTTAGCAAATGGCTAGCAAGGGCTCACTGATTCGCTAATCCATCAAGAATAGACATAAGTAAGACAGAGTCAGTGTGCTGATTCTTTGCACATAGGTGAATTGGATTTTTAGGGAATGGATTGCTATTCTTTTTATAACACTGACCTGAGATACAGCTACAGCTCCCTACAGATATAGGTGGGCAAACCTGTGAACAAAATCCAGACTTATTAGCCTCCTTATAATCATCTCCACAAGCAGAGGAAGTACATTTGACCTGGCCTCCCCTATCCTTCCCCACCCAAGTATATGTGGAGTTTATTTCACAAAATGAACAGAAGCAAGGAGAAATCACTCACCACATGGTGAACACTTGCAAAGTTGTTTCATAGAACCTTCACTACCATGGTGGCTTTCCTGGGGTCTGTAGCTTACTTCTTGATAAAGGCAAGAAACCATATGGTGGAGACAATGAAACCTTTAATACCACTTTTTGCATCTTTTTTTAGGGTTAGACATTTATGTAGGTGCTCTCAGATTGGTTCATGCTCCCTAGACTAGTCTGTGCATGGGAATGGAATAGTAGAATTGTATCAGTTCTGCTGTGTCTGGTGCTTTACCACAGTTTAAGGGTCCAAACTTTAGCCATTTTGAACTTACTCTTTCTTATTTGACTTTACCTTGAAGATGGAGGTGGAAAGAGCCTGTCGGCTCATCATATTCGATGCAAGGTTTCTCTATGTGGTATTTATCAGGGCATCATCCAGGGGAGCTCCAAATGACTGCACTGATAGACCTGAAATTGTTTCCCCTTGGGAGACTGCATAGAGGGCATGACACATAGGCTGCATGCATACTCTGCATGCATTTGCCCTGTCAGGTTTTACACATCTACTGCATCAAAGAGCAGCTGCTAGACAACTGAAGTTGTAAGCAACAGCAGCTTTCAAAGTGGGAATGTGAACTGAACAGTGTCGCCTTTCCTGCTTTGATAAAGACCTTGTGTCAGATTCTTTAGGAAATTCTGACTTGCAGCAGCCTCCTGAATCTGACAACTTGACTCTGCAATCTGGACATCCAACGTTCAGCTGAATTTATCTTCCCTTTGGGCTGTTTTCTCTAATATAAACAGTAAATTCAGACTCAGTCTAATATGCCTCCAAATTGCCTGTTTTTCTTTGAAGTACCTCTGACAACAGTTTTATGAAATAGTGCCATTAGTGCAGAAGTTGTGTGACACGGGAGGACTTGCTAAAGGCTTTTAAAGGTTGCTTGTGTATTATACCTTTTTTTCTATAAAAATGAAGCCTTCTCAAATCTACTCCTGTCACAGAACTTCACTGAAACCTCAGTCAGCCTCTAGAGAGCATAAAAAAGTTGGCAAGATTTACATGCATTTATAGCCTTGCATTGGTGATGTTACTCGTGATCAGGACCTCAGGCTGTATCTGGAGTTAATAGCAGAAGGGATGAGCCTGAATCTTAATCATTATGTGGTTATTGGCCTTTTTGAAGTTTTTTCACCCCATTTGCTTGACAGTGCTTAACAAAATGCTGTTTCTACAGGTTGTCTTTGACCTCAATTTCAGTTTAATTACTTCCCACCAAAGGAACTTCCCTCAATCCTTTATTAACCTGGTTAATAAACACATGCGATTCTGGTTTTCTTAAATAATTTGCACAATTAGGTTTCTTTGTTGCCATCAGGGATAGTAGTTTGTGTGTCTGCAAAGGGAATTACTCAGTAGGAAACATGGCACAGCTGCGATGTATTTGAGATGAACTTCAGTACACTTGGGATCTTGACTGTTTTCAGTGTTACTTTGAGGCTTGATTTAACCTTTTAGATGTAGCACTGAACTAGAATTGGCAATTGCACAGTTCAACGAAATTTAGTTTGGTCAATTTAATTTTCACAGTTTTGCCTTTACACAGCTTCTGACTTAATCCATCTTGAGAAACCAGTAGTATGGTTAGAAAGTTATACCAAACTGATAACTTTCATATGAAAATCAGTAGAAGCGTTCCTTTTAAAGGAGGTCTGTTTTTAATGTGATAATCTTTGTAGCAGAAAAATAAGGCTATTTTGAATTTTCAGTGAAATTTCAGGTTCAGACAGCCTAAGTATGCTTGAGAAGAGCCCAAGACTCTGAAGTATTTTTACCCCTGATTGGTTTATCCTCTCTGGGTGGATGTAAAGACAACTAGTCTCTGAGGGACTCTGCAAGTTAAGTTCATTCCTACTTGCCTCAGAGCTTGGTCTTACTTGCATAATTTCAAAAACCTAATCTGAAAAAACCACTGATTTCACATCAGGGTTAAAAAGAGGTGAACAACTGTGGTTTAGGCTTGAATTTTAGATTAGGACTATCTCTCTTTCAGACTGGAAACCAGAAGGAAAAAGTTACCAACTCGTTTTAACTAAATAACTTGGGGAGAGGTAGAGAGCACAGCTGTTTCTTTTTCTGGAAAGCTTCTTATGCCTCTAGCTGGGTTAGCTTTGTAGTTACCTGTCTCAGCCCTTGTACTGCACTTGAGGAAAGCTATACTCTGCATGAGGGTAGATAAATGAGATTCACAGCAAATGGTTTGGTTGCTTGAACTGGCTGGTTCCCAGCACTAGCAGTGTTGTTCTGCTGCATAAAAAGAACGTACTTAGCAGTGCATGTGCCTATTTGGCTAAATTATTAAAATACACACCTCAAAGAGAAGGAAATTTATCAAAGAACAAAGTACATGGCCAGCTTTATGTGCTCAGTAAAGTCTGATCCAAAATCCTGTGAGGAAGGTGGAGTACATTTCTGTGTGATTTGAAGGGCTTTGGCCCATGAAGTGTCAATGGCTTGACAACTCAGATCAGATTTCCATGGACATTTGCATGCCTGATGATACTGATGAGTGCCTAGTGGGCTCTTTTGCCTGGCCTTAGCAGGTCTGGTGTCTAGCTGTTACTGGCAGCAGTGGCAGTTAGATACCTAATTCATCATCTTTGCATGGGTGTTCCCTTTATCCAGGAAGAAGGGTGTTCAGTTTTCTGTCAAATAATTTTGCTCTTGGCTTGTCTCAGCAAGAATCCAAATGTGATGTGGATAAATAAAGGTAAACACCTGCACCAACAACTGAATTTCCAATTTTGAGTAACTGGATAGTCCAAGAATTGAGTGGAAGTCTTAATCATGTAAAACTGTGAATGAGTTTAATGTTCTGTGACCATATTTTCTGCCAAGTCATGGTGTAGCTCTGTTCTCTGGCCAATGCCTTTTTGGATGCCATCTGTGGCTGAGCCATGGTCTTTGTGTAAATGAGTAGACCTTGTTCCCAGCCAGAGAGGTTACTTGAGAGTGACACAGCTGCTTTTTGGTGTCTGCCTGTGTATCGTACCGTTGTGTGGCCAGTGATGGGAACTGCTCCTGGAACCATCACTGAGCCCTCCCCCAAATGCTGGAGTGGGGCTGTGCCCCGGATCCCAGTTCTGAGCACTGCCTCTCTGCTTTTTAATGCCTGACTCTATTTTCATCCTTCTGTGCTCTCTCTAAGCATTGGTGTGTTTGATCAAAAGGAATGCACTGATAAAATTGAAACATATATATACCCCTCTCTTCTGCCTGCATACGTAAGAGAAAAGCACTTACACATGTCATGTGAATACAGAAATAATTTGGTGTTTGCTTGCACATCAGGCTTCCCAAAATACATTCTCATCAGACATTCAGGAAACATTATGGCTTTATTACCAAGGGAAGGCTTTCACTTTTATTATTTTTGTAGGGGAAGTTGTTCTGGATTGTATAAAATACGATCTTCTAACCATAGAGACTATTTGTTTTGAAACCGTTGCATGAAAGAAATTAAGATTTCAGTTTCACAGCTTTTATAATTGCAGAGATTATCTCTAGTTAGCTGCTGCGAAGCAGGGAGTGCTTGTTATGTTTATTTGTTTAGAAGCATCCACCTCAGGTTCAAGGCACTCATGTCAATACACTAGTACAAGATGGTGGGAAAGCATTCAAAAATATTTGCACACTGCACTGATGCCCCACAAAATGATTTGTCTTGCCTGCTGATGCTAAGGACATCAGACTGTTTTTAAGTTGCTGCCCAGAACAGAAAGGAAGATGACCATAAATGCTTTCTGCCCCTTTTGGCTCCCTCACCAATTCCCTTTTTGAGTTCCCACATCTTCTTTTCTTACCTTTATTTTCTCTTCTGCTCTAGACTCCCCTTTCTTCACTCAAATTCTCTGCTCTTATATACCTGTAAGTCTCAAAACCCTTTGTGATGTTCCTGTTCATGCTCCACTTTCCTGTTTCACCCATATGCCTCAGGTCCCTGTTCTCTTTCCACATTTGGTTAGGTTTGGCTCTACTACTCTCCATTTTATTTTTTTTAATGTTCATTCTACCATGACAGACGGATTCCCTGTCTTTTCCCAGGAACCCTGGGAGACCGCACAGTACCTCTATTTCCCCCTTTTCCTCTACTGCAAATCAGGAATTAAACCCTTACAGTGGGTTGCAGAGCATTTCTGTAGCATAAAAGAAATAAACTCATTGGAGCATTTGTACCCTGGTCTTCCTGCAACACCATCTCCTCCCATACTGCTGTAGCACGTTGTCGTGGTTTCAGCCCAGCCGGTAACAAAGAACCACGCGGCCGCTCGCTCACTCCTCCCGCCCCCCTCCGGTGGGATGGGGGGAAGACGGAGGAGAGAAAAGGAAAAAAAAAACCTGGAACCTCGAGGGTTGAGATAAAGGCAGTTTACTGGGACAACACAAAGGAATTACAACAACGGTACTAATGAACGAGTATACAACAAGAGTGATGCACAGTGCAACTGCTCACCACCCGGGACCCGACGCTCCGCCACTTCCCCCACCGAAAGAAGAGACCACCCCCACCCGGCCCGCTCCCTACATATATACTGAGCATGATGTCACATGGTATGGAATAGCTCCTTAGCTAGTTCAAGTCAGCTGCCCCGGCTATGCCCCCCACCTCCCAGGTTCCTGTTAAAATTAATTCTATCCCAGCTGAACCCAGGACACACATGAGCAGATGTGAGATCTAGAGACAGGGATGCTTTGGGGTGCATTCAGCCCTCGTCTTCCTCCCTTTGTAAAGCAGGATGGTGTCAGCTTGATGGCATCTGTTTGCAGCAGGTGTAAGTGCTTCTAGGCTCCTAGTTAGGAAAAACAACTTCCATTTTAGTTAAAGCAGTACAAAGTGTAGTGATAGATGTAGTCTAAAGATACGCTCTCTGTGAAGTGCTCTTAACTAGAGGCCTGATCCGGCATCTGTTAATTTAACAGGCAGTCCAGGGATGGCCGGAGTAAGCCGCCTGTGGGGTCTTGGGTCTTCAGCCATCCCACAGCTCTGCAGACTTTCTGCTGCCAGGGAGACCCCTCAGACCAAAATGGTGATCAGAGGGCCCAGTTCCCTTCATCAGCACACATTAATTCATCTGTCCAACATCCCACCTGGCTTATAAGCCCTGTAGACGTGGCTCTGTTTTGAATGTAGTCGGTCACCTGTGGAGTATTGTAGCCTTTGAAGGACCCCAAAGTCTCTGAGGCAGCTCTCTAGCTACCACAGACTTTGTTGCATCTCTGTGTATGTATATAAACCTTTGTCGTGGTTTAACCCCAGCCAGCAACTAAGCACCACGCAGCCGCTCACTCACTCCCCCCACACCCAGTGGGATGGGGGAGAAAATCAGGAAAAGAAGTAAAACTCCTGGGTTGAGATAAGAACGGTTTAATAGAACAGAAAAGAAGAAACTAATAATGATAATGATAACACTAATAAAATGACAGCAGTAGTAATAAAAGGATTGAAATGTACAAATGATGCGCAGGGCAATTGCTCACCACCCGCCGACCGACACCCAGCTAGTCCCCGAGCGGCGAATCCCTGTCCCCCCTTCCCAGTTCCTATACTAGATGGGACGTCCCATGGTATGGAATACACTGTTGGCCAGTTTGGGTCAGCTGCCCTGGCTGGGCATGAGAAGCTGAAAAACCCTTGACTATAGTCTAAACACTACTGAGCAACAACTGCAAACATCAGTGTTATCAACATTCTTCACATACTGAACTCAAAACATAGCACTGTACCAGCTACTAGGAAGACAGTTAACTCTATCCCAGCTGAAACCAGGACAACATTGTATAATTTCACCTTTTCTTACACTGATCAAGGCTTTTTCACTTGACTAAATTTAATCCTGTAATGCCCAGCTATACCTGCTCTCCCAGTATCCTCTACCTTTAATATTTTCAGCTGCCTAATTCTTGTGAAAACAATTATTCTCTCTGCAGTTTTTCATCCAGCTGTACAGTAATTGTCAATATGTTCTAAATATCCCATTTTATGCCCAGCTACAGAGACAATGATTTCCAGTTACGAGAGAAACGTGGAAATATTTCAGGCTTCTGCTCTGGTGGGCTTATGTTCAATCCTATGTACAGAAAAAGGGGCAGTTGTCAAAAAGAAAGCAAGAATTGCTCATTCTAGTTTGTACATTTATGTGCCTGGTTTCTCAGAGATTTCTGTAGCTCTTTCAGAATAATTTCCTTTTAACTTCCAGGGAGTATTCATTTGCTCTGTAGTGCCTGCAACCATAAAGGTATTTTCCATCTCTCCTATAATACAATTGTGATAAAGACACAGCAGTTGATCAGTAATCAAGCCCTTCTGAAAATTGTATTTTTCCTTTATTTTGATCTGAAACTGAGCTTTCATTGAACAACATTAGGTAAAGGTGAAGTCTCCGGAAGTAGATCACATAGTAGCAGGACAGGTATCATCTGAGGAGGACCCAATGAGCTGAAAAGTATAACAGTACAAGAAATTAGTTTAATTTGACATAGCTATGAATAATTAACATTTTATAAGGAAATACAGAAATGCAATTAACCTTAGTCACTCTGATGCTCTAGGAAGTACAGTCTGTCTTCCTTGTGTTGTCTCTGTGAACATAAGAGAATGAGGAGGCTGCTGTCTGTGAACACAAGAGAATGAGGAGGCTGCAGAAGAGAAGCAGCAGCTCATTCAAAGATTGTCCAACCTTTATACAGCAAACTTACTGTAAAAATTGAATTCCCAAAGTTTTTACATTGGGTGCTATGATATTGAGCTGGATCACACATGCCTTGCAATAGATGCTCAAGCCTTTAATACATGAGAAAAGTTTTCCTCCATGTATGCTTATTGCTTACATGCTCTGTCTGCTCCACTGTCTTTAAGCAAAATAGCAGCAGAGCTAAGACATGCTGAGATGCCCTGGACATCCCAGGTCCCACTGGAAAACCACAGGTCCCAATTCCCTCTGGAAGCTGAGAGCACAGATGACAGTAAAAACCATCTCAAAATATTCTGTATTGGGGCCATTCTTAAAACACTAACCTATCTTCATACCACACTTCAGATAACCCAAAACTTCAGGAATTACTCTATGTCCCCTGTTGCTTCTCACAGCCAAGTAGTTCTTGCTGTGCCTCTTTCTGATCACAGCTTAAATTTAGATACTTTAACAATCTTGCATTCACTGATGTTTTTAAGACAGCTGCCATTTTCTGTTTGATTTCTCTTAACATTAAGAAATAAGTAAGTAAGAAAGACAATATGGAGTAAGCAAGAAAGAAGCTATGGAGTCAGTAAGAAAGATGTGAACTAATTTTCTCTTTCCTTCTTTTCCTTTCATGGAACCAAATAGGAACAGAAGTTGAGAGAGGAATCCAAATCACCTGTTATCCTGACACTGCCACTCTGTGCAACACCTCAAAACTTCCTCCTCCTCCTTTCTTTGGGTGTGCCTACCTGCATTATGAAGAAGAGCAGGAACCTCACTCTTGCACACCCTGCAGAGGCTTCCAAGGTCTCAGGAAGGAACTGCTGAGCCCTCTTTCCTACATGCACCCACTTTATTGGCATGAGGCCCAGGAAGAGGAAGCAGGAAGGAGCCCATCTTCACCCTGAGCTGGGACCCAGCATAGCAGGCAAAGGTCATACACTGCCTTCTGGGGGGTGGCATTGTCACTGAGGCTTTCACACCTGTTTCTGTTTCCCATTCCTTTCTGCATCAAACTTTCCCATATTCCTCAGGTTCCAAGTCAGGTCCCAAATTCATGCTGCCTTGTTTGTGGGTTTTCTACATGGATTATTGCTGCTTTTCTTCTTTTCCACCAAAAAGAGTTTGTTGAAGTAATGTAAAATTTGTTTTAGGAAGTCAAAACCCACATCTTGCATCACGCTTAAGCTTCATGAAGAAAATTATCACCCTCTATTGTTTGTTTTGCTCTGTGTACTGCAAGCCCTGTGATACAATCTTAACTCCTTTCAGAGGGCTGGGATTCTTCCTATTAAGTGCCTGCCCCCATCCTTGGCAAGCCTAATAGTTTGCAGATAATTGTGACCCCAGAAACTTTGTAAGTGCTTTGTGACTAGGCAGAATGGTCCTTTCTTCCCACAATTTACAATGCAGATTATTGAGATTATTGATGGATTCATTCGTTTGCCACCTTCATGCTATGATGTGGCAACTGTTAGCAAATGTGACTTTATTTATGGTGATGGCTGTAGTTTTGATACAAAACAAGGGTCTGGCCAAAAGATTCTTGCCTCCCGTGTGTACTTTTATTAATTTAGATATAAAATTGTAACCATTCCTTTCCATGGCTGAGACATACAAACTTGAAAGCATCAGGATGGTTCCTAAACAGCTTAAGCTGTTGACCTTGTCCTAGATGTGGGCTCTTGCCCACTGTATGCTAGAGTACCTGTCTTCTCACATGATTAGCATAAGTCTGTTTTCACATTATCCCTAGTTGACAAATGCTGTCTAAGGGGTACCTGACCCCAATCTCTTATGATTCCTCTCTCCTTAGAGGTTAAAACACCTCAAACAACCTTCTCTCCCTCCAAACATTTTTTTAAGTGACAATTAGAAAGCAAATGGTTCAGCTGGTGCAAATGTGGGATTGGTAGGGGAGTCACTGCAGCAAGCTCCAGCTGGGGCAGTGGAAAGCCTGACCTCCCTTACATTGCTCCCGTTGCCTGTGGAATTGCAACAGGGAAATGCAGCCTAACAGCATCCTCTTCAAACAGGGACCCCCTGCTGCATGACAGGTATACATATACTTTTTCAATAGCGAAAAATGTTAGTATCCCTTATTCTATGTGGCAAGGATCAAAATATAAAATGAAGACTCTTATCCATGCTCCTCTTGAGTCATGCCTTTATTGCACTGATTGCATGCAGGGCATCTGCTGCCCTCCTGGATTTCGGTGGTGGCTGGAGTGTTCTGCACGCAGAAAGAATCAAAGCCAGAGGTTGTGAACCCACCAGGATGAGGTCCTGCTTCCTGACGGGCAGATGGCAGAGTACTGCTGCCTCCAGGTATACTCTGGAAGCTAATGCTGTACTTTCCATCAAATTACAAGAATTGGGAAAACATTGACAAGGCAGTCCCTTTATTCTGATGAATGCTGTGCTGAAACAGGTGGCCATTAAACAACAAGTTTGTTTGTTTGTTGAGTAAATAGATTGCACTAGTCTCAAATAGCACTCTTTAGCTCCCAGTGCAACAAATCCACTTATCTGTGAGAAACTTCTGCTATTCCTCATTTTGAGTTTTCTGATCAGGAGATACCCAGCTATAATTCATAATTATCACTTTGGGCTTTTGATAACATACCAGAATCTTCTGACTAACAAAATGAGTTGCAGACTTTTTTTTCACAATGACGGCAATTAAAGATCGGACAGACTTATAAAGAGAGTGGGGAATGAATGCTCCATCACTTGAAATCTTTAAATGAAGAGACTGTCTTTATAAAAGGTATTTTCTGTATCAGCCAACAGTATGAAGACAGATGCAGGAACCACAGAGAGGAATTCTTTAACTGAGGTTATGCAGAGGGTCAAATAAGATGGCCATAATGATCCCTTCTGGTCTTAACCTATCAATCAAAGGGCATTAAATATCACTCACTGAGCTGGACATGTGATTATGCAACCTAAAAGTACAAGGAATTTCCTGCTTGTAAAGGGAGAACCTGGAAAGAATAATAACCATGGGATACAAATATTATGCTGACCTTCTTTCAGAACATCTACAAAGTTACAGTGGATCCTCTTAAGGTTAGCATAAGTATCCTGGTTATTCCAGCTGAGGTGAATGCTTAGAATGGAGTAGCTTATGAATGCGTAATTGATTCTATGACCTGAAAAAACCTGTTTCTGGTGTTTGGAAACCCTTCTGCATTCAGCTGCAAGATGGACAATGAAAGATTTTTGTGGAGTTGTTGAAGTATTTTAAAGAAGTTCATCTTCATATTTCCTATGCGATTTTAGTCTATGCTTTTTATAACACTGCATTGCAAAAGGGAGTTTCTGTGCTGCCTCTGTCTCACCAATAGCCTCAAGAACCCTTTTTCTTCCACTGCACTGTGAAACAATGCCTGCTTTATGTTGGATCTCTGGGTCTAGAAATTTGAGAACAGGATTTCCCCATGATAAGGTGCAAGAAACAGAAAGGAGGCATATTCAGTTTGTCTGTTGGCTGGAGCTGCTTTTAAAAACAGAGGGATGTGTGGGTGGAGGTTGTGAGAAGGATGTTTTGTACTGGCATATACATGAGTAAACAGCCATTCAGTGGTTTGTAAAGAGCTGAGCTGAACAGCACCCAGGAAATATACAATTTTTCCCCAAATCTTCAGTGTTTGAAAGCTGATAGGTTCAGCTCCTTATAAATCTTTTCATCAGTAGGGCCACAGACCAAATGTTTTTTAAACTGTCCTTCAATTGTTGTAATTGATTGGCAGCCATTGATTAAACAGTCATGTGGACCAGTGCTGACTACTTCAGTTTGGAAGGGGCTGGGCAGGAAATGGGAATTGCTGATGTCTACATGTACATGCTAAATTGTATTGTCAATCAGATGGCCAAAGGCTTCAGTATGTTGTCTGCTAGACTTGGAAGGGAGAATAATGTTTGTGGCAGGTGAAGTTGTCCTGGAGGTTGCAAAAGCATCTCAATTTCTTTTTGTCTTGCTCTGATATCCTGCTTTAAACTTTTCTTGGATTTGGATATTGTAATTGGCACTGTATGTCAAAGGAAAGCATCCCCATTACAAAATTTCTGTGTCAAGCTAAGTCTTTTGGGTGGTTGCCACTGTATAAGGGAATGTGTATGAATGTGGTTGTAAGGCTTTATGAGATCTCTTCATGTAGAAATTATGCACTCTTGGGGCACTGGAATTGCTGCATCACTAAAAGGTTCAGCTGCTCAGCAATGTAGCAGTTATAAAGGTTAAGGGAGCATGGAGTTAGTCACCTGTAGTCACGGTCTCTCATATATTTTCTAGATATAAGTCAGGAACAGGACATTGAACCTTGACAGTTCTTTCCAGGGGAATGTGTTGTGGGCCTGTGAGATAGATGATCACTATCTAGGCAGAGCAAGATTTCTCCTGTGGCTCTTTGGGTGGTGATGGGATTTCCCCAGAGGTGGAAATGAGAGCAGATGTAGTTAAAGCAACCATGTTGACTGACTGTGAACTAAGGCAGGATTGTAGAGAGGGGAGGACTGAGCAAAAAAGAGGAATGGAACTGGTAGCTTTCTTCCTGCTAGAATGACCAAGAAAGAAAGAGGTTGATTCACTGAAAAGCTCCTTACTTGGGAGAGAAGCAATATATACCAGGGATGGTTAGTAGAGAGAAGCAGCTATGGGGCAAGCCCCAGAGAACTCTGAGTTAAGTCCAAAGGGCGTCAAGGAAAGCTGGAAAGCATGCTGGCCTAGTGCAGTAGGAACCCTCCAAAACACAGCCGCATTAAAACCTTTTTGGGTGACTTTTTGCCAGGGTTGTATCATCTTTGATTTTTCCTTGGGAATCGGCACTGTCACAATTGTAGCTGGTGAAAGATTTTTGGAAGGTTTTTGGAGTGCATTGATGGAGTTCATTGATTTCTGCCATTGCAAGCAATACTTTGCTTTCAAGTCAGACTCTGAAACACTAGTCCCAGAGTCTATTATTAATTCCTGATGTCATTAAGACATGTCTTCTCTGTCTGTGATGCACTGACATTTATTTTATAAGGCACTGACATGATTAGATCTTCAATTTTATTTTATAGCCAACATGCTTGGCCCAGGATTCCCAGGAGCTATGTTTAAAGTTAGCTCCCTAATTCATGTTTTAGTCATCTAGTAAATGAAGTAATTTTTTAAGATTCTTAATGCCTAGTTCGGCAGTTACCAGCTTCTCAACTCTTTCTTTGACCAGGCCATTTATTTCAGTGCCCAATAAGGCCACCAACTGTTGTAACTCTTGGCCTTCCTCCCAAGAAGAGCCCTTCAGCACTGTTCCACATAAAGCTGAGAAAAGCTGGATATGCTGCAAAACAGGCAATTGTTCTATCCACAGTCCTTCCCCCTCTGTTTTACCACAGTGTAACTCCCTTATGAGCGACATCTGCAGTCTTCACCTTGCGGGTAGACAGTCACCCAGGAACGCAGCAGGCAGAGATCAAAGGAGTGAGACTGGTAACAGTGAGGGACCTGAAATTTGCAGCAGAATCTTTTTCATGAGCCCCTCCAAAGAAAGTATATGTTGCTCTATGCAGTTATTCTCAAAAATATCTTCAAAGTTTTCAGTTCAGTCTGGTTTGAGTTTCCAGGGGCCAAATTTGATACCTACATATTAGCTGAATAACCTAGTTCTCCCACCTGCACTGGATGGCTTCTTGAAATATAGCTGTTGTTTCCACCAAGAGTAAGGAGTAAATGAGGAGAGTAACTAAGCTAGATTAGTCTATATAAAAACATGCTTCTTACTCTCTAGACTGAAGTACTACAGCTCTTTCTGAACTCATGCCCTTTTTTTCACACTGGGATGTTTACAAAGCATCAGATGATTTTACTCTTTAGATCTAGGGTGTGTAAAAAGAGGTGTACTTTACACCAACTACAAAGGACCTCAGAATCAGATCTTACAGGTTTAATCTGGATGTGCAGAGGCAGACTCTTCCCCTGCTCATGCTTCAGTGCATTAACTAATCTTTAAAGAACAGAGATTAAGGAGAAGCTTTGCCCATGAACAGGTTAGCCCTGGCTGTCTAGCCCTAGCTGCACGAATTCATTCAGATTCCTCGGAGGTGTGTAATACTGATCACTGTCCAGAGGCAAGATATTGGACTAGATGGACTATAGGTGTGAGCCAGGACCACATTTTCCAGGTAAATTTCCACTGCAAAATTTTATTTCTTTCTTTGCTTTTGATTCCTTCCGTGTGCATTATAAATTGTTCTGCCTGTTGGTGTAATGATGCTGGTGTGTGGTAGTCTGAATGAGTTGGCGTTTTGCCTACTCTTATTTAGTCAGTGCTCATCTTTTCCCTGGCTGTCTAGGAGCCTCTTCAACCAAAGGAGGCAGAAGAAAATGTGTGTCTCTGTGTCTGGAGTGCTGAGGAGAGGAACCCACCAGCAAATGGGAAAGGCTGATCAATCCTCCTGAGTTCTTTTATCTTAATTCAGGTTTTATTTAGACCTTCCAATACTGTTCAGTACAAAGGGAGATTTGCCACCAGCATTAGAAATAATAATATTTAACACAGAAAAACTTTGTACATGCTCTTCTCTTTGTCATTTAAGTTACTAAAATATAGCAAAGGAAAATTCTTCTAGTATTGAATAGCATGAATGAAGCTGCTATTGTATTTATCTATCTCTCTGAGTATAGAAACAGGTATAAACAACTCCCATTATAACATTTCAGGCATTGGCACCACCAGAGAGCTCTTTGCAGCTGCAGCTCATGCATTTTGCAACAAAATTTCTCTCCCCTTTTCCCTCAGCTTCCCCCACCCCCAGAGAATTGACACGCTTTCCACTGACAAATGTTGAGTGTAGCTCCTGAGGATTTAGCATGTCAGGCTGTGTCTACACAGCTTAGGTTTCTATTATTATGCAATGGCTTAGAAGGCAGTGCTTTGCCACATAATTACAGAGCCATTCTGTATTAGGACCAGGAGTTTGGATGCCTCTTTCTGTACCAACTATTAGCTTCCTACCCACTCAGGCCTCCTCCCTGACACTCTTACTTGTTTAATAGCTTCTTTTTGTACCCTTCTTTCCTCTGGCTTCTGATTTTCTTCCCTTTCCTATGGTACATATTTGTTTATTTCAGAAGTGAGGGGTCTGACTGAGTCGTGCCTGCTCAGATTCCTATGCAGCACAAAGCACTTGCTGTATGTTGCATCGTCAGAAGAGGTAAGAAGAAATTCCTGAAGCTGCCTGCTAGTTTGCTCTGGTTTCTCAATCTCTCTCTCTCTCTTTTTTTTTTTCCTGTATGTGTGCACATCGCTTGTCTCACAAGCCGTGCAGGCTCTGCCATCTAGAGCACTTCGTGAGATCACTCCAGTTTGCTGTTTTTCCTTTTTCCAGCTCTGCGTGAGTGTGTGTGTGTATATCTCCCTGTCTCTCTTCTCCCTGCCACGATACAACTTGACCCCCCTCCCCAAAACACACACGTACACAGAAGCCGGGCTTGCTAGCATGAACTTTTAGACTTGCAGTACCAAAATGCATGTGTTACCTTGGGATGCACTAGGATCAGAATGCTTGAAAAGCCTGCAGGCTGCTTAGTCCTCCAAGACTGGGTTTTTTAAACCAAACAAGAAAAGAACAAGTTATTCACTTTTTTTCTTCTTCTTTTTTTTTTTTTTTTGTTTCTTTCCCTTTTTGTGCTTTGGATATTACTGAAAAAGGAGTCTCAGGGATTCACACACTTGGACTTTACTGAATCAGGCTGCATCTGACAAACAATCCAGTCTGCTTTTTGGTTTGTGAGAGATCAACCAGGATTTTTCTGATGATATCTTCTTTTGAAAAAAGGATGCATGGCATAGAAAGAAGGTCTAAGTGCCTGTCTGAGACTATTTTACTGAACCTGGGATAAATGTTACTTCTCAAAGGTAAGCGATAGATTTTTTTCATATGTATATATAAACTACATAGCTACAATATACACTATATATAGATATGTACACAAAACATTTATATACAATTACCTCTGATGGCAAAAAAAAGTACTGTTTTTGTGCATTTTAAAAGCATCGGAAAAATGTGTAACTATCTTCCTTTTCATGCTAGTCTAAATAAGGTTGTTCACATAGAGAAAAGAATCTCAGTTTTGCTTCTGCTTCTCTCAGCATGAAAAGGCAGTTCAAAAAGAATATTTATTTTTTTAAGTGTCAATAGGGATTTTTTTCATGACAGTTTTGAAACAGTGATGGAAAGAGGTTTGAAAGAAGGGATAATAATTTGGGTTCTGATCCAGGAAAAACTGAGCAATATTGTAAAGCTGTGGAAGTGACTGCAGCTTTCTGGAGGAATTAGTAAATCCTGCAAAGCTAAGGAAGAACTTTGCTGTACAGATCAACTCTGCTGTATATAAAACCACACAGTAAAAGAGTGGGGACCTCGGCAAATGTCATATGAAGAAACGGAAGGCATAGGAAAAGCTAGAGAAGGGAAGGGAGTAAGGGGTGTGGAGGGGCAGTGCCTGCTGTCAGAGGTTGGTGTTCTTGGTAAGGTGATGCCACTAATGATGGACATCCAAAATTGGCAAGGTGGGCATGCGGGGGATGGGGTACACAAGCAGGTATATGCTATGTCATGTCTGTCTGACGTCATCAGAAATATATGCTCTTTGCAAGACTAAGTGCACTGAGAATTTGAGTTGGGGGAAGCATCTAAATGGCAGCACTGGACAAGATGTAGCAAAATTAAAATTAAGTCTCTCCCTGACTTGCATGGACACATGCACACTTTTGCGTCAGAAAACAAGTGTATGACTGAATAAAACAAGAAAGAAACTAAAGGGGAGAGCAGAATTCAGTGATTAAGTCAACAAGTTCCAGTATGATGGATTAGTAAACTAGAAATATAAAGTGGTCAGTTGTGGTAATGTAGGCAAGGAAGGGTTCTTAAACTGGGTAAATCCTTCCTACCCAAAGGAGACAAATAGCATTGATTTAAAGCAAGAATCATTTTTTGCCAGGGCTGATCTAGTCTTTTTGTGGCTGTGCCATGGAGATATTGAGAGTAGAGTTTATTTTACCTACCCCATCTTTGGGATTTATAAGACAGAATAACTCTTCTGACGAGAAGAGACAGGCTTTGAAAGGCAAACAGTAAGCAAAGTTTATAAAGTCACAGTTAATTAAATTGACACCTCTTAACTTTATTATACAATGCTCACTGGAGCTAAGTCCAGCACACACCACACAATTGTCACTAGCATTTTCTGTTGCTCGGGAAAGAGGAAATATTGCCATGAAAGGTATCAATTTTCTATTGGACCTTGCTGTGTATAGAGGATATACTAAGGCAAATTTGAGCTTGTGGTGAGAAGGAAGAGAGACAGGTAATTACTTTTACTCTTGCCGTGTTTCAGGCTGGTTACAGTTTCATTGTTTACAGCTTGCCCTGGGTTGGTGGTTAGTTTGCATTGCCTACAGATCGCCGCTTGAGCACAACGGAGTGCTTTTTGTGTGCTCTCTGCTCATAGCTGCCTTGTCGCAGCAGCGCAAAGCAGAGCTTCAGACCTTCCCTGAAACTGCTACTAATTCTCAGGGAGAGAGGGGATGCAATAAAAAATAAACAACAATGCTAGGAGACAGGAAGAAAAAAGTCATTATGCTCAACCAAACCTTTTTAACCTATGAATCCCACCAACGATCTGTATCATCTCTTAGATCGGAGACAGCATCTGTCCTGCTCTCCTCAGCACAGCTCTGTTTTTTCATTAGGGTGACTCTGGGCCTGGTGTCCTCCGGTATCTGGCTGTGCTAGGTGCTGGCAGGAAGGCAAGCAGGCGGCCCCAGGTGCACCATGCAGGGTGAGAAATGTGATCCGTCCTCAGAGCCACCATTTCTGCTGCCCTCTCTGCCTCATGCTGCTCTTCACAGCATTAGCGCTTCTTGTTTAAATTTTATGTTTGGAACATAACTGATAATTTTTTGCAATGGGAAGTACAAATGGCACATGTAGCCTTGCCCTACAGCCTCTGCTCTGCTTGCTGCTCAGGTGGACCTAAGCTCGCAGGTCCCTGACA
The DNA here is from genome assembly GCF_964188355.1 of Buteo buteo. Taxonomy (NCBI): domain Eukaryota; kingdom Metazoa; phylum Chordata; class Aves; order Accipitriformes; family Accipitridae; genus Buteo; species Buteo buteo. Next base: position 19,596,730 of record NC_134182.1, read on the forward strand.
GTCCCTGTCATAGCGCTCCTGCTCCCTCTCTTTGAGAGGACTCTGGCCACTGACTATACCTTGAAATGTAATGTTATTAGACCCAGGTGATCCCCTTTTTTATTATTTTTTTTGTCCTTGTGGGCAAAAAAACAAAATAGGAAGCTGATTCAAAATTAACAAGGTTTAACTGGTAGTAGGCAGGAATATACTTCAGGTGACTTAGAGTGAATCCAACTACCTGGCAAGGGGTTGCAGACTGATAACCCTCGAGGCTGCATTTGCTATCTACCCACACAAAGGGGAGGGAGGAGGTGATGACAGTGCCTGTTCACCGCCAAACCCCTTTTTTGCATTGCTAATGTATTTCAGCCTTGACCTGCAAAGATCACCTGTGGGAGAGAAAGGGTAGTTTGTTCCAAGTGTGTAACTCAGTCTTCTTTCTGGCCTGAGCGCTCAGCCTTACTTTATTTGTGTTTGTCATAGTCTGTTGTCATGTGTTTGGTTTTGTGGAGAGAGTAACTGTCCTCTAAGTGCTGGACTGAAAAGCAGTAACACTAATGAAAGGCAAAAGGAAGACACCTGTGGCTCCTTCAAGCCAGGCCTGATGACTGTGGAATCCATTGCACAACAGCAAATGGGCCATTGCTCTCTCTCTTTTGTTTCCTCTTTGCTTTAACCATGTAGGCTTCAACTGTTGTGACTAAGGATCTCACCAAGGTGCTGGGATTTACTCTATCAGTGTCCAGAGGCTGTGTGTGTTCGCAGGCACTGAACAGGTTCCAGTCATCAACTGAAATTTGTGACAAAAGACAAGGTTTCATCCGAGTTCTCTGGAATAATAACCCCACAGATCACCTAGTGTGATGCAGCACTTCAGTGAAGGGCCAGCTGTCACTGTCTGCCCAGCCCACCTCCACCCAGGATGCTCAGGACGGAAGGAACCTCGTAAGCGGTACTTCTGCTTCTAAGAACTCAAATTACCTTCTGCGTGGGTGGCTGCCAAACCTTGGTGTGAAATTAACAGACGTAAATGTGTCATTAAAAGGCCCACAGTGATGCCACATGGAAAACTGCGAAAAGGACATGTAATTTGGAAGTATTTCTGCTTCCCTAGGAGCAGCGGTTGTCTCCATACTTCAGAATACTTGCATGACGGTATTTCCAATTTTTCTCTCTTCCTGTCATTTACTCTGTCTTGCCCACGATCTGGCTCTCTGCCGATGTCCTCATCTTCATGGGAAAACATATGTGAGAAATCCAAGATGCCAACTTTGGCATATGGAATGAGCAGCAGCAGCAAAAGCCAGAGAACACCTTTTCAGTAAAAAACATGCTGATTTGAAAACATGGGAGAAAAGGAGGTGGTCTGGTCCTATGCAGAATCCCTATTGACCTACACAGAAGACAGAGATGAGTGGGATTTTTTTCAGTGATTAATGTTCTTGTTTTTCTCAGGAAAACACAGATTTATCAGAATGAAACATAATTGGGAAACGGCCAGTTTTATGAATTTCCTGACTGAAAAATCTGTAGGGAGAAAATTGCCAGAACACCCCATCTTAATTTTTTCTGGAAGATAAATTTTTTTTTTCTTTCCAGTTTGAGCATTTTGTATGAAAGCTGAAAATAATTCATATGAAACTTGATTGTAAAAGGGGCCATGTTCAACTCCCACTTTGCTAAATGGCAAGCAAATCTGTCAGTTGAACTGGAACTAAACACTTCTAGCTCATTAGAAGGCTTGCATACTTTCTCTCTCAGTTTGGGCCAAGGAAATTGTAAGCACTTTCATTTCAACTCACGGGACCAGAAAACTTTTGTCTGCCAAGCCCTACCTGGAAGTCAATTTACTTGGCCAAGTGGGATTATTCCAGGAGCATCTTGCCAAGAAGTGGTGTGAAATATTAAGGCCTCTGAGTACCTGCTCTTGAAATCATTCTTCCAGCTATGAAGAAGTTATGTGCTGAGAGGATATGCCAGCTAAATAAGAGTAGACATGAAAGGATGGCTGCAGCTATAGTACGAGCAGTACAATAGAGCATTTAGGAGGCTTCTGCTAATCGCTCCTCAGGAAGGTACTGGTCTCTAATCCTCCCGCAGATCTGCTATCACTGTGGTGTTATGGAAAGAGGTGAGATAAGGAGAGGGCCCTGGAATAGCAGTAAATCCAGCGTCCTGGACCCTGGCTGGTCAGAAGGTGAGAGGTAGGGTTGGTGCATCCCAGTGCATACCAACGTCGGTTCTGAGCGGAACAGAAAGCTGGATTAAGGATGAAATCAACAGAAAGTACATGATGGCTGAAAGCACCTTGTCTATATTAATAGAGCTAATGTTGCACTGAAAATCCCTGGAAAACACGCGTGTGGCACTGGTACAGAAAATTATCAGTGTGACTCTTTCCCTGAAGCCAGAGGAGGTAGATCAGGGCTGAGCATAAGTCTTTATGTGCAGGACTGAGACAAATTGCTTCAACTGTCCAGTTAAGACTACAGAGTTTGTGTTGACTTAGGGAGAAAGACAGACTTTGGAAGACCTCAATATGATAAAGCCACAAGGATTGTGGGGATCAGACACGTGACACTTGAGGAAATAAACACACTGGTGAGGAAGTAAGGAATTTTTCCTCTCCTGCCTTTACAGTTGCAATTTGTTTTGGCAGGCTGAGGAGTGAGGGAGATCAAAATGGCACCAGGTGCAAAGAGTCCTTAGCCATTCTCTCATCACATCTAAGCTCCTCAGAAAAGCTTCAGTATACACGTCAGTCAGAATGAGTAATCCTTCTTTTGTCAGAATGTAAAGGTAAAAATTAAGAACAGGAAAGAAAAAGAGGATGTCTTAAACACACCACATCCTCTGTTGCAGTGGCAGGATGGGTGGGTTGTGATATCAGTGAAAGGGCAGCACCTGTATGTGCGCTAGAAAGGAAAAACTGACTGTACCAGAATTTATATTAGATCCCTCTGTTAACAGCCTTAAAAAAAAATGTATATCTGCCCTTTCAGTACAGAATGAAAACAATGAGCAGTCAAATGGCAAAAGGAAAAGTTGAGAAGAAAAAAACTGCCTGGCATGGCTCACTCAGCAGTCCCTGTCTGGCTTGAAGGCAGCCAACAATAAATGCCTGTCTCCTCAGAGATAAAAATCAAACCCTTCCCAATCATTTCAGTAGTCGATTGATCTCCTTACCTTTTTGAATATTCCTGTGACTAGGTAAATACATGTGATACTTAGAAAGCTCTGTATGGTTTGTATGTGAAACAAGTGTGCTAAACTAAAGAAGAAAAAGGCCAAACTGTATTGATAGAGAAGAACTTATCTGGACTGAGACCATTTTGTTGGTTTCCTAAACTGATGGCTAGTTGGCATTTTGTATGAGTTACCTCCAGTGTAAGTGAATGTTATCAGTGCTGCTGGCAGATATTTACTGTATATTGGTTTTTAAATAAGGGTACAACATTGATTCCTTGCTCTCCAAATTATTGACTGCAGTTTTTTCCCTGTAGTCAGGTCAGATAACTTATCTCCTCTGGGAAATGTTCAGTAGAAAAATGTGTTAGGTCCCAGAAACTCATGGAAGAGAGGATCAAAGGGTTTTTTGCAGGCTGCCTGTAATCAAAATATCTTGTAGTTATCCCTGAAAAATCTCAATTTGCTTGACAAATACCACTGTGAAGTATGTATTTTCTAATCACGTTTCACGTGACCAAGTAGCACACCAAGCTATGAACACTTCAGTTGACACCCACTTTGCAAGGACAGTGTGACCTTTCCTTATCAGCACAGCTACATCTTCTGTTCACACCTCCCCAGATGCACTTTGACAGTAATATCTTCTTGAGGTGTAGGGGAAGGTTATTGAGAGGCTTCACAATTACACAGTCAGGAGTCTCACAGAGCTTGAGCTTTCCCCTGTCCATGGTCTCCCAGCACCCTACCCTGACTGGAACTGATGGTCCTCCAGCTGGTGGGAGGAAAAGTTTCAGTTGCCTCAATAAATGACATTTTCTTTCAGATCCAGGAGTGGGTGACAGCAGTTTTGTGTGAACTGGAGAGAACTGGCCTTACTGGCAGAGGGTCAGAGCAGAGGAGTTGAAGAGCAGCCTGGTGGATATTTATGACAGTAAAAGCATTGAGGGCAAAGAGGGTCACATTTGGAGAAAAACTGGAGAAATTTTGGTAGGATGAGGGGGAAGAGAGAAAGAAGAATCAGCAGTGGTACAGTTAAGATGTCTCTGTCTTTTTAGATATTTGTACAGCCCTTCTTGCTGCTGAGCCTGAGTGCCAGGATAAGCTAAAGAAGGACTTATGATATGTGTCTTTAGTCACACTGTACGTAACTGATCCCTCCTTGAGCCACTGTGGGGTGCTTTATTTGTCACACAACCTCTTTTAGACTTTTGGTGAACATGGAAAAATTTATTCAAGCCCTTTGTGCATTTGTTTCTGTTTTCTCCATCTTTTTTTCACCTCCCTAAATCAGTGAGTGGAATGAGAATGCTATTTATTTATTTTTCCTTAGCACTGAACACAAAGAGGTTTTTATCATCAGTGATCAGATGAGTCACTCATTAATAATTATAACCCCTCCCCCCAGTTCTTAGTAGAACCTAGCAACAAGTTTTCAAATTAATGTGAGAGACACTCTAAAATGAGACAGGTCCATCGTCCTGTGGTCTCTCTTCCAGAGAGAGTGCAATTCATGGGCTGAGATCTGTCTCTTCTGTGGTGGACATCAAATGGCTGCATTTCATGCCCATCAGAGTGTTTTGTTTTCCTCTGACAAATTTTTCACCTGCCTAATTCTGAAAACAACATAACAAAGGTTTGTGATGACCCTGTGGGTTTGTGGCTCAGGAAACTTCCCTGCATTTGAAAAGGAAGAAATCCTTCCTCCTGCAAGAAGATTGAGATAAGACATGGTGAATTTCTGTGCATTGGTGACTTCTACCCTACATCAGTGTCGTACCACAGAATGGAAAAATCAAAGTTATGCTATATCCTATCTCACCTATAGGATTTACATTTAAAAATAAATAATGCCCTCAGGCCAAGGAACAGCTGCTGCAGTTCTTTCCAGCATGGCTTATTGATCTGGTCCTCTCATTTAACACATCCTGCTACTCCCATGTTGCTGTAGTTAGTGATAAATCATAGACAGATCATGTAGTGAGTGACCTAACTGAAACTGAGACTTAGTTGGGGTAGACTTTACACACACAGGCCATCAGATGTACAGGCCCTTACACCACCACCTCGGCAGGCACTGGAGAAACACTGAGAATGAGGTCTTTGTTAGGCTGTGCTATCTCTTTCTATAACTTACAGAGGTTTTTTACTTATTTCATGTTAATCTAATCATGTTAATTTTAAGGAATTGCTTTAAACTTTTTTTTTTCATAGCACATGTTATTTTATCATGGAACTGTGATGAGCTTAATGCATACAGTAAAAGTGCAGTTTTCCACAAAAGTCCTTCTATTATGGAAATCAAGCTTCTTTTAGGAAAACCTAAATAAAAAACCTCCCAAGTTTAGTGTGTGATGTAGTTGCACTCACACCGTCTCACAATCATTCCCTTTTTTTTTTCTTTATATTGACAAGTACAAAAAGAACAAAAAGTGGACTCTGCAGCCAGCTGTTTTTCCTACATATGTCTTGTCTTGCTGGCTTAGGTAAAAGGCAAATTGCAGCTTAAGACTTCATTTGCACTGCAATTCTTGGTTCCCAGCAAATCAGGTCTGTTTTCAGAAGCCTTTTCTTCAGTCACAGTATTTCAAGATGGGAAGCTGGGCTGTGTTCATGCCCCAAGTTCATTATGCCACATTTGTAGAGTCTTTAGTCATAGGTGGCAAAAACATTTAAGGATAAAAAAGAACACAGTTTTGGACCTTTGTTTCCATTCCTTCCATTCCTGATTGCATTTTCAAAGCCTTTCTGACATTTAAGCAAAGCATTATCTGGGAGCTGTTTGGAAAGAATTAGTATGGGATCTCAGATTGTCAGTCTCAGAATACCTTCCACTTTGCTTCCAAACAATCTCTCCTGTAGGTATAAATTTATTTTGTAGCATGTCTTGGGGTCCTTTTTTTGTTGGGTTCTTCTTTTTTTTGTTGTTGTTTGTTTTTTTTGTGTGTGTTTTTGTTGTTGTTGTTGTTGTTTTGTTTGTTTTGTTTTTTTGTTTGTTTCTGTAGTCTTACCAGGAACAAGAAAAAAACATTTACCTTGCCAATGCATACTTTTTTTTTTTTATCATCTGTAATAGAGTAACAGATATTGGTCATCTTGATCTCAGATAAGAAAAGCACATATGAGCTTACCAGTAGGCATTTGGAAATTGATACTCAGGAGGAAGACGGTTCCTTATAATTCTGTCGATAGATGCTAAGCTTTGGGTGACATTAAGTGATATTGGTCACTTGGATTCCCTCTAATTTTTCTGAGATTTGTTTGACTAGTGTGATATTCAAATGTCCATGCTTTCAAGTGTTTTAATCATGCAGAGAATCAGCAGCACCCATATCACACGTGATTAGGATGACCAACAATCTGAACACAGCACAAACAGTGATTAAGCAGATCATGAATATTAGTAGCTGGCAAATGACACATAGCTAGATTATGAGGCATTTGTTAGCCAAATATATATGAAACAATTGGGATAAAATAGAAAATAAAGTAAGTATTAAATCATAACAAATATTTTTTAAACCACTATTAAAAATTAATAAAAATAAAATGTAGACTCTATAGCAGTTAAGTGTGGTTTAATATTGATATCCAGTAACTCCTTGCATCTCATAAGGGAAAGGAATGGCAGTACCAGCCCCTGTGATATATTTATATGTATAAATATATATTCATTTATTGTAGGACAAAACCAGAAAAAAACTCAGGCAGGAAGCATAATCTTCTTATTAAGGCTTTGGTCTTAAAGTCAAAGTAGGCCTGCAAGAACAGTCTATGCAGGACTTAGTAAAACTTACCAAAAGCACACACTTGATTGCAAAGAAAAAGGAATGGCAGCTTTCATGATTACAATTGGCTTAATATTGGAAATATTTCCCCCTTTTGTGTATCATATGTTAGGTCACTTCTAAAATGTAAATGGTATTTTGAAATTAAATGCTCTGATAATTCACAATTATGTTTCCACTTCAGAATCAATAAATATTTTTGGAAAGGTTAAATGAGTCCAACTTAAACAAAGTATCTTCCTCCTCTTTGAATAAAACAAGCCAGCTCAAAAAAACATTTTTAATTCCTTTCTATCCCTTTTAAGTAATTTTTTCAAATTGTTAAACATATAAACATGTATGTTTATATACACATGCTGCGTATGTGTGTGCATATGGTTAGATCCATTCTTGGCCATAGGCATAAACTTTGCTTTTCACTTCCACTTTTGTAATAGGAGATAATACTAACATATGTCAGAGACTTGTCTTAAGCCTAAGTGTACTGATGCTTATGAAGTGTATATAAACTAATGAAGAAGAAGGATACACTCAGGGGAGTAACTCTGTGTTGGCAAAAGGAGAGACACAACTTAATGAGAGCTGGTGAAGAATTTCCAGTCAACTTTTTTCATTAGGTAATAGGTTTTGCCCAAAATTAGTTCACTGGGTATGTTGCAGGGGGCTGGGGGGAGGCTGGAGGTTGTTGTTTGGCAACATCTTCCTTTGGGTTATTTTTTTATGTTTTCAGCTGGAATGTTTGTGGGTTTTGTTTTAAAACAACATTGAACTTTTTATCATGTGAAAATCTTTAATGTGGCATTTTGTCCTATTTTTACAGAAAATAAGCTTTTGCATTTTCTAGAAAACATACTCTCCAAATTATAAATAAGTCAAACTTGTCTCTCAATATCTGATAAAATCAGGCTTTCTTAATATTTTTAGGTTTGCTGATAGCCATACAGAGATGGCACCGCTTTTTCTTGTAGAATTTTTCTTTCCTGCTTTCTCATTTTTTTGTTTTCTTGCCCTAGTAGTCTGTTCTTTGTGGATGGTTATGCATAAAGGGAACAGATAGTTCAATGACTTCTCCAAATAAAATAGGCTGTAAAAATGCTGAATTTGCTTTAAGGTTCCCAGGATGGGTAATATGAAGGTAAAATGACAATGAGTGGGAGACTTGGGCTGTGGCAAAGCAGGCCATCACAGTTCCTAATCTGTGGAGAGAATTAACCTCCAAATTTTAGCTGTACAGAAGCAGCGGGGCGTGAGAGGGGACACACATGACTGATCATCAAGGAATTAAAAAGGACTTCACACCAGTGCTTCTGTGAGAGTTGAAAAGCAGCTGAAAAAAGCAAGAGAGAGAAAGTTTCCTGTGGTAGAGCAGCCACATGTAGCAGTTTAGTGCTCTTTGTACTGGAAATACTGTTGGCTGATACATGGTTTGTGTTATCTTATGCTTAGAAATGAAACTCGCAACTACACTTTTAAATATGTTAGGCATTATCCTTAACAGGTGATTCATCTCTCTCAGTCATGGCAAAGGGGAATGAGGAGCTCATGATGATTTAAGTCAGAATCTTCCTAGAGTGCAGAGCTTTTGGGGACTGTGTATTAGTCTGCAGTGTCACTGCGGTAACATCTGCACATACTTTTAGTGCATCTGCCACTAAGGACTCTGAGCAAATATGAATAAATTGATCCATGGTGCTTTCCATGTAAATTGGGTTACTGTTACTATTCTATAAGCAAGAAAAATGGGGCATGGATTTTGGCTTAACCTAGTCTGTGATCACACACAGTGTCTACAGCAGAGCTGTTGATCAAGTTGCCCATTAAACTAGGTGTCATTGTGATGAGGCTTAGGCAATGGTGAGGTAGGGCTAAACTGGTGGAATGGAAACCAGGTCAAATCCCAGAGTTGTGCAGCAACCGAGTCAGCTATGCCTACACAAGTAAGCCCACTGCAGACCTTCATGTACGCTTTTCATTTCAGCAAGACTATTATCAAAACTACTCAAAGAGCAAGCATTAGCTAAAGTAGAAGCTACTGAACCCTTTTGTACAATTGTTTACATGCTTTAACAGAGTTGAAGAAAATAGTCATCACATGCATTATCCTCCTGTATATTTTTGCTGGGTTTAGTTAATAGTCATTTGAGAGGGATATGAATATACTGGCATCTGGAATTATCAAAAAAATGCAGAAATAGCTATACTTAGCTTCTTATCTTGCTTGGGATGATAGAAATCTTCCAAGTATGTGTCCAGGCAAACCCAACCTTCTTCACATATTTTCTACTTATTATCATGAATTATCATACTGAATTACTGATTAAATTCATACTAGGAGAAATTCTACTGATACCTTTATTTTACTTCAGTGATGGAATAAAAACTTTTATTCATATAACATATACAACATTTGTACATTTATTATGCTACAGCTAATATTTATGTGGCCTCTTAATTTTGAGGGCTTTTTATTTCAGCTGAAGTTCTGGAGGATGTAATTTATCTCAGCTCATGGCTGACTTATTCCCTTAGTTTTTAGATGAAAAGCCCAAGGATTTCTCATCTATCTGTCCTTACTGTGCAGATAAATGTAACCTCAGCCTCTGGTAGTGAAAATGGTCAGTCTAGCAAAATGAGAAAGCTCAGCTGACCCAAAATCATTGGCTTAGTTATTCATTGAGAAAAATGCAAACTGCTCATAAATGGTTCATATGGGGAAAGACAAGTAGAATTCATCCTCTACAAGATTTGTAATTACTTATGTAAACCCAGCAAAAAAAAATATTGATCACCCTCTTTCCTTATGGCTTTTACAGGACTGCCTTTAAGTCTTCACTGACAAACAAACAAATAAACAAAAGCCATCAAACCCAAGAAGGTTCTGCACTGCAGCTGTCAACCACCCATTTCACATTTGGTGTCATTTGGCTGATTTGCTACTGGTCTCTCATTCTATAGACTACAATCCAGTCTCAGCTGTCCAAACCTCCATTATGCAAAACAGGGTGATGTTCCTCCATGTCTGTTAGTTGCACTGATAATTCCTGTAATTACTCAGACACATTTTATCTCCCATGACATTCAGTTAAATGAAGATGCACTGCCTGTGAAAAACTTACTTTTAAGGTCCCACTCTAACTCCCCTCATCATGCAGCCAGCAGCAGCATGTTAACTTGTTTTTCTTAATGCAAAAGCTTCTAATATGTGACTACAGCAGAGATGGAAAACGACAATAAATCTTCAAAGACAATCACTGTGATTAGCACACATAATCCATAAAGGAAGTAAGAACAGTAGTAGTTAGTAAATATAGGTCATTTACTCACTGTGTCATGAATAAACTTGTGATTTGTGAATTCCTGAGATTTTTAAGGTGATGATTCATTCATGACTTTATTTACTTTTCTGTATAATGAAATAGAATGGCAGAAGGAAGAGATTTTGGCTGATGCCACAAACATCTCCTTATTTGCTGAGATGTCTCCCTGTACTCCATAGCTCAGGAAATAAAAGCTTGGGGGTCTAGTCCTTGTAAAACCACTGGATGTCCCTGGAAAGTGTTGTGTAAGCTTTTATGGTTGGTACAAAGCGGTACTGCTTTGTGGGTACAGCAGATGATTATGTAGTGACAGTAAATGGGTCATTGCCTTTAATGGTAAGCATGCACTAAAGGGGATCAACCAGTACAAGTCCCTGTTTGTCTACAACAGCCCATTTAAGTCCAGCTTGAGCTGTTAAGTGACTTCAGTGCTCTCATCAATGATGTTACACAGTTCTGGTCCTGGAAAAGGAACTGGAAAACATGCAGAGAAGGGCAGCCTGGATGTATATATGGAACAGGTTTTGCACAAAGAATGGTTGAATAGCCTTTTTACTCCTCAGCTTGGAAGGGATTTACTCTGGCTTAATATGATAAAGATAACTAAGACTACAAAAGATACTTTTGTTCCTTGCCTTTTCTAATACAAGCCTTAGAGGGCAACAGATTAAGCTGGCAAATGACAGGTCTAGAACAAACAAAACAAAGCAGTTCTTCACTTGGGATTGTGAGAAGCTGTGAAACAGTTTCTTGCAGGATGCAGGGGTTGCTAAATGTTTGCATTGATTTATAGACCAATTGGAGAACTAAACAAAAGAAAGATACAGGTTTTTTTTACGTTCAAAGACAGTATCTTCAGCTAACAATGTCAGCTAGACTACAAGCAGCTAGGGAGGGAGAGAGAGTATGCTTGGAAATTATCACTGTAGGCTTGTATTGCTTTTAAGTTTTTTGATTGGTTTCCCTTATTTACTACTAGCAGAGACAAGATACTGGGCTGGATATACCATAGACATGACACAATTCAGATTTGTTCAGACTGATTTGACTCAGGATACTTTGATTCCTACAGTCCTCACAGCATAGCCTGACACAGTGTTTGGTTGAGCCCACAGCTGTATTTCAGCAGGGTGCAAAGAGGTGCTAATTACTCAGTGCTTACCACTGTGGGCAGAAGCAGTGATCTTCTACCAGCATATTGAGACAGACCATCACTGCTGAATTTACTAAGTTATTAGCACCCCTGATTTGGAAATGATGCTGATATAATCATGGACTCTGGCTAATTCTGAGTAATTCAGGCAGCTTTTTATAGTGTTTCACTCCTTGTTAGGTGAAAATTGTTCTATCTGCACTTTAGGCTTCTTGACAGTTGCAGTAGTTGGCTGTGTTGGTGGAAGCACCAGGAGGTTTACTGTGGAGCTCTGGCAGCTGGAGCAGGTAGGCCTTCGCCTACTTCTTGGGAAGAAAATGTCAAGTTGTACTACAGGTCCCTAAGCTGAAAAGAGAAGAATGATCATTCTGCTTCCTCTCTTGAGAAACTGTTGATCTGAAAGCCTAGTAATGATAACTTCTGGGTGTACAGAAGAGAGGCTTCCTGGAAGGCTGTGGTTCCTGATGGTGCAGCAGTCTGAGCTCCTGCATATAAGCCTCAATCCCTGTAACAAGTTAGAAGGTATGACAGTGTTGGGAAACTTTTTCAAGTAGACATCTGGCTGATGAACAGATATGGTTTCTATGGCCTGTGCTGCTTTAAATCGTGATTTTTGGTGTGTCTCTGACTGACCTGAGTTTTATGTGGGCTGAATAATTCACTGTCACCTGCCTTGCATGTCTAGGGAAGTTTCTGGTCTTGCTGGTGGAGGATCCTTCTAGGGAGAGACTTTTCAGACAGAAAAGAATAGATGGGAGGCTCTAAATCAAGAGTAAAAAGGACAGGGGCAGACTGGCAAAGAGACAACTGTTGTCAGGACCTGGAGCTTGCTTCTTTCTTGAGGCTGACGTCATTTTGTTAATTTCTTTAGTTATGAGCTGTAAACAGACTTCTCAAGGCTCAGCACATAAGAACATCAGAAGACTGGCATATGTATATAAAAGAAACATACTACATGTGGTAGAAGTAATATACTAAAATATGTCTTTATTTCTGTTAATTTAATGGAGTATTTTTCCTTAGGCTGAGTTTTTAGCACCTTTTTTCAGGTATTGTTGAACTACTCTGAAAACCAAAAGAAATCCTGATTTATTTTATGAAATAGCTGGGTCCCAGGAGGGGATTCTTTAGCCAACGTTCTCCAGCCTCTTCTGTGTGTTTTGAACACTGGTTAAATAAATGAATTTAAGTTGGGAGACCATCTGCTTGCATAGACATTGACCACTATGTTTTGACGTGGAATGTAGGAAAGACGAACTGTACTGACTGCATTGCCTTTTTCCTTGGGATCACCACATTCATTTCTTTTGGGATCACTACATTCATCTTCTTTTTTTTTTTTTTTTTTTTTAATGACCAGAATCTTTTTAGATTTGTGTAATGTGGTAGGATAAAGTAAGACCTGCCCCCAAGAGAAAATTGCACTTATTCTTTTTCTAAATACAACCATTTACAGAAGTGCTAATGTGTCCTAGGAGACATGAAGGCTCAGTTTTGGTTTTAGAAATTGTTCTGTGAAATTATCAGATATGATTTTTTCCTCTTGTTTGTTTTTGTTGTTTTTTTTTTTTTCCTGCTCAATTTTTCATTAACTAGCTCTAGGCTGAACCTAGAGAAAGATTTCCTGACAGCAAGATTCATTAGGCTGTGGAATAGTTTCCTAAGGGAGCTGATAGAAACTTTGTCACTTGGGATTTTAAAAGTAGCTGGGGATGGGGAGGAACCAACCCCAACCCCAAACCTTTAAAATGTACCACATGAGGAAAATATGTGTTAGTAGAGAGAGGGTAGGCTAACTGGCTTGATAAAGCTATCTTTTAATGTCTACTTTCTATAGATATTTGCACAGCAACACAAGCATTGCGAATTAACTGCTCATCTGCTTCATGTGCTTATGGCTTACCAGCTCTAGTCAAATCCCACCTGTCACTTGAAGACAATTAAGTGGGCTAAGAAGCATCATTTTATGACTGCACCTGGCCAGGAAGAGGTATTCCAGATGAACAGCATGGGAAGCAGGAGACGCCTAGAAGAGGAAGGGTGGAGGCTGTCTCTTCAAAGGGCAACTGCAAGTTGTTGTAAATGCATTCATATAAAGCAAAAAAATTGTTCTGTGGTGATACTGGTAGAAACATATAAAACTCATACCTGTGCTTCCAGTATCAATACAAGAACTGTGCAGTTTTCTTCAGACTGTTAAGGTTTTTTCCTATAATTTTGTATGAGCTTTGTCACTGGAAACAGGCAAAGATATTTGGAAATTGCAAGAGCTGACTAAAAGCAAATAAATGGTATGTTGGAGATGAGGAAAAGATAATATGCATCCATATTATCAAATGAGGCCCAAAGCTAGGAATTGGGTAGTGGTGCTGCAGTGTAGGTATATGATACTGTGTCTTGGGACTGTCTGGGATGCAGTCCTGGGAGCTGCCCAACTGTCGGGAAAAACGGCCGTAGTCAAGAATCACACTCAATATGAGTTAACATCTTGCTCATTTACTGTTCAGACATCTTGACATTTATACAAGACTGACTTGTCCACGCGCCTTATACAATACTCTAATTGGTACAATACCCCGTTTCTCGCGGCACTATCTTATTCTCTATTGGCTGTGCAAGCTTCTTCACAAGGCGTCCAGCAGTTACTTATCTCATTCTTCAGCATCCAGGTGTTGTTTGTCAGGCTCTTCTTATCTTCCTTTTTCCCAGCGTACAAGGACACAGCGTCCTTGTCTGCTCCAGTATTTTGTAAACTTATGCTTCGTTCCCACATAACGGCTGGATTGCTCACATGCTTTTGCCCAGCCAAGAAATCCTCAACAATTCCCCCTTTTTGTTTTTGAGCAATCCAGGCTATAACTTGGGATGCCATTTTTCCTTAACAAGCTGAAACAAGGTAAAATTATTACAATAGCTAAAATCACAATAACTACAACAATGCCCATAATTCTTTGAGCCAACCCGTTACCCCTAATGACCTGAACCATGAGGACTATGAGAAAGATGAACCATCCATACATTCTTGTGCCATCTTGCTCCGCAAACTCAGCCCAGCAATCGGTAGGTGCCAGCTTTCCGTGGGCATCCCCACAGAGGCAACGATGGCCTCACCGTACACCAGCCCGATGCTCTTCGGAAAATCCCGGTATTTATACATTTGTAGAGGAATGGGTTTTAGCACACGTGGCCAGCGGGTGCTAAAAGTCTGCCTCGGTTGCAATCTATGACGCATGCGCTTGCTGGCCAGGCGTGCTGCACGAGTCGTAGCCATCTTGTCTATTGGTTCATGGGCTTTATGATGCGGTTGCGGTGCGCAGAGAATCTTGACCTGTTATGTTAACCAAGATGACCTATACATTAGTTTTTGACTGAGGTGGTATTCATATTGCCACACCATCTACGATGCTCCAGATGATGATGATCGTACAAATCGAACGGAAGTCCGTCGTGGGCCTGTATCTGTGGAAACACAATCAACCTCGTTCCCAGGTTATTGATGGAAATAGACCTTACCCCTAATTTTGGCTTTAACTAACTTTTATGTTTACCCCACACTGTCTTCCCGTAATCACACTATGTTTAATCAAATTATGCTTAACACGCTTTTTACCTAAAGCAAGTTCTATATACAATAAGGCACGCTGTTCTAAAAACCTCTCTGAAGGACTCAATGTCCGCTAGTCCTCTATAGTGTGATACTCTATTAGTCAGAATCTGTCGGATCAGTGGCTCCAGCACCCGCTGGTGCCATGCCAGTTGCCGCTGGGACGATTCCGGGTCCAGCATCAGTGCGAAGCCATGGCTTGACCCACTTAGCCGGGATCCAGCGAAGGCCTCGATCTGTAAGCAGACACATATACCCTCTCCCAGTAAGTTTTACTTCTGCTGGTCCGCACCATTTCCTGGACTCTGGATCCTTAACTAACTTTTGTATTTTTAGCAGCTTTTCAGAATTTAGCGGCTACTGATCAATCCAAACAGGCTCATCTGTTTTTCAGCTAATTTTCAGGATTGGTTGTCCCTCAGTGATGCTCCTAAAAAGGATGGGTCACTAACATTGTCTTCATTTGGCTCAATAAATCACAGCCTATGAGGCCAAACAATTCAGTTACGGTAGTCATGACATACGGACGTGTCGTAACGCCTGTACCGTCTGGGAACACAAATGTAATCGGTAGCTGACTTACTAAGGTGGCTTGTGTGCCCCCTATTCCTGCAATACCAAAATTTGGACTGATCAATGGCCATGATGGAGGCCAAACATATCGTGAAATAATCGTAACATCAGCTCCTGTATCGATTGTCATCAGTTTCTTGACGATAACTCTGTCAGGCCTTTCCAATTACACTACCTTGTCTGGTTTACCATTTGTTATGTCCATGGCAAGGTATACCTGTGGTTTCCCTGTGGAGCCGAATCCACTATCTCCACGTTGTACTTCACCTGGGTTTGGAACACATGACCTGAATGGAACTAATTGTGCTATTCTGGTACCTTTAGGAATAGAAACAGGAAGACTTAAAACATGAATCATAATTTTCACAGTCTCACAAAAATCTGCATGAATAAGCCCTGGGACTACCAAAATTCCTTTCAGAGCTGTTGAAGATCACCCCATCAAAAATGCACTAAGCCCGAGCCCCCATGGTCCCTTTATGTTGAATGTGTACTGCGGTTTCCACGTCCACTCTGAAGCTCCCTGCAGTGGCGGATCTGGTGGTCGTGAGGCTGCCTGAGGGCTGGCAGCCCAAGCTTCTTGTGTTTGTGTTATCGCGCAAGGGGCCTTCGTGCTCGGTGTAAAGTTTCCCTTCTTCCTGTGTTCTTGGTGGTATTGTCATCTTTCTCAGCAGAAGCTGTACATTTGCTTTTAACGTGTCCACGTTTGCCACAGTTAAAACACTTGACCAAGGGTGTCTTACTGGCCTTGTGCTTCTTTGTAGCTCCTTGTGGAGCTGCATGTTTTCTTTCATGCCCTCGTTCATGTCATAGGTTGTCCTATGCAGTCTATTAATAAACTGTGTGAAAGGTTCGTTAGGCTCCTGTTTCACCTGAGTAAAAGCATGGCTTTGCATATTGTCTGGTATGGAAAGAAAAGCTTAATATGCCAAGATCTGTGATAGGTGATGAACCTCAGTGATACAGTGTAACTGAGCGTTCCCTGATGCGAAGGGTCCGGTACCCATCAGCATCTGTGTGGTTACTCCCCATAAGGGATCTGTTTGTTGTCATGGTGTCGCTTGTTCCCGATCACAGAGCGTCTCCCACTGTCGGAAAAACACTAGCATTTTGGAGGGCTCTAAAGCTAACCGTGCTATCTGTTTAATATCTTGAGGTATCAGGGTATCAGCAGAAAAAGTGAATCGCAGTATTTGGTGAGCTAACGCAGATTTGATTCCGTACTGACTCACAGCATTCTTTAATTTCTCAATGACCTTCCAGTCAAACGCTTCCCATTTTTTCTGTCCATTTAATGCAATAACTGGGAATGCTTGGAGCATAGTGCCTTCTATAATGGCATCTTTTATTACTCCCCTCCAATGTCTCTGCCTTTCTTCTGCAGCGGCTACTGCAGGCGACTCCGCGTCTATCGCGGGTGCAGTCGGTTTCACCGTCTCCGGTTCCGAGAGGCGGGATGGATGAAAGGACGGTGGCGGGTGCGCGGATGGTTCTGCCCGGGGGCCGGCCGCGCCAGGCGGCGGCCGCTCCATGGCCGGCTGACACGGGCCGCTGCGAGGCGGCGGAGGGGGGGGGCGGAAAGGAGGGGGGAAAGCGGCGGTACTTGATCGTTTCCCGGGCTTCCCTCGTCCTCAGGGGAGGAAGGCTCAGTGTCTATTACCGATACTGACTGGGGCTGAGATTCCCTCGGGCGGCAATCGGCACCCCCTTGTTTAGGACCGCACTGTCCTGTTTCTGGGTGGCCAGGTGAATTATTTAAATGCTCAGTAGCTGACGCTTTCATAGGGGCAACAACCCCTCTAGCGGTTTTCGTGGTTTCCGAGTCGAAAATACCTGTGGACTCAGGAGTAGTAATCTCAGTGCCCAACATTGCAGAGGCAGCCTTGGCCATTTTTTTTTCTGCTATCATTTGTAGAAGGTGATTCATTACTTCTCGCCAAGTCTGTCCAAAAGCTTTTGCGGTACGACTCCCCTTAATCGTCTCGTCCCACAACTTATCTCCCAGTTCACGCCACTCTGTGGCACTGAACATAGTCTCAGGAGTCTTAAAACATCCTCTCTCTTTTCCCCAATGACTGAGTGAGCTCTTGGAGCTTCCGTGTGCTCACACTGGCCTCTCGCTTTGCGAGAATATCCTATAACAGTGTGAGTGCCGCTTCACGATCCATAATAAATAAAAGCGGTCTTACCAGTGCAGGTCCAAACTGGTGCATGCAGCTTTGGATCCAGCTCTCTGCCCAAATTCTCGCAGATGCCTTCCTGCTCCGTCCCTCCCGTCTCCATCTGCTCCGCCGAGTCTTATGAGCAGATTTGAGAAGGCCTCCGTCTGTTTCTCGGCCTAACAGATTTGAGGGTCCCTGTTCGGGCGCCAAATGTCGGGAAAAATGGCCGTAGTCAAGAATCACACTCAATATGAGTTAACATCTTGCTCATTTACTGTTCAGACGTCTTGACATTTATACAAGACTGACTTGTCCACGCGCCTTATACAATACTCTAATTGGTACAATACCCCGTTTCACACGACACTATCTTATTCTCTATTGGCTGTGCAAGCTTCTTCACAAGGCGTCCAGCAGTTACTTATTCTTCAGCATCCAGGTGTTGTTTTTCAGGCTCTTCTTATCTTCCTTTTTCCCAGCATACAAGGACACAGCGTCCTTGTCTGCTCCAGTATTTTGTAAACTTATGCTTCGTTCCCACATAATGGCTGGATTGCTCACATGCTTTTGCCCAGCCAAGAAATCCTCAACACCCAACTGCATTATAAAATAATCAGGCCCACTTTTCCATGGTGCTGTCATACCCTTTGTGCGTTCTCATTCAGGCTGCTCTTGCTGTCTGCTGCCTGTGGCTTACAATGCAAAGGCCCTTTCATTTGAGTCAGAAAATGTGTGATGAATAATTAAATTTGTCCCTAAATACAATGTTTTCTCAAAACTCTTCAAGTGGTGTCAGTGGCTTTTTAGAGGCCATTTTCAAAGCTTAGAGCACTATCCTCTGGTAATGAGGTAACAATTTTGCCTCAATTATGTGCTGCAAGGCAAGATGAAGACTTAAACTGCTATTCAGCTCTAGAATTAGTGCTGTAATTTTAAAGGTATCTGCCCTTCTTTTCTCTTTAAGCAAAATCACCCTACCCCATTTGTCAAGATAATGCTATCTGTGGCCAAGAAGGGCCTCTCCTTGCAATGATAGCTTCCTTCAGAGGGATGACATTAACATCCTCGTTTTGTAACATCTGAATCCAGATAATTTAATTCATCTCAATTCTACTTTTTTGGTTGTTACTCACCATATCTGTCCATGATCAGGAGATTGAAAGAAGAGCCATCAACTTTTGTGCTGTTACTTCCCAGCAAAGATTTTGTGTGTGTGTATATATATATAAGCATTTTATCTATAAATAGGTGTATGTGGAAGAGAAGCTTGATTCTTACTAGGCCGAAAAAAAGGACTGCAACTTTTCCTGGAAGCAGATACTACAAATACTGGCATGGTGACAAATTGCTGTGGGGTCCAGGGTGCTTCCATGCAGGTCTGCACTGTCTGCAGCCCCTGGCTGATGCTCGAAGTGGGGGACATCAGTATGGACCCTGCTTCTCCTTTATTTGTGGGAGGACACACAAATGTCTGGCTTCTCTGCTCTTCCTTTCACAGTCTCACATGGGGAAAGGTTTCAAATAAATCTACCTCTGTTTTGTAGAGCAGCAGGCCTGTAAGATGATTGTGAAGAAACAGTAGTGTTGTGGTTTCAGTCCAGCTGGTAACAAAGCACCACGCAGCTGCTCGCTCATTCCTTGTCCCCTGGCCATGGTGGGATGAGGAGAAAATATAAAGGCAAGCTTGTGGGTTGAGATAAGGACTGGGAGGGATCACTCACCACTTATGGTCATGGGCAAAAGACAGGCTCAACTTGGGGAAGAAACAAAATCAATTTAATTTACTACAAATCAAAACAAAACAAGGATATTAGGAAGTAAACCCAAACCTTAGAATATCTTCCCCTCACCCCTCCCTCCTTCCCGGCTCAACTCCACTCCTGGTTCTCTCTACCTCCTCCCCCCTGGCGGCGCAGGGGATGGGGGTTGGGGTCAGGTCACCACACCTTGTCTCTGCTGCTCCTTCCTCCTCAGGGGCAGGACTCCTCTCACTCTTCCCCTGCTCCAGCGTGGGGTCCCTCCCACGGGAGACAGTCCTTCATGAACTCCTCCAATGTGAGTCCTTCCCACAGGCTGCAGTTCCTCACAAATTTCCCTGGCGTGGGTCCTTTCTGCAGGCCGATCTTCAGTCACAAACTGCTCCAGCACAGGCTTTCCCATGGAGTCACAGCCATCTTTGGGGGCCTTGGCTCCACTGCTCACCTCCATGGGCTGTAGGGGGACAGCCTGCCACCTCACCACGGGCTACAGGGGCATCGACCTCCTTAGGCGCCCCTTTTCCCCCTCCATTCTTCACTGACCTCCATACCTGCATAGGTATTCCAATCTCCCCCACTCACTACCGGTTCCCCTTCTTAAATCTGTTCTCCCAGAGGCGCTACCACTGTCACTGATTGGGTCAGCCTGGGCCAGTGGTGGGTCTGACTTGGAGACAGGGGAGCTTCTAGCAGCTTCTCACAGGAGCCACCCCTGCAGCCCCTGCCCCGCTACCAAAAAAACCCGTGCCACACAAAACCAATAAATCTACCTCTGTTTTGTAGAGCAGGGGGCCTGTAAGATGGTTGTGAATAAACAGTAGGAAATACTAAGTCTGGCTAATCATAAGCATTAAGAAATCATCACTCTGAACATCAAATGAGATAAGATTATGTGGCATAATCTGCCTTTTGTAGAGCTGTCTATTTTTAGGCTCCCTTCTCCAGTTTCTGAACTATTGTGGACCATCTTTTTGAAAAATAAAAAGAAATAGTCTTCCCTAACCACATGACTCCAAGAGCTGGAAAAGTAAAACCAAAACCCCCTCTTTTGAATCTTGCAGCAAATGTGGAAGTTAGCAACACTGAGTCCTTACTGTCCATTTTCCCTGTGCAACTGTATTAAGGACCATTTGATATTATTTTATCTTTGTGCATTTCAAACTAAAGCAAGACAGTTTCTTAATGCTATGCAGGATTTTGTGGGTTTTCTTTTTTGGTGTTTTTTAACTTTTTTTAAAAGAAGATTACATAATATAATAGCAACAGGGTTGTTGTGGTGGTTTTGGGTTTTTTTTCCTCTATAGTGTTTCGAATATACTTTCTAAATTACTGCGTAAGTATTCTCAGAGCCAGAAACTTGAACATCAGTGTACCTGTTGGTTCAGGAAAACCATGAAACGAAATGGATTCTTGCAGAGAGAGAAACTGATTTGTCTAACCCTGCTGATCAAGACAAGAATGATGAAATAAAAGCCAGCAACATAACAGGTAGAAAAAGAATTTAAAATACTTTCATTCTTACCTATGCAAAAGGATTACTTTAAGGAACATAGGAGAAAATTTTAGGCAGAGGTTTATTTAATTTGAGCTCTTCTCAGTTTAAAAGACCTACCTGAACAGACTTTCTCAACCACAAAAGTCAGATGTAAAATAAATACGTAGAAAGCTAGGCATGCTCCTTCTAACCTGTACATCACTTCTCTTTTAGAATTAGTATCAATACCAGCTCTTGGATTTGTAAAAGTTCAAAACCTGTAAAAGCTCCTGAAAGTGGTTATTAAAATGCTTAGTTGTTTTAACTCTCATCACTTACCTTCTTATAAGTTGCTGATGCCTTATGAAGAATTTGGTTGCTGTAGAGAAGCCAGGTTTCCAAATTAAAACATCCATTTTTTTCTTCTACCCTCCTCCTCCCAAATTTGAATCAAGCTCTAAGGTCTTTCATAGCCCTGAATGAGGGAAAATGAATCATATGTATTTTAACAATATATTATTATTTTTTAATTCTGTTCTCCCTCCAATACAGAGATTCTATCAAGGCAAAAATCACAGTTTGATGCCTGTATCTGGCACAAGCATAGCCAACAACCTGAGATAAAGTAGTGAATAACAGGGAAGAATATTCAGGCTTATTTTGGCAAACTAGATAGGCAGTTTCAAATGACTGTGACTATACTTTTCTTCCCCCTTCCTTTTCTCACTAACATGACAGCAAGCACATTTCCTTCAAAAAACACATTTTGAGCCTGTCAGATAATCATTTAAGGTCAGATTTTTCAAATGTGCTCAGCATACTGAATGCAGATGGGGTGCTAAGTGATTCAGTTTTTTGTGGGTTGTTTTTTGGTTTTCTTTCTTTTTTTTTTTTAATGATCTTACAATAGGACTTCTGGGTACAGAATAACTTTGAAAATTCAGCTTCTGTGTAAATGCTTCAGGTCTGTGATAGCTGATTCTTAATAATGTCTTCTTATTTTGGAAAAAGCACCTTGGTTGTGGGATTTTCAGGCATTCTCCCAAAGGGTCAAATTCTGCTCTTATTGAAATCAGTGAATATACTCCTAGCATAAATAGATGCTATTTCATGTGCATGTTTGGTCCTGCTTGCCATCTTTACTGTTTGTCCATAGGTATATGGTTAGGAATATACTTCATCTGAGCTCACAGAGGACCAAACCTGTGCCTCAGCACAGGTCCAAGCTCTTTGCTCCTGTACTGTAGGTGAACCAGGCACATGTGGTACCGAGTGCCTTACATCTTAGCTTGCTAACAGGTGTACTAATTGTGGCTTTTCCCTAAACCTACAGCAGACATTTGGGGTTTAGATGCCTGCATAGAGGCATTTTATGTGCAATTCTTTAGGATTGGTGGGGTGAAATACACTTTCATGGTGCAGTTCTGCTCACCTATAGTAGATGAAGCACTTACTAAGGTAGATATCTATAGTAAGCCTGATGAATAATGTCCTAGAACAGCCTAGGTCTTTTGATTCATTCACAATGGTCACCAGAAGACTAGCTAATATGTGAATGTCTATATTATGGGCGTCACAACTGAGATCAAAGCCACTGCTGGATGTGGTTGTCATAGTGGATGGAAAACATAGTGCTCATTAAGTGTGCAAAAGCTCTTAATCTCTATTCTAACTTTGCATCTTTACCTTAGTTTTGCCCCACTCTTTTCACTTGGGAAAAGGAATTCAATGTTAATTGCTTCTGAAATCTTTACCTACAGCTCAGATGCTGTGTAGCTGTACACTCCACGATGGCCATTTCCCTTTAAAATTGCTTGCTTTTTCCCTGGGACTGTTTTAATAGCACAGACACAGAAATGGAGCAGTGACTAACTGATTCACTCTCTTAGACATCATTTATTTCATACTGTAACCATCTGTGGTATGATGATACCCTTCTTTATTTGATTATGTTCCTTGAACTCTCTAGATGTTAATTTAGGAAATCCTTTGCTTAGCTTTTTTTGTAAGATTTTGTGGGTTTGGTATCAGTATTATTATAGAGACAATAATAAGAAGAAGATATTTGGTCTGTTTGCTTGGGGGTTTTTTCCTCTATTTATGAAAAGATTTTTATTTGTAACAGATGAACCTAGGATAAAAGAAGACACATCCTAGCACATCAGTGCTTTCTGGTTCTGTTACTGTTTAAGTGGAATACATTTTTCCTTGACTTATCACAAGCCATTATAAATCTGTGTTTTTTCCCTACCTCTTCTACCTTCTATTTTCTTAGAGCATATGCTGAGGATGCCACCCATAGCAGAGGATCAGTGTAAAGCATCTGTTGCAAATTATCAAACTGAGATTGATTGATTTTTTTCATTTTACACATTGAACTCTCTTGGTTTGGATTTCAACTTAGACCTCAAATGAATTTCAGTAATGATACATGCCAGGACTTACCTGCTATAGAGCTCCTGAAATTCAATAAATCCAACCTTGGTAATTATTGATATTTAGTCACTGGTTGACCTTACACCTTCCTAATAAACCTCTAGGAAAATAATAGGTTAACACATAAAGAACCCTTCTGAAATGTCTCTTGTGGATTAGGCTTCTGGGGGTGGCTGGCACTGAAGCTTGCAGCCTTCCTGTGTTTGAAGGTGGCTTGTTCTGGGACTCTGTGCTTCTGAGGTTTCCAACAATCCTTCTAGGATTGTTTAAATAGGATTTATAGCTAAGCAGTAAACCAAACTAGCAGTAAACATTCTCAAACTATGGTGCTAGGCAATCTTCTAAGCTGTACTGCAAATAGAATCTCTTTCACTTATGAGTCCCAATTTATTGTTTCTGAAAGAAGCCCTGTACTCTGGTGGTATTTTAGTCAACTTATTTTGTTGTGGCAATAACTGTGATGTACCTAGTTTTCTTCCTTTGATCTCCCAGTATTTACTGCTATCAGAAGTGAATCTCATTCAGTTGAACAAAGTTAGCAAGATAAGAGAGTAGGAATTCCACCCGTGACCGTATCACTTGGAAGAAAGGATAAAGATTCTTTGTAAGCCAACCAAGTGAAATGGATGGAGTTTTCTTCAGCCCAGTGGGAACATTGAATACTTGACCAGCAAGATATTTTGAGAGTTCAAAATCCGTTTCTGTCCCTATTGGAAATGTGAAAAAGTAATTTCTCACCACTTCCATGAAATGTTTGTAGATGGACCAGAAAGGGAGATGCAGATATGGGTAGCAAGAGTTTCTTCTGTAGCCATACAAAACGGTCTCAGAAAATAAAAGGTATTGGAACTCTTGGGGTTTTTTTTGTTTTGTTTCTTGTTGAGGAATGGTTAATAGAACAAGGTCATAAGTCTATGGAAGCCTTGTGCGAGCAAGAAGATTTTTGCTGAAGACAAGATAACAGCGACCAATGACACTCAAGGACGCAGTGTCCTTGTCGAAAGAAGGAATTTTATAATGAGGAGTTGTGGTTGAAGAAAATGTAAAAATATGTAGTCTGTAACCGCAAGTAGGTGGAGTGTGTTAATGTAACTTTTTCTCATGTAACCAATAAGAGAATGACTAGTAGGCATATGTTATAGAAATCATATAAAAGAACCCTGTTAGAAATAAAGATTGAAGACGCTTGCAGGATCTCATATTGAGTGTTCTGTGTCTTCCCTGCTCGAAACTCTCCGCAGTTTCTATGTGGAATGAAATGTTATATGAAATGAAAGAATGTGAACTTTCTTCCTCAGCCTTTTGACTCTGTGTTTGTTTTTCCCTCCCAAAAGGGACAAGGTGACCTGAGTCTAGTGTTTTCAATGCTGTGTTATGATACTGCAAAGCCTGATGAATAGGTAACTTCAGTTGTTTACAGAGTTTTGGCATAGAAAGTCATTAGGACTTTGAAACTCAGCTGAGACCCACACATTGAATAGCAGATCTGTGTAAGCATCTGTAGCATTGTTGCAAACTATAGTGTAAGGAACCAAGAGTCACATTTTTCCTGAGGTTATGGGCATTTCTTATATTTCTGGCTTTCTGTTAAACAAGAAACCTACAGCTAGAAGTTAGCTCACAGTGAAAAGCAAAGCTTATTCCTTGTGGGATGGTTGAATCTGGGGAAAGTATGAAGATTCAAACAATGTTGCAGGCAAATACACAATCTCAGTTATCTGCTGCAGAGCCAGGGAAGCAGGGGCTCTCACAAAGCACAAAGTCAGCAAAATAAGAGCTCTCACGCTGCAGGAGGTCTCTGTCTCCACCACCACAGGAGAGAAGTGAAGTGAGGTAGGCACACAGCCAAGCTTTCTCCCTTACTCTGCTTCTCAAAAGGAACATGAATGCAGATGGCTATAATCACCACTGACTCAAAGGGAAGGAGAAGCCTGGGAAGATGCTGTCACTAATGTAATATGCTGGTGCCTTTTGCTTCCAACCTGCCTTGTAATGTGTGCCTTGCTCTTTTTCTAGTATTCAGTTTGTTGGTAGTTGAGCCTTCCTTGCTGCATTGCATTCTAGCAGGTGCTTTTGTTTTCTGTAACACGTGTCCTCTTTTACATTGTCTTATGGTGCCCTGCCTATACAAAGGTAAATGAAGAGTAAATCCATTATAAGCGGCTACATCACAAGCACAATACAGACAGAAGAGACATTGCCTGCTCTGTTCTTGTGACGGAGTTCTGTACAATGTACCACAAAAGATTTCGTACGGTGTTTGGAGGTTCACTCTGTAGCCAAAAATGACTGCAACAAAGACAGTTAAATTCTGCATCTGCTTTTGTCACCTGGATTCATGTTTTGTGACAAGGACCAGGAAAAAAGTCAGTGTTATTACAATAGTACTATATGTCATCCTTTTACAATACTTACCTATGAACAAAGACATTCATTTGAATTGGGGAATGGTGGCAAAATGACAAAGAAGAGATTTGCACTGAAGTGAATTTATAATTTTTTTATTATTTTTTTTTAGAAATGAAGGAGTACAGTGGAGCTGTTTTAGGTTAGAATTATGTCTATATTGAAAATCTTTAATCAATAATAATTTTTTTTCTAAAACTATGTAATGTGAAGAGACACATAATTCACAGCCATGATCATTTAAAAGAAACACTCTCTAGGATAGAATGGCCATTCTCGGTGCATTACACTTTCCACTAGCAGCAGTATTGAAAAGGTCTTACTGTAAGTACAGCAAACCTTTGCTTAACGTGCACGTTGCACTGTTCCAGGGTGTTTAACACTGGAGATCTAGAATATAAGTGGTTACACTAGTTTCTGCTTTGAGGAAGGTAATTCATTCTCTCAATTTGCTAATGATACATTGGGTTTGGGTTTTTTTTAGCTTGCTAAGTCATGCAACAGATTTCTTGTTTTGTGAAACAAAACCAAAGGAGTACAGGCTCAGAGGATGGATGAAATGTCCTGACTCTCCTCCTAAACCTCATTCAAGTAAACCTAAACCTTCAATTATGGCTCAACAATGGTTAAATAAGTATTTCCTTTCTCAGGGTCCCAGCAGGTGTCCTACTCGCTGACAGCAATTCCTGAATCTCACTAGAGCAGATAATTTGAGCTAAAGCATACTTGTCCCCTCATCTTGTGTTCAGACATCAAGGAGGTGATAAGTATTTTCTGAGGTGTTTCTGATATATGTGTTTCCCTGAGGTTGTGAACATTGATTACAGAAGCAAGTTGGAGTCCAGGGAAAAGGACGTTTCTGCTAGATAAACCTCTACAGTGTGATTTCACTGCAGGTCAAAGATTGCATTCTGTCAGAAAAAAGAAACTGTATTACCTTTCAAGGAGGCCCTTGGAGTCAAGGGCCAGGGCAAAAAGCAGCAGTCCTATTAGTGGGCTAGAAACTGTTTTATGCTGCAGAGCAAGTTTGTGTTTTCAGACATCTTCCTGTCGCTTCCATGAGGAAAGGCAGGATAACAGGATTTGGGTGCTCAGTTGGGATGTTAACAGCCCACATTCAAAACCCTGTTCCTCACAGTATAGCCCAGGAACATGGACTCCTGTTTCCCACCTTCTGGTGAGAGCAAGTGCTTGAGCATGACAAGCAACGGGGGCATCTGAGATGCAAGAGGTGCTTTTCTAGTACAATGTCTAAGTTGGGAAGAGCAGGCACCAGCTGTCCTGCCTTGGGTAAATGACAGTCTGAACTAGCGGGTAACCAAAGGGCTCTAGTTTTCTTCCCTTTCTGTGGTTTTGAGCAGAATAAGTGTAGAGATCTGCTGCTCTGTTTTATGACTAGCCTTGCCCAAAAGAAATAAGCATTTGCAGCTAGTCCCTTGTCAGGTCCAGCTACAGAGGAAATCTAGCTCATCTGGATGTTATAGGCAGCTGAAAGCTGTTCTATGTGAGATGTTGGAGAAAGTTTCAGTACATTCTGTTTGAAGTGGCACCTGCCACTTTAAAAAAATTACATGCTTGCAAAGAGATTTAAATGAACCCAGAAATTATGACAAAAAAGACTTCATATCAGATTTAATGAAATATTTAAGGCAACTGCCTCCATCTCTTTTTCTTTTTTTTTTTTCCTTTTTGTTGGAATCTCTCCACCCCAAAAGCACTTTCAGCTTGAAAAAAATCTCATTCCACACCAGAAATACTTTGGGGGAGGGGATAAACTAACATAAGGGAAATTAAAATGTCAAAACCAGGAACCTATTATCTACTCAACTGTAGCTATGTAATAACACTGTAGATGTTTGATGGTCATTTCCACCCCCCTATAGCAAAAGTCAATCTTTTCTTCTTTCCATAACTAAAAATGAAACTAATTCTATCAGAAGTTCTGGATTTGACAAATCTGGAGTATGAAGTTCTCTTGCAGAAGAGCGCTGTAGATAAGATCTGAAATGATATGTCCTTACACAAGAGAAATGTTTGTCTGGGAGTCATAACCATATCAATGTGGCTTTTTGCTGTGGTGCAGTACTACTTGGAAAAAAAAAGGATTTTTGTGGCATAAACTTTTGTTCACTGTGAACAATAAGGTTTCATTTTGAAACCTTCTTCTTGGGTCCTGTTTCTTTAATATTGAAAACATTTTCCAGGTTTCTCTGGGTTTGTTTAGCCAACTAATAGACATTACGAAATCCTTGGCTCACCTGTCCTGCCTGATGAGCAGAGAAAAATGGATAGGGAGATGGGTTAGAATTTCCCCCCGCCCCCCCAAGTGCTACAAAGCACAGAACTTACCCTAATTAGCTGGAAGATGTATGTTTGTTCACAGAAATGAAGGTGTCATATTGGGGTTAATTAGTTTTGGCTGCCTAGAGCCTCTCTATGGGGAAAAGAAGAAGAAAAAAACCAACAAACACAAAAACACTTTAAAAAAAATATGCATCTTGCTCTGCTTTTGTCTTGGAAAACCATTTTCCTCTTAACTAAAGCAAATGCTGCACAAACTTCCAGTGACTGGGGCTTTTATTGTTATTTGACAGATGGATGTGCTTGTTTTTAATGGTCCTGTTTTGCCTTGATTATCTGCGTCATGTCATTTCTGGCTGGGCACAACGAAGCTAGCAAATATGTTGGCACATTTCAATGCTGACTACCTGTCGGTAGGAATATACTTACAAACAATAACGTTACAGCTGGAGTTAGCGTATTTTTTTAATGGCTTAACTGAAGCATAGCATTGCTTTCTGGGCCCTGTAAACTTACTAGTTTCTACAGTCAAGTGTCCTAGCAAGACAAGAGCTCCTTGCTCATAGCATCCTCCTATGGACAAGCAGTGTGAGGCCTTACAATGGTTGAGTGCCTGCCTCCTGTCATTAATGGGTCCTTCCTACCTGTCACTGCCACCTGCTTAGCTAGAAGCTAGGGTTTTTTTTCAAAGAACTGAGAACAGCCCTGGGTTTCTGGACCAAGTTCCTTTGCTAGGAAATACGGCACCTGTCTATGCCTATGTGCTGTATTCTGTGCTGTGGGTTTTGCTGCGTTAGCCAGCAAAATTCTCAGGGCTGGCTCTAGGCACAGGCAAAGAGGGCACTTGCCAGCAAAGCAGGCAACTGGGTGGCCACAAAGCAGCTTGTGATTCTCTGTGCTATTTTGCCTGTGTTTAGAAGCTCGGAAAGCTGAGCCTGAGAGAGGGATTATGGAAAAGAAGCAGTAGTTGCTGTTGCAGAAGCACAGCCACTATCCTTCTCCCTGGCAAACAGCAAATTCAACCCTCTAGATCTCTATTTCTGTCCCTTATCTTTATGTCATTTCTTTCAATAGCTGGAGTTATGTATACCTGTTAGAGGCTTAACTTTTCACCCTCAGGGAAGTGAAATTCTCCTGGCATTCCTCAAAAGCCTTGAGGTGGTCTCATTCGTCACTGTACATCTGGATTCCTCTACCCTACTTACATAGCTATGCAGTTTCTGAGAGTTATGGGTGCACTGGAGCAAACAGTTTGCTTTCCCATATCCACCCATGGAAAACTGAGCGTTCTTTTTCCCCTGTGCAGCACCGAGCCCCTGTGAAAGCATCCATATTTCTGTTTCTGTAGCATCTGGGGACTGACAGTGCCTTTACCCTGCTCTACCTCACCTTTCTTCTCTCTGTGCCCTCTCTGAATGTCAGTACAGAAGAAGCTTCACAGCATATGTGGAAGATATACATTTGGCACATATTTTATGAACACTACCTATTGCATGCACAGTGGAGCTTCTCCATCCAAAGAGAACAAAGGAGGGCTTAACACTGTGTTAAATGTGAGTGCAGAAATAGGCACAGGTGATGGTGCTATGAATCCCCCTTTGCAGGAGTGCAGCATGCCTGAGAAGTGTGAAGGGAGTGATGACATCAGGCAGGACCCAAAGCACTGCACAGATGGATTTTTGGGGCAGTGCGGGAGGCCTGCCAGCCTGCAGCAGAGCAGCTGTTTCACAGTGTCTGAGCAGCACTGGACTGATTAGAGGAAGACCCAGTCTCATGGAAACCTCGGGAAAAGTTTGGCAGGCTTTTAGCATTTAACTCTGTGGTGCTCAGCAGAAAGCTGTAATTGACACATGTGATCATGTTGTCAGTTCGCTGTCTGCTGCCAAAGCAAGCTGCGTGGATCCTCAGCAGCCTCTTTTATCACATTAGCATGCAGGCAATGTGTGGCCACAGCTCTCCAGCCATCCTGGCTGCTTGCCACACAGGTGCAGGCTGAGCCCTGGGTGCTGGGGCTGGATTTCAGTGGGTGGTTTTCCTTCTTATTTCAGGGTATGTTAACATTGCATCCTGCCTACCTCTGATGGGTAGATCTGCCATGGTGTGTTTGTGAAGAATCTCCTCAAAACACCTCCATGTGGAGGTCTCTGGGCAAATAGTCTTTCACTTTCAAATGTCATTAGCATATCTGAAATGAGCTGTACAGTGCATGATCATTACCATTTGTTAAAGGAGTGGGCTATGCTAAGTCCCAAACGCAGTTGTCTACGTTGTCCAGTCTTTCACCACACCTAATGGACTGGCATTTCTCCAGACAGCTCAGCATGAGAGCCAGAGATCAAATGGCTCTCCTTAGTCTCTGAAGCTAATCCTGTGGTGTCCAACATTAATTTTGTCTCTTTAGGGTATTTGTTTCATGGGAATTCCAGTGTCCAACCTTAATTTATTTGTTTTTGTTTGTTTGTTTTTGTTTGTTTTTTTTTTAAAAGGTCCTGTGGCTGGTGTTGGTGGAATATTATTTCTTTTTCCATTGCTGGCAAGAAAAGCTAGGTAATTACGGATAATCAAGTCCCAAGAGCATGATAGCATACTTCACTTTCACAGTTACTGCTGGTTTCTGTGTACATACATAGAGCAGCTGCACGTACCTTTAATGTAGCGCTGACCACAGACATAACTGAAGTTACTTTTCCTATGGGTGTGTAAGTGGACTCAAGCAAAAAAATTTAGTAGCTCAGATTTCATTTGTGAGTTCAAGTCAGTAGCTCACAATCAATACCATAGCTTTGGAAATAAGGGTCTTATTTACAATTGTACAGTTTTTCTTTGCATTAAACATGAAAACTCATGATACTCCCATCCTGCTAAGTACTGTACTAGGCATCAGGTGCTAGAACCCATCTGACTTTAAGAATACATAAAAATAGAAAGGGGCAGAGAACAAGATCCTATACGTCTGTTTACCATGATCTCAACATCAATCGTGCATCTAATTGTTTATCAACTAAAGAGCAAGCTGATGGTATCCACTTCTGGATTCCTCTACAGCAATTCCGGGCTCTTCTCAGTGGTGCCCAGGGACAGGACAAGAAGCAGTGGGCACAAACTGAAACATCCAAGGCTCCATCTGAACATCAGGAAACACTTTTTCACTGTGAGGGTAACCAAGCACTGGAACAGGTTTCCCACAGAGGTTGTGGAATCTTGATCCCTGGAGATGTTCAAAAGCCGTCTATCTGGACATGGTCCTGAGCAGCCTGCTGCAGGTGACCCTGCTTGAGCAGGGGGGGTTGACCAGATGACCTCCAGAGGTTCCTTCCAACTTCAACCATTCTGTGATTCTGTGACCTCAGTTCTTGTCCGTCTTAGATATTGAGTGATTTCTTCCAGGGCAGAGAAAATGATGGGAGGCAGAAAGAAGAATGACAAAGAATGGTAAGGGAAGCATTTAAGAACCTTGGCATAGGATAAGGAGACATGAGGGAGCCCCTGAAACATTAGGGAACAAGAGGTTGCCACAAAAGAAACCTGGAAATGCAGAGCAGAGTAATGCCAAGGACTGGCCACAGATGCAGCAAGTTCAGTCCAGAGAAGCTAATAAGCATACAGTGCTCTGCATGTGAACATTATTTTCTTGCATAGGGACCTAGGACTGGAAGGAACCTCTTGGATGTTGAGTCCTGTTCCTTTATATGACACACAGCTGTTCTATGGAGCAGTGCTGTAATATTTATCATCAGGTACCTAAGCTTCCTGGCAATTCTCGACATTGAAGTGACTTTTTTTCCAGGTCCAGGAATGGGACATTTGACAGTGCGGTGCCTTGCTGCTCCAGGGAGCCTATTCTGTCATGACCCTGGGGGCTGCAGAGAGAGTATCAGCCTCCTACAGTGTCAGTCCAGACATGCAATGAACACAAACTGAAGAAAGGACATCTATTTCCTTATACCCCTATAAAATATCAAAAGAAGATGTGAGAGAAGAGGAAGCATTCTGTATTCATCACCTTGGCATAAACAGAAAGGCTGCCTTCTTTTTTGTTTTTCCCTCTTCCTCCCCCCTCTTCCCCCCTCTTCCCCCCCCCTTCTTCCCCCCCTTCTTCCCCAGTGATAAGTGACAGGTGCCACTCCTTTGAAGAGTGATTACATTGAAGTATGAGCACAAAAGTCTTTTTAACAGGCTTTTATATTAATGATAGCTAGCTGCATTAATGCTTAATTCTCCTTTTTTTTTATATATATCCATTGAATAAAAATATAAAACAGTGATGTTGCTGTAGCCACTTGGAGTTTAATCAGAACACTTATTGTGTTATTTATCTGTCCTTACTAGTAGTAACATTCTTGGTTTCCAGGCTATTGCTCCTAAGACTATTTTCTTTCAAAGAGGCAAGGGTATCTCTTGTAGTGAACAGAATTATAATTTTTTTAGCAAATTAGCCTCACCAGAGGAGCTTTTACTACTCAAGGCAAAAGAAGTTCCTTGAGAGTCTGCTGATGTGTGCATGGGGCAGCTGATGTTAGGGGCTGGCATAGCCTGGCTACTGCTGTGGGAAGATGCTGCTGGAGAGATGTTCCTGTGTGTGTCTGTGGGTTTGTCTTCATGACCAACATGTGGTTCTGAGGCACTGAAATTCTCCAAAGAGCCCTCTGGAGTGGGAGCTGCAGTAGTCCTGTGGGATGATGGCGGTGGCAGTCTGAGGACCAGAAGCTGGGGAAGCTGCAAGGGTTAAATTGTGTATGGAGGCTTTGATGGGAAACTATCATCTAAAGGGCTCTGTTGATTTGTCTTGTCATATGAGAGCAAGCGCTTTGACAGGCACAACAGTTGACCCATACCAATAGGAAAAGAGAGAAACAGCTTTCACCAAGCTCCATGTAGCATTTCAGATCATCTTCAAAAAGTCCCTCCAGAGTTGCCTACTGGGAGGGAACATTTCAGTTTCCCACACCATAAAGTATTGTTGCCATCAGTGGGTGAAGTTAGCAGGCTTAATGTATAGATTGAAGAGTGTTTTCTTTGGGTTGGTTTCTCCTATCAAGGGGCTTTCCAGAATATGAAAAAGCACGAAGATGCCCAACCTGAATGGGTAAGTGGATTGGGTGTGCAAAGAGGTCTGACAGTAACCGTGTCCTCTTTCACTGTCATCTTTCTAGTGCCTTTTTTGGTCTGCTGATGATAGTTATGTCTGAATACAGGCCTAATGTACCTGAATTCTGAGTCGCAATCCCAAGTGCTGTCTTCTCCTTATCCTCCTAGCATTTGTAAAGCACATCTTGCCTACACTGCGGTAACATTTTGAACTTCCTTGTTTTGGTAGCCACGTTTTGTGCTTTCCATCAGGTCACAAATTCTTGAAGCTAAATTTTGTTCCCTAACTGATTCTTCATGTATCATTTTCACTGTTTCTAATTTTAAACTTTGTCAGTACCCCATAGTCTAAACCTGAAGTATCCCATGAGATCTGCCTTCTGTTTCCTGGGAAAGTGTCCTCTGAAGTAGCCTCAGAGTGTCCACTGAAGTTGGGAAGGTAAAAGAAGCTTATCAGGGCTCAAATATCCAGAGCAACTTGATATGTTTCCCAGAGATGCTCAAATATTCTACACAGTATTTTCCAAATGTTGTACTGTGTTTTCCCTGTGGCATTTGCATAATCTTGTTTCAGTAATTGATAGTTAAAGAAATTAGAGCTTTATCGTTTAATAACCTTCCTACTTGCTGTTTGCTCAGATGACTATGATCTGGTTAAAAACACTATGTAAATATCTTTATAAACAAAAAGTAATCAGTCTGTGGAGGGGGGGAGGGTCAGAGCAGGAATATACTAAAAATGGGAGAAAAATAATATACCTGAGACTGGAATTCAGAAAATTCTGATAATTCTCAATTTTATGTGAAAATAGTGCATGTGCTGACTAATTAAAAAATATGAAATTCTTGCGTTCTTGTAAAGTGTTAACCCGGGGTATTTTGGCTGACATCAAGTGAGAGAAGCTCAATATCTGACTAATCTCTTATTAGGGCACTTTATTCTTACTTGTCAGAAAGATGGTCTCTTTCATCTTTTTATGTCTATGATTTAAGATCCAGCCCTCCACTACATTATGGTTGGTTTTTTTTGAAGTAGCAAAATATAAGTCAGCAGCAGAAACAGAATAAAAGCAACTCTCAGGCTACTTCAGGGAGGGGGAGGACGAGGGCATCTATCTGCATCTCAGTTTGAGCATTCAGCTCTGAGCCACCGCATATTTCATGAGGATATGTTGTACGTTACTAGCAGAAGTCTCTTAGCATGAATGTTAGAGTACTTGATAAAGACCTGGTGGTTTGATCAATCTGTAAGAGGGATCAACTTTTTTTTTTAACTTTACTTTCAGGAAGAGGAAACATAAGGCATAATTTCACTTGTTTTGGGGTAATTAGAGCTGCTGTCAGTAGAAATAGGAGGTGTTGGTGGCTGAGGGAATTTGGTACCTGGAAAGAAAGTCTTGGAGGTTTCAATCTAACATAACCTCTGAATTTTTTTCGTAGAGGAACATGATAGTAGATCAACTAACCCTACAAAAAGAAGCATATACTCTTGGCGTCTGTTGACAATTAAGGATTCCAGTTGTTGAGGAGCCAAACACACTGCTCTAATTGTGCAATGCACAAATGTCCTAGCAAAACAGTTAGGGACAATTGTATTTATCTCCCCTCCTCAGATGATTAATTGAATGCTGCTCAGTGAGCAACAAAGTCTGTATTTGCACAGGGCTCTTCTCTCATAGCTGTTTTTGAAAAGATCCATAAATTCATGGACTTTTCCTTCTGACATTCAGATCTAGCTGACTGTCCTACCTTTGTAGATCCCACTAGCTTTACACAGCTTCTACTCAAAGAAGTCTCTAAATCAATGTGTAAGGCAGACTTTAAAAAGGGAGAACATGATTTCTGTCCCCAGCCATCTCCTCCCTCTCAGGGCACCTGCTACAAATTTTACTGGAAATTGCTTCTGGCAGTATGTGCCACTTATTTTCCTTTAATCCTGTTTTCATCTCGCCTCATAATGATTCCAGGAATGTTTTTAGTTTTCAAAGCCAAGGAAGCAGTTTCTTCTAGGTGGCAATTGCATTTGTTGTTAAATAAAAAGAAATGCGCTCTTCTGGCTAAGCTCTGTAAAGATGATTGTACAATCTGTACTGTATGCTTGGAAACTGCCACAACAAGACGTGTACCATATGGTGCATGTGGTGTCCCCTTACCTCGAGTGTTTCCTTAGTCAGGCTGGCAGGGTTGGTAATGAGCTCATATTTGAGTAAGGAGAAATATGCATGATTGATGATTTTTTTTTTTTTTCTTTTGCGTGGTGGGAGGGGGCAGTGTTTGTATATGCAAGAAGAACAGAGTGAAGATATGTTAATTTTTTCCTCACCTCAGCTAGTTCTCTCATCAGCTTTATGTATATAAAAATCAGAAACTTCATTAGGAGAAAAAGAGAGTCTGAGCAGAGAGTTAAGTTTAATATGATGCCATGACAGGAAAATAGAATTTAAGCAAGAATGGTTTTAGTTCCTTCTTCCCTCTAGCTAAAGCATAGCCCATAAATATGTTGGAAATAGGCGCAATAGGGAGGTGAAATGCAATGATTGGCTGGCTTTTACTGGGTGAGAAGAGATTGGAAGACCTAGTATCCTTGAGAAACACCTGCATGTTGTATTCTTCTTCTTGAAAGCCACCTCAGAGTAAAACCCTAGGAGTGTGATACAGAGATGTCAAAATTTCCTGTATGTGTGTGCTCCAGAAAACCAGAGGCAGAGAGAGAAATCCATTTAGACCATCACTGCTCTTGGGCAAAGTGATTTTAGCATGTCACCATACTTTCCTGATCTGTCCTAAGTAGAAATAGCCAGGTCAGGGAAATTGCTGACCTGTATGGCCAAGCTGATGCAAAACACTGTTCTAGACTCCTTACTACCAGACATACTGGTCATGGTGTGTGTCCTGTTAAAGGACGTGCTCTCTGAAATAAGCAAGTAGTAGACCACCTGAGCCTACGAAAGCTTGAGATGGCTCCCTCCCTTCCATCCCCCCCCTGTCTCTCACTGAGATGTTTTATTCTACATTTATTAAAGACGAAGTCCATCAAAAATGACATGCTGCTGCCACTTAAGAGTGTGGAAAAAATCAGCATGAAACTTGTGCATTGCATTCATAATAATGAATGTCATTGGCCATCCCTCTAAACTAAAAGGTAAACTGACAAAATGCTCTGCAAACAGCTTGATATTGCTCTAGGTTTTCTTCTCATAATGAAAATAACATTATATTCTATACCTGCAACAATATAGTAGCTCCACAGGCAGCTGAGTCCCTATGGGGTATACTGTCCTTTCCCATTTATCTGATGGGCAAATGTTTATTCCAGTCCTTTTGCAGTCAGATTCTTGGAGACAAGCAAAAAGGAAACAAAGAATAAAGAGAGTCTTATGCCTAAACCTTTGCCACCCTCCTCCCCCTTTTTATCGTTGCATTTGTCAGGTATGTAGACTGAGGTGTGTGCCAGCCAAGAATACTGCTCTACTGCTTGTTCTTCAAAAAATGACACAGTTGCTGTTGCCAAGTGCAGTGTAAAAGTTAATCTAAGAAGTTTGAAGCTCCTTGAATTGTCTGGTTTGGCTTTGGTTCTGGAAACAGATACGGGATTAATGTGCAGGTAGCAGGTTTGCTAAAATATGCTGTTGGTAGAGACTCAGTTTGAAGAATCTCCAAAGGCTTGTGGATTTAATTTGGAGAAGCATCTGTTGACTTGGGTTTTCAAGGCCTGTGGTCAACAGCAACCTCAATCAGAGCACTGTCAGGCATATTAGGAATGAACGTCCATGACACGTTGTCTCAGGCAGAAATCTAGAACCTGGGTAGAAGGTTCTTGAGCTTACATTTTCATAGTAGTCTATCGTGATGTCCTAACATAATGAATCATGAGACCAAAAGGAATATGTTGATCCTAAATAAAGGGAACATCCTTTGTCAAGAGCCAAAATATGATCTTTTCCTACAGGCTGTAAATGCTACAAATCCTCTGTAGAATTTTCCATCAAGGACCATGACACTAACCTGAGAAGGTGGTGGGTGGATTGTGGAAAAGAGGCATACTGGGGGCTGAAACTGCAACTGCTTATAGGGTAAGCTGCATGAAAAATAATGGCAAACAGCAGCACCCACTTGTTCATGTAGTGAACAAAACTAGCCTGGAGTCCCATTGTAGTTACACCATGAATACTGTCAGTGCTGCTTTCCCAAGAGCTGGCAACTGAAGGGACTCCTAGTAGAACTTCTTCTGCCATGAGAGTTGTGATGAGTTGCCTTGGAAAGTGAATAGAGCAAGGACTTCCCTGCTGAGGATTCTTGCTGCAAGGTGATTCAAAGCCACAGGCTTTTACCTTGAATGAAGATGGTCTTATTACTCCCCGAACTTTAGGGATATCCTTTAGGTGAAATCTTGGATTCTCACTTTCATTACCAGGGGACAAAGTATGCATAGAATATGGAAAAGATGACTGAATCCTTCTTGTGGTCTCCTCCTATAGATTTAGCTAAAGATGCCTCAATGAGGATTCATGCCAAAATGAATATGTATTGTGTTAAACGGCAAAGAACATAATTGCTAACTTTATGAGTTTGAAGATAGGCATCAAGAACAGAACATTTGATTATTAGACAAACAAAAGCTGACTTTTCTGAGCTTAAATTGACATTTTTTTTTTAATGAAAAATAGATTTATATTGCAATGGCTGTTAAGAAATAGCAATTATCTGTGAGATATCCCTAATATTATTAAAATGCAGGCAAACATGAATTCTTTAAATTGTCATTATCTGAAGTCTCCAAAAGTTCATAAGGGTTTCTCACTATATGTTTTTTGCAGTGAGCTGGAGAAGGAAAACATTCCTAAGCCAATGAAATATCTTTGCATATCATAATCACAGGGGAAAAAAATTGTAATTTCGTGTGTGTGTATATATATATATATAAATATGCATGCTTGGGTTAGAAGTCAATAAACACTTGCCTGCTTCTCTGTACAGAATCAGGCTTTAATTCTCTACTGTTTTACTTCTCATCATTTATCAATCTGCAAAGCAGAATTTAAAATGCTATGATGATGATTTGGCAACAGCCCTTTTGCATTAATTTGCACTGGTGGTGTTAAGCAAAGGAGGATCAGAACCTGAAACTTCAGAGTGTCAGTTCAGAAAGTTGTCAGACAGGAATATGTGTCCTTCTGCTCCCATGTGGGAGTGGACTTGAATTACAAATCCCAAGTTGTATTTACACTGTGGATCGCTATCTTACTTCCTGGGATGCACAAACCCAGTTCAAGGTCAAGGATCATTTCACTCTCTGAAGCGTGAATGAAAGTGATTTCACCAATAGTAAAATAGCTAGTCAGGGGCCACCAGAGAGATATGATTCAGACCCATGCTTCCTCAAGAATATTCAATCATGCTTTGCAGGACAGACAAAAGACAATAATAAACCTTTGGGGGTTGTGCCATGACCTTGTCCAAAAGTTTCAGAACATATTATTATCCTGGTATATAACATATATTGCAACTCCTGGGGGAAGGGTTTTCAAACAGAATATCAAATTCTATGAACTATGAGACTGATCCTAAAGACTTTTCACAATATACTGGCTTCCAGTAGGAGCCTCTATGTAAATAAGACACTAATCTCATTTGAAAGCTAAATACCCCATGAAACTAGATCAGTGCTTTTCTTTGTAAAATTCAAGATAGGGACAATATTCAGTTTCCACAGAGACTTTCCTTTTTGGTTTTCAAACCACGGTAGCTTGGAGGGGGGGTTGTTATGAGAAATACCCAGCTCTGAGGGTGGATAAAGGTGTACAAGTTCTTTTTTCTGCTTGGGGTGAAGAAAAGTGTTTGCTTCTGTACCTTTTTTCCAAAATCAATTTGACCGCAAGGTTTGCCAAGGTATATGATTACCTGCAGTTCAATGCAGAAAGCCTTAAAGACTTTACTACCTTGTAATTGGTCTTACACATGTAAGCCTAGATCTTCCTTGGTGTTCTGAGCTGTGGTGAGTGGAAATCTTCCCTGTTACATAAACATGAATTTAGCTGAAAAATCATTGGATTTACTAGGAAACCTGTTCAAGATGCTGTCCTTCTCTGGACAGCCTCTTGACCTGAGCATACCCCCACTACTTCTCATGTTGTGTTACATCAGGAAAGGATGAGCTTGAGAACAGTGTCTTAGTTGCTGCTTCCAAAACTGTGATTATCAGCTTATTATTATCATCTTGTTGCTGTTTCATCCTTTTAACACACACTGCTTTGTACATACATATTGTATTCCTTATAAATACTTGCTCCACCTGAAAGCCAGATCTAAAAGCAGGTGGGCTGAACCCCACCACAATCTGCATCTTTATTTTTAGTGTTACCTGGTCAACCTGTTTGCTGATATGCTTCCATTGAAAGACTGAACTCTTTCTGGACTGTATTCCACTGTCACAAATATATATTGAACTATTTACTTTTCTCCCAGCCCCAGAAGACAATAGACTAGGCTAGAATCTCATTTGTCATTAAAAAAAAAAAATTTTAACCTTTTATAGTTGTGAATGGAAGCTTAGGCATTTGATCTCATTCCCCACAGCTCAAAAACCAGAAAGCAAATCATAAAGCATCTTGGCATGATATCAGCTTTGAATTTTCTGTCTTTCTGTTAGCTCAATTCATAATTTTTTCTCTTTTGGTTTTTTGTTGTTTTTTTTTTTTTTTTTTTGAGTTGACATTCAGACCCCTGAATTACAAAGATCTTGTTTCAGACTTCCTGAAATAAAATTCCATACTAGCTTGTCATGTTTTTTGGTTGAGTAAAAAATTCAGGGGTCCCTTCATTAAAATTGTAGCCCCAGCATTGTATCACCATTTTGAGCAGAGATTAACTTGATTTCTCTGAAACTAAATGTGATGACAGCTCTGTGTCTGAATGAGGCCATCAGGATCTGAGTGGAGCAGGGAATATGAACCCACAGTGTAATTCCTTTCTGGCCTCTAAGGATCAATGTTACTTTATCCTGCAACCACTCAAATCTTTTTTGAAGCCAGGAAACATTGATATGTCAGTGGTGATCAGGAGCAGAACAAGCAAAAGTAACCAAGCTGGCATATCCTAAAATCAGGTGAAAATGGAACACTATTTTTGGCTTCTCCAGTGTTCCCAGGATCTCCTATTTCTCCTTCTTGCCTGATCTCTCTTTGACCAAAAACCTCCACCACAGGTGGCTCAACCAGTGTTTGGAGGGGGGAATGGAGAAGGCATATTCATTCCCATCATCACTAACCAGGGCCTCATCCCTGGCTGCAAGCTCCAGGTGCCAACTTCATACAAACAATAGCAACAGCCACAAGACACATGTTTCTCAGGCAAAGTGGAGTCTTAACACCATATGGCTGTCAGTTTTTACAAATGAGGTGTTAATAAGTTGTCAGTTACTTACAGGAATGAAGGGGAATGGACTGGATGAGGAGGGATGAGTGAATTTGAGTTAATACAGATTATTGTGAAACTATGCAATGAAAAATCCCACAGCTAATAACTAGCTTGTTCTCATCCATATCCCTTTTTATGTGCACCTTCTTTTATTACATCAATGAACAAGTAGTCAGTGCATATGGCTGGAGGCAAGGAATTAAAAGGTATAAATAACACACATTTAAATTGAAATCCAACTGTGAATGCCTGGCCTCTGTGATTAAACCTTTTATCATGGATTGTCCCACCACAGATGCATTCATACTGCTGAGAAGACTACTTAGCTTAAAAAAAAAAAAAGGCACATCTTTCCTTCAAATGTCCAAATTGAATCATCTGAGAACTTCTTTGACAGTAACAGGAAAACTACTGTGGACTTAACAAACACTTTCTTGCCTGTATGCAAAATCCTCCTCTAGTCTCTTCTGCTCAGATGTTGGTGGCAAGCACTCTGAATACACCAACACTGCAAAGAGAGAGTGAGCATGAGAGCTGGCATTAAATATACTGAGGGTCAGCTGCCTTAGGGTTTTCGATCCCTATTATGGCTCATTAATGTGGTTCCTAGGATTTAAAAAAAAAAAAAAAAAAAAAAAAATCTTTGGATTGGGCTAGAGCTGATTTAAGCAGGCAGGACACAGGCTGATCTAAGGTTGCCTAAGTACACAGGCTTGGTGCTAGATTTCTCCAGGCTCTCTGCCTCCAGCAAACTTCAGTGCACAGGCTTGATGAGCAGGCTGCTGAGCAAGCAGTGTGACTCCTGGGAGGATTTAGCTGTGAGAGTAGATCAACATTTTACTGACAATAGGGGCACTGCTGGTGTCATCCTTCACACAATCTATAGCAGAGTGTGACCTTGATTACTGTGATAGAAACAGGAATGATACTGGTAATATTTATTATAGATCACTTGATGGGTAGACTACCTGCAATGACAATGAATGAATGTTTTCTGGGGTTTTGGGGAAGACTGGCTGTTGGTAAGCCTCAAATTTAGGAGTTTGGTTTGTTTATAACTTCATCTGGAAAAGGTTTTCCAAGCATTATCCAAGGTATACAACTCTGATGTGATACCCAGACTGAAAAAACACTGTTCTTGACAACAGTGCCCAAGTACTTTTTTGATTTAGGTGGCTTACATCTGCAATGTGATGGACTTCTCTTAAAAAGTGAGTGCTGATATGAACTAGTTGTTTGGCATTCCCTAAAGAAAATTATGTGGAGGAAAATGTCTATGTCCAAGCTACATGAAAAAGCTGATTGCTGCAGAGAATGCAGCAAAATAACCCTAAACCAAGATCACAGTCCTGCATTAGCAGTGAATAACCCTGATAATGTATTTTAAATTACTTAGTGAAAGATATTTGGCTTCTCTCAAGGAGATTTATCAGCTAAGACAAGCCTCTGTGGAATGTTTTTGAACCTAAGCTACATAACAGAGGTCAGTAAATACAACCCACCAAAAGGAGAGAAGGGTTCTGGGAGCCATTAGAAATAAAAATTGTTTGGTTTTACTGCAGCATTCAGCTGCAAGGTTCTTCCTTGATTTAAACAGATGCTTTATTTTCCCCTTGCTGTCCACAGTGTTTGCACTTGTCCTACCAAATGTTCAAAGGCAGTTAAGCCAGGTAAATCAACCAATTGGTTTGTGTTGCTCTTAACCAACCTGGTCATATTTCTTGTGCTGCAGTAAATGTGCCAAATGAATATGGCACTGTGTAGAATTCTGGATTGGAAATCTAGCTGAGAAATCTTACTTGAGGGCAACAAATGCTGGTAAAAAAAGAAGCTTGAAACTGGTAGCACTAGTTCTTAATCTACAGAAGCTAACAAGCACCACAAAAGCTGTTTTATCCTTCATGCAGCACCTGAGTTTTTGAACCTAAACTGTTTGAGCCTAAACTGTTAGGGCTTTCTTAAGTCTTAAAATTTTTTTACCATATTGAATTTGCTACAAAAGAGTATGTCTTCTACAAAGAATGTCCTTGGCATTTGAAAGTAGAGAATTCAATAGGCTAAATTATCGAAAGAAATAGATTAGGTTTTTACACCAGGTCCTTCTTGCAGAAAGGATTCCCCAAAGCCCTTTTCAAATCAGCAGGTTACATCCCAGGGGGGGACAGGATGCAGCTTACACCAGGATTTTCTCTATCTCTATCAGCTTCCCTGAGACTGCTTTTGCTTTGAAGCAGGGTAGGAGAAAGCAGAATCCTGCAGGGACTGTGCAGGCAAAAGCAACTGCTCTGATGTACTCTACAGTGGTTCATACATAGCTGGGGATGTATAAAAGCTGTTTTATTGGCAAGGGGGATGTTGGCCAAGGCATCATGGTTATGCAGTAGTGCCATGGGACCATTAGGTTCCACAAGAGCAGACACTGTGCATTTTGAATTAATGTTGTCTCTAAAGCATAATGCTGCCAGTGGTACTGTACCTCCACACAGTGGTTGTCATTAAGCACTAAGATTTTGCCAGCTATTCTGAAGTTCCACTGCAAATCAGTGTCTTCTCTGTAATTCATGACATCAGTTCCTAATGGTTCAATGTCATTCTGATACAAATGAAAGACTTTGTCTTATAAAATGTTTGGTAAAGATGAGAACATATACATTGTGGGGAATGATCCTGTGTTGCTGAGCCCTGGACTGCACAGAAGACTACATATGTCTGTTCTGCTTTGGGCCCCTTTCAATAACTCTTAAATAATTCAGCTTGCCTGGAACTTTCTACCTCTGTGCCCATCAGTACATACAGGGTTAAAGAGAAAGCAAGCAAAAGCTATGGTACATATTATACTGAAAAGGAAATGTTTCCATCTCGTTAGACTTGTGGGCAGCTTACCAAATTTATTGAAGAAGGTAAAAAGAACAAACAAACAAACCAAACCAAAACCCCCAAAACCCAAAGCAAACAAACCCCCCAAAATCAGCCCTGGAAGGTTTTATCAAACATGACATCCTACAGGCCAGAAGCGATAGAACACCTTCAGTCTAAGTCAAAGTGAAGATTTACTATAAGGTTTGTGATCTGTTTACATCAAGGTAAGAATAAATCAGGACAATGTACAAAGATGGGTTATGACCTAAAGCAGTCATTGTACACCACAGTCTTCTTGAGTTTTGCTAACCTACAGGATCTCAGTCTGTTCAGGTCCATCTGCTGTACAAGTCCAAGCTGTATTGTGACAGGTACTCCTGCCCTTGATGGAAACGTAGTATTCATGCATCCTCAAAACATCCTGGACACCCTTCATTTTCAAATGAGGTAACAAGCTATGATGTATTAGATATATATAAAAAAGATTCACATGAGTCTCCTGGCACATGGGGAATTGTATCTCGGTAAAGGAGCGTTGTTAACAGAAACAATGTCTCTGCTTTGAAGATGATCCAACTTGTTGTCTCTCCTTGGGTACAGGTGACCAGCATCTTGTGGCACTGTACAACTCCATTGTCATGATACTACCTGCAAAATTAATTTTACATGTGTGTATAAACTAGTGCCAAACTATCTCAGTTTTAGAGTGACAGTCATGTTAAAAAACAAAAGGACAATTAGAATGGGATTTCAAGCATATTTCAACAGCAGGCATTAATTTCATTTACTGCCTTTAAAGCTGCATCCAAAATCTGGGTGAATGTAATGTTAGATTTAACTTCAGTATTGTTAGTAAAAAATTGGTGCAACCTTACTTGAACTTACTGTCTAGGGGTGAGGCCAATGGGGGAAATGGAGGAGAAAGAATGAGTGGACTATCCATATAAATTACTTGGTTTTTTTTCAGAAAAATATTATATTTTTTTTTTCCTCTCCCAATTTCTGCTGAAAACATGGCTACCCTACACATGTGGATTAGGTCTTGTTGACACCAGGAGGTTTTGCTTTTTAACTGTGCTGATATCATTAAACTGGCAAACTACTGTAGCATGAATGCAGTTATTACCAATGTAAAAGTGCTTATGTCAGTATATCTTATTCCAGTTCAGCAGGAGAAATAAGTTACACCCCCATAAATCAC
Source organism: Buteo buteo (assembly GCF_964188355.1). Taxonomy (NCBI): domain Eukaryota; kingdom Metazoa; phylum Chordata; class Aves; order Accipitriformes; family Accipitridae; genus Buteo; species Buteo buteo. The sequence continues at coordinate 19,641,433 of NC_134182.1, forward strand.
CTTATCTTATTCTGACTGTATCTGTACTAGGGCTTTCATTGCAGCATTTCACTGGCAGTCAGGCTCACAAGCTCCCTTTCTACACTGACAGTGAATCAGGATGTGCCAGTAGGCACATCATTACACTTACCTGTGTTTCAGTTTTCCCTGAGCAAGCAAAAGGTAATTATGAGATATTGTCAGGAAAAAAGTTGGAGTTTTCTCTTCTTGGAAAGTATAAAATCCTTTTGACCTCAAAAAGTAAGCATGCAAAGTTTCAGCTAAGAAGCTTTGTCTGAAACAAACATTTAAATTCAGAATTCTTGCTCCATGTCTCTTTGGAGGTGCTTAAGTTGTTCATGTTGCCAACCTGCTCTGTGCTAACACCCTCTGTGAGACTCACCTTCCAACTACCAGTCCTTCATCTTGCAGACATGTTATAGCTCATCACTGCTGTCCTTGTCAAAGGGCAAAGGAGCCAGGTGGCGAATGCACCTCATAAGGGAGGATGTTTACTGCCTGAAAAGCCGTAGAGGTACTTACATGTGAAAAGTGGGAGAGGAAAGATATTTGCCATTCATAACTTTTTCCAAAACCATTAGGTTCTTGTTTTCAATAAAAATTTTTGCAAGAAAAGGAAACTTTGGAGAAAGAAAAATAGAATCTCCCAAACACACTCTTTCCTTGGTTGAAGAGCATATTTCCCTTTCTTCTTCAAAAGAAACCAATTATAGGAGAAAAGGCACTGATGAACCTGACTTCCTTCTTTTGTCAAGAAGTGTGGAATTAAAAAATTAAAATCACCACTTAGGAGTTAAGTAGTGTGTCATTAGCAGTGACTGAGACCATTCCCCTCTTACAGCTGAATATCCATGCACTTTCTTTACAGTGCTTTTCACCAGGATAGCTAAGATGAACATGTAAAGACCAAGCTTCAGGAAGTCATTACAAGAGGCTGCTGAAGCATTTGTTTTAAAAACAGAGATTTCTACTTCCCTTGATTCTTAGGTTTTACATGGTTCAATGACAAAAATAATTGTGCTGCAAGGTGCTGAAAAAAGAGATAGCAGAGAGAAGGCTGTATTTCTCTGGCCACAAGTAGAAATATGTTTACAGTAGTATTTTAAATGTTAAAAGGTAATGTTCAAAGCATCCAAAACATGTTGTGCACTAAATTTATTGCAATTGGAGTTCCTTGAGTCAGATTACTGCCAAGCAATTCCTCTGAAATGTAGAGATGCATGTAAGCTAGGGATCCAGACTGAAGCACTCACTGACTCCCAGAGAATTTAAATGCGGACTCAGGCATTTTATTGATGTGTTTATTTGATGTGATTTTTTTTTTTTTTAAAGTCTCTGTCCCTTTAGTTGCATGTCTGGATTCTGATGCAGCATTAGGAGAAAGCAAAGCATCTGCAACTTTCATAGTCTAGGTAGAAGCAGGAAAGATTTAAAAACATTAAGAAGCCTTCTGGTTTTGTAGAATTCTTATTTGCATTTTGTATTTCCAAGATTTTGGGACAGAAATCTGAGGTTTGCATGCTTGGATGAACAGAGCACCCATGCCTTTTGAAGTGGAGACATTCCTAGTCACAATCTCATCAAATTACAGATGGCCCGAAGGCTGATTATCCAAACCTTGTTTTTTTATTTGCATGATGGAGTGTCACCATGGTATTACCAGGCTCAATAATTTGGAAAGTCAGGATTTGATTGCCTTCATTTTCATACAGCTCTGCCTTGGCAATCAAGTCTTCATGAATGGTTTGACTGCAGTCAGTCTTCTGGGAGGCTGTGCCCTCAGCTAGTGCATTAGCAGTTCAGTAGCAGGGCTGGCCTCCAAGTCTGAGCAGTAGGGAGGGGGATCCCACGTGTTGTCTTTTGCTACCTATTCTGTGATATAGATCTTATTTGCTACTTTCTAGCCCTGATTCACTCTCCTGAGTGCTTCACCTTTGCCCAATTTTCACATCATAGTCATATTTATGCCTGTGCCGTGCCAGTACATGGTGTTCCCCCGTCCTGCTCAACTTTACTCCTGGTCCTTATCTCCAAATCCCTGCACAGCTTTGTGCTTCTGTGACCATGCACTGGCCTTGCTCCAGCCCTTCAAATTTCTTTCCCTCGCTTTTATAGGGATTCCCATGCTCCTTGCTTTCTTGACCCTATTTCCATCTTAATCTTCAAACTGGAATTTCCTTGGTTTCTCCTGCTTCCTGACCCAGGCCAAACCCTAGCCACTAACCATGCTTTACGCCAAATATAGTGGTTTGCTATATCTTTTGCCTTCTCTATGTTCCTGGTTTGTACTCAGTTCAAATGTAATAGATGGGTCTGCCCTGTTTTTACCCTAAGTGGTCCCAACTGAAGTTTACAATTTTCCACATTCTCATGAAGAAAAAGTCTACTATACCAAAGTAAAAGTGTTCACTTCCATTACCCTTGATCAGAAAAGCATTTGGGTCACAAGGAGCTAGCTTGCCATTCTCTCACCACTGATTCCCACAGTCAGACTACAGGATTTGCTGTTTCCTCTTTGGTTCAGCTACTGGGCATTCTCTGGCCCATCCCTGTACTTCGCTTTTATGTCCTTATATGATATGTGGAATGATCCTGCAGGCAGGCAGTTTACGATAAAGGATCTCACAGTGCATTTCAAATTGTTACTGTCCCCAGGATACATTTTCCAGATAGCTGGTTTAGCATGCAGAGGCTCATAACTCAGTATCTTCCATCAATGTCTTATGCACATTAGGATTGTCAAGGGGATTTCGTCAGGACCATTTGCAGAAGGAGTGAGCTAAAAGAGAAACATTCGACTTGGTTTGCAAAGAATCTGTCAGGCAATGCCTATTAATAATAATGTTGATGATGATTGTTATTGTTTGTTTCACTGGGACGCATGTCATTCAGATGTAGATTTTGGTCTGTTGTGACAGTTTTATTTGTGATCTGATTTTCCCAAGGGTGTGAATGGATTGCTGTTTATACAATGCAGCTATGTTTTGGGTAGACTGGTACATAAGCTCTGGACATGATTCTTCTCTGAGAGGCTCTGGTTTTATTTCCATGTGACAACAGAAATATGCGGCTTTTACAATTGGTATGAATGATGGATTTTCTGCAAATTCCTCAGAAAATTGAGGAACACAGAATTTTTAAGCAATTACAACTAGTACCAATTATGAAGCTACTGTAATTATAGAGTTACACAAAAAAAAGAAATAAAAAATCAGGCACAAATAAAGATTTGTATCCAGATTAGTACTTTAAAATTGGGTCTTATCCTTTAAAACAGATCACTGAGTTAAATAATACAGGACAACTGACTGTATATATGGCATTAAACTCTTGCAAGGAATTCTTTGTAATACTACCATTAGGATAAAAACAGGAAAGAGAAATGAAGAAAATAAGGTGAGGCACGTATATTTTTAAAAGCATATAATATGTTAGATCAGGTCAAAAAGTACTCCCATCAAAGCTAGTATCATGCCTCTAGCAGTGGCTCAGACCTCTAGCTGGGAAAAAAGAATGAAATCCACTCTGAATGTATTTAGGCAGTGGTGGTTCTCCATTATTAGAGAACAGGGACTGAAAGGTAGTGTTCTTCCCTGTGTTCATTGAGGTGGGTTGATGGGATTGGCCATAAAAGTTGATAACCGATAACCATCCCTGGAAAAACTACAGCTCTAAACTTTCACAACTCTGTAATGATAGAAGGATCCACCTAGGGGATGCTGGTACTTATATCAGGTCCTTGAAGGGGAAATAGTTTAAAATCATTATCTAACGCTAATATATCCCTTAAGTGAAGATGAGAGAGAAACATCTGGATGTGCAAGAAGGCAAACCAGCCAAGGATGTTGTCAGAGATAATGGCCTCTGAAAAAGAAAAAGTAGACACCAGTTCTTCCTGCCCTTTGGTTTATGAGGGTCTAGGAAGGAGAGACCAATGTATAGAGAACCATCCTCACAGTGCTTGCAAGGCATCTATAGTTGGGGGGGGAGAGTTGAGGGGAAAAGAAAAAATCAACAAAATGCATAAAAAAAAATCCCCAACAAACCCCTTTACTCCCCCTGCCAAAAAAAACCCCACCAAAACCAAAACACCAAAATCCCACCCCAAACACCATATTATATGCCAGTTCCTGGGGCATGCCAAGTGTTGACCAAATTTAGATTGGCCTGTGGACCAAGAATCTTGGACCTGATCAGGAGTCTGGATATCTTTGTTTTGGAAGCTCTCACCTTCTTTTGAGAGACCAGGTTTTAATTTCTCGTTATGTATGTTTAGATATTAGTCACGAATATGCCCTAAGCTACCAGTCACTATTAAAATCCCCTGGCCTTCTGTTATAATACTCACTCCAACCTCTGCATATGCTGGAATGCATGCATCAGTTTTCCAGACACTTGTGAGCAAATATGGCAACTGTATGCCCACAGATAGTTGCTTATTTTGTTTGTTTCTTTGTATCTCTGAAGGTACATTGGAAGAGGTGAAGAAAAAGGGAAGGAGGGGAAAGAATCAAAGATTTGAAACAAGTCAAAGAAACAGGAAAGTAAACATGGGATATGGCTTATGACTGCAACCCTGACATTATGCCAGTGCGAGAAGAGGAATGCCATCAGGAGGTAGAATGCTACGTGGTTGCAGAGCCCTAATTCTTATCAGAATAACGGGGTCTCACATTAAGGTAGCTATCAGTGTGCCATCAAAACATGGAAGTGTTGCCTTTTCATTTCTATTTAATTTTCTTTCTAGTTCCATTCTTTTTCAAGGGTCCTTTGCATCCCAGCACTGTACAGCATTAGAGCAGGGCTCTGCCTGTGCTTTCACATGCTTGTGTTTTCACACATACATAGACACTGTGATGTATGAAGGATCCCTGTGCTGAAATACATAAATTCAGACCTATAGAGTAAAAAAGTCAACAGAGACTCTTCCTCTAACTACAGAATGTCTTATTCTTATAAGAACTCAATTTATAAAGCAGATCAGACTAGATTGCCATAATCCTATAAATCTGTGTGTTGACCTTGTGGATCAGGGCCTTCTCTAAGCTACGGATAGGATAGTAAGGATTTGCCAGCATGGGCTTGGAATGATTGCATTACTCACAGGTAAATAAAATGAGTTGTGGGAGTCTCTAAGATCAGAAAAGAATGGCAAAAGGGACTCAGCAACAGATGTCACTCTAAGCAGCCATTCTAAGCCTAAAAATCCATAGTTGCTTTCATGTTCAGGAGTAGGGAAAGGATCCTGTAAGGCCAGCCAATGCAGCAATGGCACCTCTCCATGTGTACCACATATAAAGTTACACCACTGATAAAGTTTGGATTGGATCACCCACTAGATATTTTTTTCCTGAGTTATAAGTTGTGATTTTTTAAAATTCTTTATTGTTGCTAGTTTTGCTGCTGTACCTGCATGCAAGACACACTTTCATCCATCCAGTTCCCTTACCTGGGCAGCACCTGCAGTGTCACCTACCCTGGCATTTGGCTGTGGGGGAGGCAGAGTTCTGCAGAAGGCATGGGGCTCTAGGTGCACATTTTATGTTGCATGTCCCTTTCCTTTCCCTGGTTTGCACTATGCTACCAGGCCTAATCTACAGGTGCAGACGTAAGAGCTTTATCCTCTGCTGCACTGTGCTCAGCGGTTCATCTCGGACTAATCCAGTGTCAGCATAAAACCATCTTTCTCACTTTGCAGAGAGGCTTTCAGCAGCTTCTTACTGGATCCAGACAGCAGGGACTCTGTGGTGCCAGAAGGAGCAGGGCTGTGTATGGACCCTTGGCTCTTGGGAAAGCAAGCAAAGCAGTGATAAATTCTTGGGTAGCCTCTAGGGTCTTCCATCTGTATAAGAATTCTGGCATATGAATCAGCTCAGCCACACCATGTGGTGAGGTGAGGAAGTCTTTACTGAATTTTGCTCAGGAGGCAAATGAGGCTGTGATCCCATAAAGGCATAAGTATATATATATACCTATATATTTAAAAAACTGAAGGAATTTCAGTAACCTTATTTTTGAGTAGTCCAGGTGAGATAAAAAGTTTATATATTTTTGAGTTACAAGTATCCTGGGCCCTCACTGATTTCAATGAGAGCTGAAAAACTTCAGCATCTTTGGAGAACTTAACACTCCAGTATCAGTCAAGGCCAGCAACTAAACCTAGCCAAAAATGTGAGGAAAAAGTGATGCCTATGACTTGTTGTAGGTCACATGGTCCTCAATCCAGGGAAGGAAACCAGGAAACCTGACTCCATGTCCTAAAAAGCTACTTCAGCCAGTTTCCACTCCTATATATGGCCAAACCACAGAAGAGGAATTTTTCAAATCATAAGAGCATTGTGGTGTGTCTGTGGGCATGCTCCTTCTGGGTCACAGGCTGTTTCATGTGGTTAACAACTTGACAGAGGACTAATTGATTAGGATGAGTCGCTAGTGAATCTCAGAGCATTTTGAGTTTTCAATTTAGATGAATATCAGGAAGGTCAGACGCTTCTAAGAATCTCCTCCCATCCCTTAACTGGAGAAATCAAACTGACACATGTGTCACCTAGAGAACTATACTGCAAACTGTATCAGAAGTGCAAGGAGGTGCCAGATTTCTGTGTAAATAAGGGACCTACTCTGATTCTTTGAAGCTGTGACACATTTTCCTGATTTGTTGGGAGAGTGGGTAAAGGTTTCAGGAAAAACACCTAACCTTTATACCTTAACTTACTTAAAAACTTAATATTCCCAGACTTTGCCAGAAATTTTGTAAATTCCTCAAATCACTACAGAAACTGCAATAACTGCTATTTTCATAGATACACACAACCAATACCTTAGGTCTTCATGATTTGTGTCCAATAGCATGAAGATAAACCTGATGGAAAACCATGAAACTGAATGATTTTATCTTAACCAGCCCCACCTTGTAATCTAGGGGTATCTTGTGCCAGTCAAGAGCCAATGCAGCTCTTTAAGGTGCATTTCCCAAGTTTTGCTCAGTCAATGCCCACATGCCTCAAATGACAAATCTTACACCAAGAAGGTGTTCCACCATCTGGTCCATCACCAGGAGACTCCTGCTCCCCCACATCGTTCTACCTAGCCGTGACTGCAGTTTGCATACTCCCTTGTTTTGCCTCGCTAAGTAATTCTTTTGGATGTTACTGTGTAATTAATAATTAAGAGTAATAACCTCGGAATGAGATACTATTTGTACCTTAGCAGTTGTAGTACTGTGGCTGACCCTTGTTAAACTTTCCTACAAACCTATCCACTTTTGGTTCACGAAAGTTTCTGAACAACAAATAACTTGGAGGAAAGTCCTGTCAGATCCCAAAATTTTAGTAACAGGAATCTCACTGACCAGGTAAATAACATTGTTAGTGATGCTGGCTTCTGAAAGGCTTGTGAAAGGCTTTTATCTGTGTCAAAATGTCTGAGGCTGTAATGTGATGGCATCATGTTCTTTGGTTGCCTCACAGTCTGAAGTGTTTCTGGCTTGACCATCCTACAGGGTCCAAAAAAGCAGACCTTGAAATTAATGTATAATTTGAATGTTTCAGTAAAACAGTATTTTTTTTAAATCTCTGCCTGTTGTCTTTCTTAGCTTTTAACAGTGATGATAAATGGGGATGTCAAAAGACTACTCCAATGCTATATACGTGTGAATTACCCAACTCCTTAAGTCCAAGGGGGGAAGGCAGTTCAGATAAAATTATGATAGCAAAGTTTATTTCAGCTATCAAAGGTGCCCTGACACTGATACTCAGAGCAACAGCATCAAGCAGTTAGGAGAAGCAGACAGAGTATTAGTGGGTGAGAAAATAGGTAGAAATGCTGCCAAATGCTTTGTTTATTTATTTTCAATAAGCAGTTCCAGTGTGTGTGTGTCTCGCTTGATTATTGGACTTTTGGTTAAATCCAGAAGTACCTGGAAATTGATGAACTTGAGAATTTTGAAGGGAAGTCATCAGGAAAGCCAGCAGAGGTCAAGAGGTCCATCTGAGCAGCAGATATGTTCTCATCTCAGGCATTTCTCAGCATTGTCCCGTGGTGCTCTTGTAGTCAGGATTTCTGAAGCAACAGGCAGCACCGCGGAAAATTTCACACCCCTGGGAATTGATCAGAGAGGAAACAGGAGTGGACTCTACTGCCAAGGTGACCCTTCCTCTCTGAAGGCACTTTCCAAGGGGGTCTGCGGGTGAAAGGTTTTCTCTTCACTCTCAGTTCTGTCTGTGTGAGTAAACCCCCCTCCTGTTCTTCACTTCTTTGAAATAAACTTATTGTCTGATAATAATCTCTTCTAGCTGAACACCTATTTTGCCAGCAGCAAAACAAGACCGTTATGCAAATTTACTGGAAATAGGTATTCATTTCCAGAATGTGTTTGGCACTGCTGTAACGAAGTTAATATTGCTATGGACTTCTGCTGAACTGAGCGCTTGGTTGTAGAATCAGAGAGGGAGGGGAAATGGGAATGAGAACATCTAGCAGGGCTAACTCTTCTTGCTCTCTTTTTTTTCTTTTTTTTTTTTGTTGTTTTCTTTTGTGTTTTTTTTTTTTTTTTTTTGTTTTTCCCCTTTTGTGAATTTAGGCTGCCTTCTCCCAAAAGGCAGGAAGGAAGGAGAAGCAGTAGAAAGGCTTGCACTTGTTCACTATTTAGACAAAGTGACTGAATTTAATTTCTCCAGATATTCATGCTGTTGAGTTGGGTTTTAAGCATTTGCTGATGATAGCTGAAATTCCAATGTGTTGATATGGAGTGGTACCAAGAACTTGTGAAGCACCTGAAGTGGGGACTATTCTTTTACTTTGGGCTGTGTAGTGTGACTTCAGTAAGAATGGTGTTAGGGTGCTGGTACTGCATGCAGGATTTTGTGCCAGACTGTGGGGAAGGTGGACCAAGACCTATGTTCTCTTTGTACAGATTTCGGTCTGCTAGCTCACATGGTTACCAGCAGGCTACCAAAAAAAAAAAAAAAAAAAAAAAAAGTGCAACAAGGGAAAACTTAAAAGACTGTGAATCATGTTGCAGGAGCTGCTAATGATCGCCCTTCAGCTGCTAGCACAATGTCTGTAAATGCCTATTTAGAAAAAGAGCAGCATGAATTCTAATGCCAGTGATCAGCACTCTTGTGGTTAGTAGTTACATGTATGGTGTCATTTTCTGAGGTTAAATCATATCTCTTTTTTTCCAACCAAGTGTTCAGAATTATTTTGTCTTTTTTGATAGCTCATTAGAGAAATCAGAATCTTGGAAAAGCCACTGTGGTTGATGTGTTGCCACCCTCTCATCCTAGGAAAGATGGTTGACAAGTTTTTTCCTGGGAGTAATGTTCTCTCTCTCCCACAGAAACCTACAGGACTGAGAGCAGAAACACAGTGTAGGGTTTACTCCATCCTTTCTTCTGCATGGGTACATGGTCATAATAATTTCTTATGGCCCTACCAGTCAGTCCAGTAATCTTCTTCTCCAGCTCTGTACCCAGTGCAGTGTCAAGTAAGTCAAGTCAAAATGGTTGCCATCATCCTTTTCTGTGAGGTACTGCTCTGCTGTCTCTTATTCCTCATGGTTATGATACTTTTCCTTCTGTTAATTTATAGATTTAACTACATTTGGATTCACACCAACCCCACAGCATCATCCCTGTTATAAGGGGCGACGAAAAATTGTACGCCAGCCCACGGATAATCCAATCAAAGTTTATTAAAGCAAGCGACAAACAGGCAAAACAGCGCTGGGCGGCCGGGGAGTCTCCGCTCTACCAACGGCGCGCGCCCCCCTCCCTCAGTTCCCTTTTTATAGGTTTGGTTTGTTTTTTTTTTTGTTGCCAGGTTAAAGTCTAGGGTCCGGGCTCACATGGGCTTGTTTCTGCGATTGCGCGCCCTGTTGCTGGGGGAGTCGAGGGATGAAGGCTGTAGTCTTCTTTTGTGTAACAGACACTTCCCCCTCAACAAATGCATACAACGAATGGCCCATCAAGATCCCAAGCACTGCAATCCCTGAGGCCAAACACACATCCTCCCGGATAGTTAACAACAAAACCGGTTTTGGGTTGGCAAAAGAGAGCGGAACTATGTACATATCATCTGTAGTTACAATGTTTCCAATCGCACCTGTCTGCAAGGGCTAACACTGCCCTGCAAAACGAACACACTGTGCAAGGCCTACAGAACCGGTTTGATTAACAAATACATATAAAATAAATTTATCACAATCCCTTTTCCCCACAAAATTACTCTTGCTGGTGTGTTTTAAACTTTTAATCTACCTGTAGGCATATTTTATGTTCCCTGTCTTATTTCCCACTATTTCCTCTGTACAGTGGAATCTGCAGAGAGTCCAGCCACAAGGTCTAGGCAGTCCATAAATCCCACTTAATCTCTGAAACCAAACATAATGAGAATTGTTCTCTGATTTTGCTCCTGAGACTTGGCACTGACTGGAGACCCTCATCCAGTCTCTAGACAATTAAATTAAATGTAGTTTTTGTGGGGGCCTTTCCTCAGAAATCAGTTACACCTTATAATGCTGTTTCATACAGCTGTATATTTTTAACCAAATATATTAATGATTTTCATGAATATCAAATTATATTTAAAAAACAACAAAAAAACCCACCCAAAAACCAAAACCCCACAAACCAGTCAAGACTTACTAAATTTAGATTAACTTGTTTCCTACCCATTCAGAATAGGAAATGCCAATCCTTGTTGTTTTTCAAAGAGTGGGTAATGTATTTATTCTCCTGAGCTGAGACCTTTACATGCCAAATTTCAGCCTGGAACACAGTTTCTCAGACCATGTATTGTATTTTTGAGTTGAGTTGATTTGTTTCAGTATGTCAGCAAGAATTACACCTTTGGGCTTATGTTCAACCTCATCATTACTGTTTGAAAGGCTTGGTGTTTCCCCTGAAACTATCTGAGGTAGAAGACTCAGAATTGCCCAGGCCACTTAGATTTTTCTAATGACACAACATTGAGGGAGGACACCTCCATCCCTACACACGGACCCAATAATGAGTCACTAAGAGGTGAAGGGAGATCTGAGGGGGGGCAGTTTAGACTTTCTCTTGCATGATTTTTGAATGCTCTGATAGCTGGACTAAAGATGCCAGGTTTGAGATGTTTATCAATTCATTGTTTGTGATTTATGTTTTCAAACACAAAAGACAAGTAAGGAGTTGTTCTAGGGGCAGCAGCAGGAAAAGTATTGCTGGAGGGAGTTTATGGCTGGAGATAATTCAGGAAAGGTTATGCTTCATTTTACCTAAAACTAAAGCCATATGCAGTCATTAGCTCTTCCCCTTCACAAGCCCTGCTCCTCAGTGGAGTCTCTCTGATGGCAGTTAAACCCTCCAGACAGCATGCTCCTAAAATGAGGCATATGCTAGCCTGTTTCCTTCTCTACTAATGTTTCTTTGGAACACTCCAGTTTCACAGTGGGCATCCCAGTAAGGTGGATCACAGGTGTGTAGTCAGAGAGAGGACTTTCCTAACCAACTGTGTTGTTTGGAGAAAGCATATCCCCAGCAATACCCTTAGATCACGTAGTACATTCAGTTGGCAGATTTCCCATTATAAGACTCTCTTTTACCTCACTTTATCCCTAGTCACACTATGACTTCTTTCTTCAATAAGCTCCTTAACCAGAAAAGAAACTAGAAGGTGGACATACTTGCAGGTCAAATGCCATGCCCCCCAGAGCCAAAAATATCAAAATCAATCCAAACTGACTTTCATTTCAACTGAGGGGAAGACTTCTGGGTCTGCCCAGTTCTCACTGTATCAGCAGCCAGGCTGCAAGCTCTGCAGTGTCCCACCAAACCACCTGCCTTAGGAGGTGGAAGAGCAGGCAGGCAGTCAATTGGATGTTTCCTTGCCAGTAATATTCCTGCAGATTTCAGATACATAAGCTGGTGTTTTTTCAGCATAAAATAATTCTGTGGACACTTCTGTGCAGCTGCTTTCTGACAACGGTGATTGACAGAAAAAGGCTGGGAAACATGCTCAGAGCTCAAAAGAAAGGCTGAAGAAGGCAGAGAGAGTGGCAAGATGGGGTGGGGGGAGGAGCTATGCAGAGGAGGAATCTGTGAGGAGGCTTCTCCCTATTCCTAGTATTTTGCATCATGAAGAAAAGCCTCTTTCCAAAGCCCCCTTTACCCTTATTGCTCTTATTTTTTTAGCAGAGAACACAACAAACATATGAAACAATTAGTGGATGGCACGCTTTTCACTATGCCAAGTGTCACTTTTTTTTTATTAATGAATTCATTTAATTTCTTCTGTCCTTCTCCACTTGTTCATATTGTGTTCTCTTGACTAAATAAGCACTTTCTATTCTGAGATCTGAAGGACTGTGATATACCTTGCTGTTAAACAGATAGGTATGGATTTTAAAAGCAAGTCACATAACATTTTTGTCTCAGTAGTGATGTCACACAACCTCTGAACATGACTGTGGATAGATAAGTATGTATATTGTGTTTATACTTAAGGGGCTTCTTTGTGGCACTGAGAAATCAGTGAAGGTATCTATCTGACTGTTAAGAGATGTGGTTCCAAACTAACAGAGGGAAGTCAATGAGGATGTTATTTTCCCTCTGAACACTACTTTGACATTATAAGTTTCCTTATCACAAAATGCAAATGTCCCAGCAGTATTTTGTTAAGTCAAGTATTCTGATTATTCTTTTCTAAAGCCTGCTGAAGTCAATGGGAGTTTTTCCATTGACGTGTAAAAGTTGTGAAGCAGGTTGTCTGTGTTTTATGGCTGGAATCCAGGATGAGTATATGCACTTGTTCTCAAATTTATGTTATTTTCTTGCAAAGTAGAAAGATTATTATGTTCTTAAAAATTGCATTCCCCAGCTTTGATGCAGTGTCTTTCACATTCTTCAGTCTTTGGCTTCACAAAAATTCTGGATGTCTGCTATGACTGTGGCACAATTGCTATCTGATGTTTGCAGAACATAGCAATGCACAGTAAGGTCTCCTTGTTTTTAATGCATTATGTCCCCAGCCTTGTTTGGGAAGTCAGGGGTCTAGACTGGTCTCCAGCTGTGAGGGTATGTGCCATTTGCTCACTTTACATTACAGTAGGCTGAGATAAGCTAAGTACAAACCCCTTTTCCTAGGGTTTGGCTGCACCCCAGTCAGGAGCCCAGAGTATGAAATCAAAGGGGAGATTTATTGGCTCTTAATATAAATAGCTTATACAGAACACAGCAACCTACTCTACTGTGTAGGATTGCATCAGAGCAGTATAGCTCTGGAATTTTAATGCTAGAACACAGAACTGTGCAGAAGAGAGAGGTGCAAAACTAGATTATTAGATGTTGTTCATAATCTGTTATTAAAATATGGAAGGCTTCCTCCAAATAATATTATCATCAACAGTTTTATTCATATACTCATTCTGAGCCATATTTGTTGTAAATTTAGGCTTTTTTTCAAATTAATATAGATGACATTTAGCCCTATGAAGTAGGTGGCAGAAGGACTGCAGAATTTTGTGTTTTAACATGGCAGAGACAATGCTGTGTCCTTATTCACAGCCTAAACTTCATCATTGTCATGTTCATCATAAAATCCTGGCAGTCTTTTAAGATGCTGGTTCCCAGAGCTGCTCCTTGAAAAAAGGAACAACTTTCAGCTTCTGTTTTATCTAAGGTCCCTTCAGGTAGTATTTATAATACTTCATTGTGCAATTGGTCACCTGATTTCCTCTCTCAATCACTTGAAATGGGTATAACGAGAGGTAAGCCTTAACAAATACTTAATTTCTGTTAACATTGAGGAAACTTTCATTAGGAGTGAAAAAACTGTGAACAAGTTGCTGCAAATAATAGAGCTGACTTGCAGTATTTGTGAATGAATAGTGGATCTGGAGTTTTTGTTTGCTGCTTTCTGATTTATTTTATTCCCAATGGAAATTATGCTATATGGATGGTTACACTATTGGTAAGATTAATACATAGCAACATTATGGTTAGATTTTTTTGGTCCAGAAAAAATATTTTCCTTGGCATATTCAACAACATAAACATTTTGGAGATGCATTCTGTCTATCTATATGCATCTCTAAATAACAAGGAGCCCGAGGAAGACAATTTCAGACAGTGTGTTGAATTTTAGGAAAAAAAAAAAAATCCTTACAATCAGAAGAAAGGAAATCAACCCTCCAAACCTACAGTGCTGCTTTTGTGGCTTATGTGGCTGTGCCTGCACTGGGGAAACTTTCTCTTTTCCCCAGTCCTGCTTCACAGTTATCAAAGGTAGGCAATCTCTCCAAATGAACTGGGGTTCCTTTCCTGCACATTTACTCAGATTTCCTTCTAAAGGATGACGTGCATAACTACAGACCAGGTGTCTTGTACATCTACTTGACATCTGGTTAGATAAAACTTACATTTAACAGTAATCTATACCAAGACTAGCTCTTTCTAGTAACTGTCTGCCATAACAATTAGTAGAGATTGTGTTTAACTGAATGATGGCAGAATGGTTCACTTAGCTCCAGCCTTTTGGCTTTGTTGCTGAAGACCTGGGTCTGCATCTGTGGTACAATTTATAGCAGAATATGGGTTTTCATTCATCCCCAGGAGGCTGAGACAGTTTACAAGGCTGTTCAGATATATTAGCATTATTATTAACTCAAATAACAGTTTATGGTCAGTGGTGTTTCCTTGATGAATGGCAGGGTGTTTCAACCGTGTTCACAAATGTTTTTACAAATATCTGTGGTACAGGTGATTGACAGCTCTTTGCAGGTTTTGAAAGTAAATGAGAATCTGTTACACAAGAGACTGAACATCTTGACTGAAGTTTGACTCCTCTTTTTTTTTTTTCCCCAAGTTCCCACTTACATCCTAAAATATTTTCTTACCTGATGATCTATCTTTTTCATCTAGAAAATCTTAATTTCATCTTAAATATTTAACTTAAACAATAAACCATGTTAGAACCCCAGTTAATGTGCTGCAAATCTCAAATTGCTCCACAGACTGCCGGGAGGTTGGTGTAGACTGATATCTTAATATAAATTATGCTAACCTGTTTCTGAAATTCACAAAGAATTAAAGCCTACAAAACCAACTAGCATTTCAGGTCAGTATGATTTAATTACGATGAAAATTTCAAGCATGTTAACTAGCTTTTTAACATCAAAGCTTTGGACTCTAATTCAGGCAAGTACTGCTATAATTATTGGTATGTACTCTAACATTCCTGGAAAACTAGAAAAGCTCTAAAAGTCTGGCATGCAATATAAGGAGGCAATATGGTGGAGAGGTCTAAAAACCACTCAGAATTAGGACATGTGTATTCAATATGCAGCAAAATTATCTTCTTTGTATTACATACATGGGCTTTTTTAGGAGAAAAAAAATCAGGAAGTGACATAATTTCAACAATAATGTACTCAGCTAAATTTGCAAAGAAAATAGGTGCATTCCTGTTGTGTTACTTGAATCCACTATCATACTCCTTAAGAAGTCAGACACTTTTCTTAAAAAAAAACAACAAAAAACCCCCAACAACCAACAAACTAAAAAAAACCACCCAAAAAATAATGCACAAAAGTGCACAAAATAAAATTGCTGTCATATTTGTGAATTATAAAAGCTTTGTGTTTCACATAGTCCAAAGAACTGGAATGAGAAGCATTCAGTTTAGAGATGATTTCCTGTATTCACAGGTTTTGCTTCTGCTGTTGTTTCAACACAAACCATATTTTCTCTGTTCTGTTCTTTTTTTGGATGTGAAACAATAACATTAGGTCATAAAAAATCCTTTTACTTATTGCTGCTTGACTTGCCAAATCTCCCCAGACACTTTTGTTAATGGATTTATTATTAAAATTTCTCAGATGAAATCTAACAACAAATAAGCCAAAAATCTTTGGTCACTTGAACACAAAATTAAAATAACCTTGACTTACAGTATATTGTTTTCAGTTTACTGTGAGTTGCCTCCTCTAATCAACTTTCCCTATACAGTCAATATACTAGCCTGTCTGCTCTGTCTTCTAGAGAACTGCCATGTGACTTTATGTCAGGGTTTGTTGTAGTTACTTGTTCTTGTCTTTCTCTAGCCTCAGGGAAGCACTTTTTCCTTCCTATTCCTTCCTTTTCTCAGAAGTTTGAGACATTCCCATCCATTTTTACCAGGCGGCAAAGGTGAGAGCATCTCCATAATGAAAACGTGTGTGAGGAGTGCAGAGCAATTTGCAGTGTCGCAACATTATGACATTGGCATTGCAACACAATGCATGAATGCTGTGCTCCAGAGCAAGGAGCACACCACACAACTGCTCCTGGCAGGGTGTCAGAATGGCTCATGACTTCTTTTGTCCCCTGCTGCAAAAGATATAAAAACCTTCAATCCTCATTATCCAGCACTATTAGAGTACAGGGCAGCAAAAGGCAAGGAGGAATGGGTGAGATTGTCTTGACATTTTTGAGGAAAATCAGCTGTGTCACTGAGGGTTTTCTACTTTTAGTTAAGAGCACCAAAGTAGTCCTCTTTCTGGGGTTAACATTCATGATGCAGAGCTTAGTTTTTGGATAGTAGCTATTGAGGATTGATGATAGGGTCAAATCTACTTTTAGCACCTCATGATCCAAATTTGGCCCAGTGAACTGGGCATGATAGCTGTGTAACAGATGGCTGCAGGGAGGACAACCCTATGAGCTGCTGAGCAGAAGGCACCAAGCCCCAGGGTTTATGATGACTGCTGTGTTGCAATTCATGGGTTAACTAAAGAGTTTCTTTCAGCCATGCATTGCTTGCTCTACTTCTACAAGTTAAGGGAGCTGCTAGCTTCAAAACTCATGAAATCTTTTCAGGTAAAGAATGGATATGAGCTCCTTTCCTGTCCCCAAGCTCCGCCTTTGCTTTGCATAACAGCCATGGCTGATCATACAGCCTGTCATGTCGCTAGGACAGCCCCATTCTACTTCTAACATGAATAGACTGTGTGAGGAACGTTTACCAGGGTAGCACTGCAAAACAAGCTCATATTAGGTAGGAGCAACAGCCGCGGGCCACAGAGGAGATGTCTGTGAATTATCTGATGATCACCAAGAAAAAATTCACTGTAGCCAAAGTCAGACACATGCTGAATGACTGGAGCCAAAAGTGTTTGAAAATGGTGCTTCGCACTTCTTATCCAAGGGACTCAGAGGTGTTTGCAGTGCACACAAGAAAGGGATCTATCCCTCAAAGAGTTGGCACAGAAAGGCTAAATGCAGATATGCAAGCTCGGTGGAGATCAGATCTAAGCCTGACAAGTTAGATCTTGCACTGAGGGTTGTGGAGAGCAGGTGGAGTATTTTACTCATGGATGGTTAGCGTTTTGTAGCGGTAGAAGCTATTTTGCATGGGAAAACTCTTTTTGGTACTGATGATTTTGCTTAAGGACTCAAAACAGGAGTTGCTCACATTTAGCTCCTTATCCTGTGGCTGCAGCACTATCCATGCTCTATCAGCAGGGTGACTACCAGTGGCTGTCCAGCACAGCCTTTCTCACGCTTCCACCCTCCATGTCCCCATGCTTCACACTTGCTACCATGGGGAACAGGGAAGGAGTGAAGACAAAGAAAATGGAGGTGGTGTAAATCTGGCAGTGCTATAAATCAGCCCCATTACACTGAACTCTATGGAGAGTTTGGAGATTGGAGCAACTGGTCTGTGTACAGCACGGAGGAGCCCCTTCCACAAACAGCAGTGTCAGAAAAGAAATGCTCAGGAGTAATGATGTGAGGGGGAAGTCTTAGCATCCACCTTTGTCATGGTTTAACCCCAGCCACTCACTCACTCCCCCCCATCCAGTGGGATGGGGGAGAAAATTGGGAAAAAAGAAGTAAAACTCGTGGGTTGAGATAAGAATGGTTTAATAGAACAGAAAAGAAGAAACTAATAATGATAATGATGACACTAATAAAATGACAACAGTAGTAATAAAAGGATTGGAATGTACAAATGATGCGCAATGCAACTGCTCACCACCCGCCGACCAACACCCAGCCAGTGCCAGAGCGGCGATTCCCTGCCCCCCCCCTTCCCAGTTCCTAAACTAGATGGGACGTCACATGGTATGGAATACACCATTGGCCAGTTTGGGTCAGGTGCCCTGGCTGGGCATGAGAAGCTGAAAAATCCTTGACTATAGTCTAAACACTACTAAGCAACAACTGAAAACATCAGTGTTATCAACATTCTTCGCATACTGAACTCAAAACATAGCACTGTACCAGCTACTAGGAAGACAGTTAACTCTATCCCAGCTGAAACCAGGACAACCTTGAATTCTTGTCACTGAAAATTTTCTAGTGCTTTATAAAGTGTGGCTAGAGTGGTACTGCTTATTTAGGTGCACGTGAAGTAGAAAGAAACAAGGGACTTGCTTTTTTTGATCAGTGGAAAAAAAAACAGAAAAAAATCCCTTCTAGTATAAACATTTTGAATTCCTGCAGCCATCATGTAAAAGATATGTGTAGAAACCCAATTCCTGTTAATCCCAAGTGCTTCCTAGTTGTTAATTAGCAAACTAATCTAGGGCTATCAAAACTCTTGCCATTAAAAGACTCCATAGAAACCAAGGAGCATCCTACCTTGTCCAGCTAACAGAAGGACCAGCTTGAATACCTAGGGTCCACCATCATCTTCTCCAAAGGTGGGTCCACCAACTCCTCCATCATTAGAGAGAGCATGGTGTTAATGGTTGAGCCTAGCTGGCCAGTTACGGGTATAAGGTACAATGTGTTGTTCAGAGCTGTTCAATAGCATTTACTCTCTAGTGTACATTATGAATACCTACAGACCTCAATTACCCTTGCCTGTTTTGGAGAGGGTAAGCAGCTGTACAGATCAAGGGGTTAAGTGCTGTGATCAAACCCTCTGTCAGAAATAGAGACTCATTAGAAGAAGAAAGGAAAATACACTTCTAAACAGTTTGCAGTACTGTGTGTTTGTGCAGGAAATGAAAGAGCTTGTCTGCTGTTTTGAAAACTGAGGGGATAGTTCCTTTCACAGTTGTTACACCTTGGTAAGGATATTTTAAAAATAATCAATTGTTCTAGCCTGAGTGAAATAAAATGTCTTGTTGACTCTGTACTGTAAAAGCACATTTGAGATTCACCTTCTTCTTTTAGATATTTGGGCTGATTTGATTTAATAGGACCTTTTTAATGTCTTGCTATGAGAAGAGGGAGAAGTGGTATGTGGTTAAGTTACATGGTTTGCCAGGATGCTGAGGCTCAGCAGAGCTAAGATAACCTCACAAATAAACAACAGATGGCCGATGACCTAATGCTTTGCTTTGGGTGAACATGACAGGGATTTATTCTTCCAACCTGGAGAAGGAGCCTCGGAAAGGCTGAAACTGCAGAAATGCATGACATGTGGGCAGATACAGTTTGTTATGGGGATTCAGTCTGAGCAGATGGTATTAGAATACACATCTATTATTAGGCATCTGCTTCCCATCTCTGTTATACAATGTGTAAGACTTAAATTAAATTCCCCAAGGAGTGCCTGGATCACTTACTAATTTCTACAGGCTGTTATGGATGCACGACTAACCAAATCCAACAGGTGTTAAAAGTCAGATTTATTCTTCAGCAAAAGTTAGTTAGAAGTCTGGTAACATTTTATAAAACCACAGGGTCAATGATATAAAGAGAATTAATACTACACAACTGACTTAAGAATCCCCAAGTTTTAAAGTGATGGCTCAAAATGCCTCGTATCACTCACCTAAAAGCTGAGGGCTCTCTCCCTTGAGGAGTTACCTCAGGCAGTGCCCCAACCCGAGGGGGAGTCCCCGACTACAGACCTGCTGCTCCAAGGAGGACTGCCAACATGTCCTCCGGTGGGACCCCATTTATACTCCTGTCGAATCTGACCTGTGGTCATTTAATTCTATTGGCCAGGAGGGTCACCTCAATGTACCTGGCACGTCTCGATTGGCCAGTTCAAATTTCAATGTATAGCCTCCAGGGTTTCCTTCCCCTTCTCCCTTCCTGGAGAAGTTTTGTTTCCTGCTGGTGGGATGGAGGGGCAGGGAGTGTACTGCCCCACATGCACATCTCTATGTGTCTTTCTTTGAATTCAGATGATGGGCTACATCCTGAGCTAGTTTAGAGATGTACATTTGTAAAGTGACAGCAATGTTAACTGAAGCCAGCATCTGATCTGTGTTCTTACTGCATAGAGGACTCCTTCTTAGTGATAAGCTGTTAGTTAAGGATTAATACCCAAAGCAGAAACCTCTGTGTTGGCTCAATAAATGTTCATGGATTTACCCTCAGAGAAGGCAACAACGTGTAAATGTTCTGTAAGACCTCCAATTAGGTAGAAACAACATGGGTCAGGATTTCTTTCTGCCTTATATCTGTTTTCCCTAGTGTTTAGGTATATCACAGGATCAGTGCTATGGATGCTTTCATGTCAGCCTCTGCTGGACTTAAGGTAGGAGCAATCCCAGGGCCTGAGGGGAGGTTTTCAAAGCATCTGTAGTAATGAAAATGCTATGTCTTGTAACAAGCCAAATTCTTAAGGCACTTTTGAACTCTGCTTTTATATGCTTCTCAGGTGAACCATGTGAAGCTGGTCAGCAGAGCTCAATGGCTTCCTGCCTTGAGGGACGGATCCCCTGCTGCCCTTCCCCATGGACGCAGTCCATGCTTCAATGGCAAAAATGCAAAACTGCTCCCTGGGGTGCGTGACCTGACAGGGTTGTATACACTAATGGGAAGGAGCAATAGCCCTCAGCACGTCCCCAGGGCAGTAACCTGCCTTGTACCAGAGAGCTGGAGCTGCTGATAGCTGCCCTGCTAAGAACAGCCCAGGCTGGGCCAAGGATCTGGCCGTGTTTTACCAGCATCCCCACACTCCCTTCCCTTACCTCTCTGCTCCCACCAAACTACGCACAGGGGGAGGACTGTGAGGTCTCAATCTCCCTTAATTAACACTGCCAGTCTGAGGCCTTGGAGCACGAGAGGGAAGCATCCATAACTGCACAGCTCTCCCTCTGGCAGCCATGTCCAAGCCCTCCCAAAGGCAAGAGGACTGCAATTTCATCTACTCGACTTCTCTAAGGGACAGGTTGTGTGGAGACTGAGGGAAACTAGCTCACTGCATTAGAGAAAATGCTCCCAACCACTCCCATGTAACCACTGAGGTCATTCTTTTGCCCTTGAATTCCCACTATCTTCTGCAAATCAAAAAGGTATATTAATTTGCTGTTCTTGTCCAGTTCTTTACAATGTCATTTATGGTCCAGGCTGCTGTGTTTAGGAATGGGTGTATGTTACCAAAGTTAGTAGCACTTAAGTGTGAACAAGCTTGCACATCAGATCCTAGCTAGAAAGGGAGAAAAGGTGCCAAAATTCCAAAGTTTACCCAAAAGTTGTGTTCTTACCTTCATGGTGAGCTCAGCCTCCATCCTAGGGCTGTTAACAGGCCAGAGGGCC
Organism: Buteo buteo; assembly: GCF_964188355.1. NCBI lineage: Eukaryota > Metazoa > Chordata > Aves > Accipitriformes > Accipitridae > Buteo > Buteo buteo. The sequence continues at coordinate 19,662,900 of NC_134182.1, forward strand.
ATGCTTTGTGGCTGAAGACAACATCCAACTAATTAGTAATTTAGTTCTTCAAAGTGTCTCAGGATGAGGCTATTATACCACAGAAACCATCCAAGTATGGGACTTCCGGTAGAGTTTCGGGGCAGCACATCTTTCATACTGACTTTGCTGATCAACCTTAGTATGCAGTCATTGTTGGTCCAGGATTTTCAGATGTCCATCAGCTTTGTCAGACCTACAACTGCATAAAAGCCCATGTCCTTCTTTTCCAGTCAGATAAGTATCCCAGCTACTCCAGACAGTAGCTCATGGTGAGCTCAGCCTCCATCCTAGGGCTGTTAACAGGCCAGAGGGCCATGCTTTGTGGCTGAAGACAACATCCAACTAATTAGTAATTTAGTTCTTCAAAGTGTCTCAGGATGAGGCTATTATACCACAGAAACCATCCAAGTATGGGACTTCCGGTAGAGTTTCGGGGCAGCACATCTTTCATACTGACTTTGCTGATCAACCTTAGTATGCAGTCATTGTTGGTCCAGGATTTTCAGGTGTCCATCAGCTTTGTCAGACCTACAACTGCATAAAAGCCCATGTCCTTCTTTTCCAGTCAGATAAGTATCCCAGCTACTCCAGACAGTGGTTGTGGGGTGGAAAGGAAAATTGGACATCTTTTTCCTGTTCTTTCTGTAACTATCAGTCCAGCTCAGTTAAACACAGCTCATATGATTGCATGAGAACAGCCATATCTCTTCGAGCTGTAGTGTGGTTATAACCTTATTTAATTGCATTGTACTTCATTTTTGCTGACTACTGAGCTGATCTCTTAAAAGACTAGAAGACAGGTGAGGCATGATAGTAACATGGTAAGTTCTCAGAGGAAAGTTTTCTCTCTAAGGACAGAGTGGAAAGGGATGGGTGGAGGTCTGAGATCCCAGTAAGCCTCTGCGGATGGGGAGGGAAGTTGATAGCTAGGGAACTAGTCAAACTATTTCAGTCCTGGAAAAATCTGTGTCAAAGGCGATTGCATTGATCAAAAAAATCCTGTGGATTATTGAGTTTTGAATTTTCAGTACTAAGAATGATGCTAAGTGGAGAGAAAAAATAAATACAAAAATGAGAACGGAGAATAAAGCCCATTCATGAAAAGACATGTAATGAGCAGAGAAAATTGCATCTTTTCATTACAGCTTTAATCTTGACCTCATGCTCTGTCTCACAAACTGTATTTTTCATTATTATCCTCAGAAATATCTTATATTCTATGTGCTTTTTCTTCCAATTGAAGAAATTCAGACAATGGTGGTGGTGGTGGTAAGGAGGAACCCTGTTTTATGGGAGCTAACCTGTGGTGGCTGTTTATCCACTCAAGGCTTCTAAAGAACCTGAAAGTGTTTCTCTACCAGCATTTGTAGTCAATTAACACTTTTCACCCTCAGCTGATGAAATTTCAGATTGAGTAAACTGTGTCTATCGTTGCTAAAGTGGAGCTGTCAGATACATGAACCCCAGATTTCTTTATTTCTTTCATTAAAAAAAAAAAAAGGAAGAGGATAAGCTTTATGGTTAGATAAAGCCTGTAGGAGTCTACCCTAGCATAGTTTGCAGATAGCATAAAAAGAAAATGTCACTCTTTTACTAATCACCACCAACAATTGTTTCTTGTTAAACTTAAAACTTGGCAAAGGCATTATATCTAAATCTCTCTGTATTTTACTGAGGAAGTAGAAGCTGATGGGAAAGAGTAGCAAAAGTATTTATACCTCCTTTTGAAAGTAAAATGCAATCACTCCTGAGTACAGCATTAGATTTCACTAGAAACCGGGGCATTTTGAAGAATGAAACTCACTGATGTAGCTAAAATCTTGAATTAATGACATTATGCCATATCCAACTAAGGAGATCTAGAATGCTTAACTGTGCAGAAATATGCAATGAAATGAGCTTGAACAAGGAGAAATAAATTTGATTTTTTCAGATTTCTTTATTCCATTATTTTCCTTTAATAACAGGAGATCAAACTGCACTACCCATTAGTCTTCACCACCATGCACCATTTTGGGAGCTCAAATCTGAGTTGCTTATCAGTCATAGCCTGAACACTTATTTATAAGCTATTGTTTTCCAGGATATGTATGTTTGTTTGTTTGTTTTTCCCTGTGTATGCATGGCCTGCATTCTGAGAATAGTGCTGTGCATTTGGCTGTGTTTAAAAGAAATTCTAAAAAAAAAAAAAATTAAGATTTTATATGGCATTATATTACTGGCTCATCTCATCATCATTCAAAGGCTTTCTTGAATCTTTTTTCTTCATTCTTTTCTTCTCAGATTCTCCTCGCAGGAGGCAGCTTCCACATTCTTGATGACTCAGACTGGTTTTATGTGAAATTTTGCTTAGTCCTAGTTTCTTCTTTTATTTTGGAGATATGTGTTCACAAGATTCCTTTATTCTAGTTTAAAATGAAGTGGCTATAATAATTTGAATAAAACCCAAGTTTATAATTGGGTGGAAATTGTATTGAAAGTACTCACTGACTTTTAAAATGTTTTAATTTTCTTTCTTTTTTGTCAGAAAAAGCAGGTTCAAAATACAATCTTTTCTGGACAATGAAATGATTGCTTTCCCATCCAATTTATTTGCTGAAAAAATATTCATTTTTGATAATGAAAAATAAATGAAGAAAAAAAAAGTTTTAGATTTAATTTTTCTTCCCAAAAGCTGAAGGTTTCAGTCATTTTATGTGTAACCAACATAATTCCATAGTAATTCTGCTAGTTTGTACCATTTGGGAATCTGAAGCAATGTGTCAGAGGCTAAACTTTTTTTGTGCTGATTTGGTTCAGCTGTACATTGCTTGAGTATGAACCCTTAAATCTCTTCTAAGATCAGCAGATCATTTATCTGAAGTTGAATAATTTGAAAATTTAAGGTGCTTCTAAGAAACATGGTATAGAAGTGCTGATGTTTTCAAACTTGGTCGACAACCTGCATCTTTAACAGAAGTTGACAAGACAGAACTCCTGCTCTTCCAAGTCTCTTTATGTGGTCTTGAAAAAGTAAAACCACCTTCCCTATTCCTGCATTTGCCAGGATCAAATAGTCATTATTAAACAAGATACCATATCCATTATTTTAGGGGGAAAAAAAAGGTGGTGATAAATCCCATAGGAGATTAACACATCCAAAGAGCCTAGCAAGGTTAATTCTCTGCCTGTGCACCACTGTCTCCCAATTAAAGCTTTGCAATTGAAGAAGAAAGACCTTCTTTAGTGTTTTCCTTATTGACATGATCTTTTATTGTTTATTCATGCTCACTATAACAGGGAAGACCTATTTTCCTCCAAAGAGCCTATTTATACTGCTTTCTAATTTTACATTTCAATGGCTTTCTGACTTGCCCTTCAGCTTTGCAGAGTTTTCTCTGCTGGAGTTTTCCTTCTTGCAAGCTGAGAGGCACAACTTGAGAAAGAGTATGATGTAGATCTCTTTTCCAATTAAACCAGGTAAAAAACTCAAAAAAACCCCCCAAAAACAAACCATGAGACGTGAATGTGCCTTCTGCATTTCCTGCAGATGTTCTGCTGGTCAGCCAAGTGATTTAAGCCTCAATTTTAAAAAAACGTTAATGAAACAGGAAGGAGTAGGAATGCAAAGCCATCTCTAGAGCAGGATGCATTCAATGCTTTTTGCAGCTGTTTTGCAGGTACAAGAGAAGTATGTCTGTGCCTAATTGGACTTGGCAAGAGTGAAAGACACCAGGGACTCAGGCTCAGTGACACCATGGTTGAGTAATCCAGCTCCATATCAAATGCTGACATAGCTTGTTTCACTTTTTCAGCCAAGTGGTTCCTGTAATCTCCCATGAAAACAAAGTGATACACAAAAGAAAAACACATTATTTCCTTCCCTTCAGGAACTACTGTGAGTTAAAAACACCAAAGGAAACCTTGGGTGATTTCTGGAACATGTAATATCTAGGTAGGTCCAAAAGAATTAAAATTCTGGCTATTCAGTGAATTCACTACTGATTTTGGGTTTTTTTAGGGGGTTTGGTTTTTTTGTTTGTTTGTTTTTTTTAATATACTACAAGGCGGGGCATTGTTCCATACAAGGAAAGTAAAGTTCTTTTCTTGAAAGTGCTTTGTAAAGGTAATTAAGCTGACTCAGAGAACAGAAATATCCCTGCTGCTAGCTTTCTCTGTGGAAAGTTAAGGCCAGATCCCTTCGATGCAAACTGCTGTCTGCAGCTTGAGGCACCAGGGACAAAAGTCACAGCCATTACCTTTATTATCACACCAGCCACCTCTTTGGTCTCTCATGTGCTGCAAAGATTTCTCAAGCTAGTTTTCATTACTCTGGCTGCTCAAACTTTCAGTCTGCTAAAGGAGCTAGAGACTGCAAAATATAATGTTGAATTTCTACTCTCTGCTGTCTTTGTTGCACACATCGCACAGGGGACTGAGCAGGGCTGGTTACTGGCTGCTCTGATAGATCTATTCACTCCACATGAAGTTTCAATAAGAATCATGTTTATTTACTCTCTGAATGCCTTGTTAGGTGATGGGAAGTGGTCCATAATCAATGTCTTTATCATACAATCTTAGAATAATATAGTTTGGAAGGGAGGTCAGGAGGTGTCTAGACTGATCTCCTGCTCAAAATGGGGTCAGCTGTGAGGTCAGACCAGCTTGATCAGAGCTTTATCCAGTCCAGTCTTGAGACATTCCAAGGATGGAGACCATTCCAAAGCTTTACTGCCCTCACTGTGAAAAAATTTCCTCTTCTATATGGCCTGAATCTCTCCTGATTCAATTTATGACCATCTTTTTTGTCATCCCATTCTGCTCCTTAGGAAAGAGCCTGACGCTGTCTTCTCCGTTACTTTCTTGTAGGTACTGGAATCTTGGGTCCCCTCTAAGTTTTTACTTTTCTGCATCCTGAAGTTGTGTGTAGGCAATTTTCCTTCTTTGGTCACTAGTGCAACAGTCAACTAATATTGAGGTTTTGATTATTGTTGTGTCTGTTTATTTAATAAGTAGGTATGTATTACAAGTAAAATAAATTCCTCTCTCATCTGTCATATGATGATAAGCACTAGTAGACTGACCCACAAGTCTGTAGGCACTCATCAATCTAGCCCCATTCCCCTGTTTAGTCAGATGGAAATTCTCTGTGATTCAGGCTTATCTTTTTAACATGTAAACTTTGTCTACTGAAGTGTTGGAGGCAGCTCCTCTGCCCCAGCAATGCACTGCAGGGCCCATTGTTTCTTTGAAAATGTGGTGGGAGCTGACACAGAATTACCTATTCACTCATGGGACACAACATCTGGGAAGGGCTGAAGGCAATTTTCCTAGCAGGACTATATTTTTGAAGGTTTTTTTTTGTTTGTTTTTTGTTTTTTTGTTTTTTTTAATAACCCTTTCAGGAATAGGGTCATGGCTTGCTAGCTAAGAAATCTGTGTATGAATTACATGTGGTTTCAATTCCCTATTCCACTATGGATTTCTGTTTGGACTGCATGGGTCTAAATAACAGGGCAATTATCTAATCTTTCTTTATAGCCAAAGAAGGAAAGCAGACACTTCCAGGGAATGATCAATTCCCTCCTAAACCAGACACTTTTCAGCCCTATAGGCACCTCTTTTTGTCTAATAACTCTCAAGGAAAAGCCTGTTTCCTAGCTTCGGTGTAGACACCTACATTTCAGACTTCTAATGTTAGGTGAGATTAATCCTACCCCGTTTTTCTGAGCCTCAGTTCTTTCCTTTAAAATTGTCAGCTGTGTCTCAGGAGGGATTAATTGGAAGGATAAAAGCTTTAAGGATTTTGAGGCATCCAGGTGCCATGTTATAAAGGGAGCTAAGGACTGTGGTATAGCAACATATATGGATCCAGTAAGGTATAGATAATATTGCTGTGTTGGGTGAAAGAAGTACAAAGAATATGATGGAAGATCTGTAGCTGAGGTCCTCTCAGAAATAGGCACAACACACCTCCCAACTTCTCCCTCCAGATCAGGGCATGGAGAAAGTGCTACTGCTTCTCCATGAAAGTTAATCTGCCTTTCATCAGCAGCACTGCGCTTAAGAGGAGGAACCAAGTTATTGAAACTCAGAAATTCACCTCAGCTTCCTCAGTTGCAAATCGTGCTTTAAATTTTTATATGGAATGGTGTGATGGGTATAATGTATGATTCTGTTTCAGGAAATTACATTCTGCCTGCTTAAAATTCTCCCTGTAGTTTCCACTGGGAAAATGATTCTTCATTTCTCTCTCCTGCACCCTGCTGGGTAGGTACTATTGCTGTTGGAGAGTGGCTGTTGTATGCAACCCCCATGCCCTCCACGTATATACATACACAATTTGCAGTGATGTTAGATTGAGCCCTGCATATGCAGATTTTTGTCCTGCCTGCAACTGAAATTGGTTGGAATTGCCTGGGCGTAGCTGAGAGCAATATTTGACCTGCAGTTTTCAAAACACAGGGGATGAAAGAGGCTGTGAAAATTCAATGTTATAGTTAGTCTTTGTATCTAGAGAACAACTTTTTATCAAGGATCCAGGGTCATATAATTCTTCGTCATTCCCTAGTGAGGCAGATGAATATCACTTGATGGATTGTAAAACCAGGTAATCTGAGGCAGGGAGAGTCGAAGCAACTTGCTGGCTATGAGGCAGTGTGAACGGAGTCAGATGAATGTTTGCAACCTACTCTGAGCTGCTCAGGAAGGTAACAGCCTACCAGCTGGATTACCTGGTTTTACAAAAGGTGATTTAATTGGCCTGGTTTACTGGGCAAATAGTCTAGGAGCATTCATCTGATCACTGCCTGTTGAAAGAGGTAGTAACCAGAAACAGACAGGCGATAGCTTGTCTTAAACTCCAACCCAAACTGCTAAAATTTTTTAACTAGGCACTGAGTCAATGGGAAGACATGGCTAAAAGGCAAATAGATGCCAGCTTTTCCCTATTCTGCCAAACCCACACATAAAGCAAGTCTTATTCTGTGGTCCTCAAGGCTAGTCCCACGATTCATTTGGGTTAAAACTCCCTTGGCACACATGGGGGTTTTGTTATTGTTTTGGGGTTGGGTTTTGGTTTTTCTTTTGAGCTGCTGTGTCTATATTTCCAGGCAGCTGCAGCACTGAGGTGTGTGCTAGCAGTCCTGGAGCCTGCTTCCCAGTGGCATGAAATGAAGCAAGAAGACTCAGGTGTTTACTCTCCAGACTGTACTGCTTCATTCTTCTCCCACATTCCTACAATTGATCAACTTTCCCTTTTTTTGCCTCTGTTTTCTTTCTTTTTTTTTCTTTTCCAATTCCCTTGCAAATGTTTCCTTCTCAAGATATATTTACATTTTATTCATGACTCTGTCAGGATTAATTTCAGTGCTTCATGCTGCTTGTGACTCCTCATGTATAATGAATGAAGCAGCAGCTGCTGCAGCTGACAGCCTGGGCACTCCAAGGGCATATACATATCAGCATCATTGGCAACTTCTTACCAGAAAGGATTTTAATACTCCTGCTGTCTGAACTGCACTTCTGGCCAGGGCATGCTTTAGGAAAGAATTGTGGCAGTGCTAGGCAGAAGGTAGTTTTCAAATTACTTTCTTGCTCCTTAACTGCATGCATTGATAAGAGCAAAAACTTTGGGTTCATCAGTGTCTAAAGGCTGTAAGATGCTGAGTGGCTGGACTTGATTACCTTGGTGAAATCCTGTAGAATTGCTTAGCCATCTCGTTACTGTAAGAAACTAATCCTGGATCTGGAGTAGCACATAGACATAGCCTCCATTTTTCCTTCTTCATCACACAGAATAACTTATTTATAACATAACTGTCCAGAGGCCAAGGATGTTTTTGCACCCAATATACTCTCAGGGAGTCAGAATGATCCCTGGCTCTGCCACTGACCTCCTGGGTAGCCATTGGCATGTTGCTTCATCTTGGTGTCATGTGCTCTTCACATTCAAAATAAGGGTCTAATATTTCTTTTTTCCTCTTGGTATTTTGTCTATTTAGATTAGAATTTTCTTTAGAGGGGTGTGTTAGATGTTTGGACAGACCCTAACACTCTGGCATCTTGATCTTCCTGGAGATTTTTAGGTCAAGCCATAGTAAGAGCAATTACAGTAATAAAACAATGCTTTTGGGATCCCTAATTGAATTGCTACCTCAGCAATGTACAGAACCCATTTGCAGTCAAGCGAAAAAAGAACTGTAGAAGTTATTCCAAAAGATAGTGTTTTGTCTCTTTTAAAGGATGGAAAAATCAATTTTGAGGTAATTTGGAAAAAAGTATTTCAGATTAACCTTTAAAGATATCAAAATACCAACATTTCTAGATGATCAAGTTTGCTTAAATAGAAAAGGTCATCATTTTATGTTTCAATATTTCTAATTATTATGAACTACTTTAATTTTCTCTCCATAAATACTTTTAACATTTTGGCTTTTTTGCCATTTTTGGGTTGTAAAGCAACTTCCGGCATGCCAGATTGTCATATCAGACTCAAAGTCTATTTTCAAACCAAGTCAGTCAAAACCTCAGATGACAGAACTCTTTTCCATCTTCACATCCTCTTGTGAATACAGCCCACAAGGTAGGGATATAGAAGCCCCCCTAGTGTCATTGTAAACTATTAAGTTTCATATGGCTCATAAAAGTCATGCTTCTTAGGAAAAGAAAAAAAGTTGAGTCTTATAAAGTGGTGTTATTAAAACTTCTTCCAAAATACTGTGTAAATATTACAGTCTTAGAGAATAATTAAATGCCCAATTCCAGAGAAATTGGACAGATTAGCTAGGTGAAAAACTATTCACCCAGGGAGTAAGGTTTTGTGCTCTGACTCTTGCTGACTAATTTTAACGCTGTCAATTTGACAAATGAAAGATTTCATTAATTTTTCACAGGTCCAGAAAGTGAGGCCTGTGATGTGCAGATGGTTTGTCATAGACTCAGTCACTGGAAAAATCAGGATCATCACTCAGAGGGATTCTTTGCCGGCAGCACTGCAGGCAGTCCAACATGCTGGGTTGGCATCAGCAACCTGAAATAGCGAAGTAGCACACAGAATTGAACGCATAGCTTAATGATGGATTTTGCAGAGGAAATGGCTCTGGCCCTTCACTCTGCCCACTCCTGCAGGTGAATGCAGGACCACTATTTCTTACAGTGTTTGAACAAGGGATATTTTTTTCCAGCTCATTTGTCCAGTATTTTGTTAAAGCAGTTACACTCTATTACTGTAACTTCCACTAATTCTCCCTTCCCACAGTTCTGTACTTTCATCTGCTTTTTTTTTTCCCTTCTGCTAGCAGAAGACAGTGCAAAGTAAATTGTCCCTTTCACAAACCAGACATCTCTCTAGGCAAGAAGTTCAGATTCATTTAGATAAGCTGTCACTTAAGTAATTCTTCTTTACTCGTCTGTTGTATCCTTGCAAATTTTGTAAACAAAACAGGTCTAAGAATTTATTAAACAGGAGAATCCAGGTGCTGGCAACTCAGAAGACACTACTTTCCTCTTTGCAAGTGCAAATCCAGAATAGTTGTGATCAGGACACCAACCAGATCTCATCCCCCATGCACAAAACCATTCATCCTTGCAATTATCAACTGCACAGTAACTCCTCTTTTGTGAGACTTAGCATCCTGGCTGTGGTTGAGGCTGCACTGTTAATACATTCAGCATACAAATTCTAAAATATACCCTGCATTTTCATCAGAGTACTGTATTCTTTATTGGCTTCCACAATAGTATGTGGAATAGTATGCTATGCACTGTTAAACATTGAGGGACTGCTCTGCATTCGTGTGGATATCGCTATTTTCTGCACTGCATTTTCTGCTATAGAAATCTCTAGATTCATAATTCCCAAACTTGTGAAAGCCAAGCCTTTATTTCCTCTTACAGAAATAAAGCCAGTCACGCATACCCTGACTCCCACAAGATGCTGAAAAAAGACCTATTTGTGCATAATCTGCTTCTTGGACCTTCACATTCCACAGCTCAAGATACCTTTGATTTTATTGTATCTGGTATCTGTCAATAACCTGCCTTTATAGAAAGACCCCCAGCAGAGGCTGTCAAAATATTCTTAGAAGCTGAGAGGGCATGAACGTAATGTAGTTCTTCTAAATTTCATACTTGTACACAGAAAGGTCATTCTGGTGTTGAGTGCCTCTAAGAAGAGGATGATCTTTGTATTGAATGTCTCCTTTATCCTCCTTTAATTTATTCAGATGTATTTATATCATAATAGCACTGGCTGTTTGGCTGTTTGATCCCAACAGCAAGGAAATTAAATTGTTTATTTTTCTGTCATGGAAAAATAATCAAAAATCTTGGGGATTGTCATTATAGTCATTAAGCAAAACTACTTGTCAAGAACTCAGTGGATGTCTGTCTCTGGATTCTCCTCCCAGCACCTATCTGAGGTGGGGGGATGCATGGCTCAACTTCTCATGGCTTGTTTCAACCAGCCCCATTTGAAAGACTTTCAGCAATAAGTCAAACTCAGGAGAAGTGCCGAGTCCAAAAGTAGACGATATTGAGTGGATTTTAAAAGGGGTGACCATGCGGACAGTAGGTACATTGATCTCTGACATCTACTCCTGGGGTGGTCTATGCCATTCAGCATTGCTCTGAGCAAGAAGGCAGGCAGGCGTATCTGCTGGTCTCAGTTCTGACTCTGCTCTCATTTGCTCAGTTTACTGTAGTGTTTAATCAAGGGCAGCTTACTCTTTTCCACTTTTGAAACTGCAACTGCAGAAACTTACTCACCAGTGGCAAGACAGTCATTGTCTCAAAACTGAGCTAGAGCTGAGCAAGCCTCACTTGTTGCTGACAGGGAGCCAGCCAGACTAACCTTGTATAGTCTCACAGGTTAAAAAGTTGTATATTGTGCTCAAGTTAGCAGTGGAGACATGCTCAGCGTTTTTTTCAGTCTAAAACGTTGGTTACAAACCATTTGAAGCGCCCCCTGAGATATTTGATGGCATTTTCTCAGTCCAAGTCACCAAAGAATTCACAGAAAATTCCCTCATTATTCAATTAAATATCCTGGTTTAATGTAGAGAAGAGTCAGAACCAGGAATGGAGAAAAACAATACTTCTGGTCCAAAGCCTGGTTAGGAGAAGAACCAGGCAACAGGAATGCTTCTGTACACTTTATCTGAACTGAGCTAATTGCTCCATACTGTACCAAAAAGCCAAGGTGATATTTGGTTTTGGCATGAATGATATCTTCATTTCAAGGTTTATCCTGTAATTTGTAAATATGAAAAACACTGTAGCAAGAACTGTTAAGCCCCCCTCCCAGATAGTTCCAAGCGAGAAATGAGTTTTCAGGGGCACTTTGGGAACTGTTTGTCTCCCCATCTGAGTGAGTTTGTTCTTCTCCCTCCTTCACATTAAAGAAAGAGGTAATGACTTGTTCATGATGAAAGAAAGTGTATTTTGTATTGGTACTTCTGAGTCTGTAGAAGAACAATTGGAAGGTAATCTAATTCCAGCTGGGAACTGGAAGTCTGTGTATGGCTATATACATATACATATATTTTAAAAGTGACCTTTATTTTCAGTTTGCTAGCAATCCCTAATCCAAAACATTATAGCTTAAGCAAATTTGGTACAGAAATGCTGAGCTTATTATAATTCAGAATTTTTAAAAGTGCCAGAAAAGTTTCCTGGGCACCCAAATCTAATTGCTTATACTGTTACATTGCTAGAATGGTCCCCGGAGGGGATTTGGTTCATGCATTCTCCTAGTCACAATCACTCAGGAGTTAGAAAGGGCCACAAGCTTCTCTCAATAGGCAGCCTGGATGAAACTACCCTGTTGGAAGGATGAGGGAATTCAGCAGAACAGGTGTATGGCAGTCTGTAGCTGTTCTCCTTCGTGCTAAAGAGAGTATTGGCATAATTAATTTATGAGCATGAGAGGCAAAAACATAGCATCTCTATATATACACACAGAGCTGCTTTTTTTTTTTTCTTCTTTTTTTTTTTTTCTCCAGGGTAGATAAGGTTATTGCTGCATACAGGCTTCATTTGCTCTTAAATACAAGAGTCTAAATTCAGAGTAACAAGACAGAAATCAGTGCAAGTAATCATGATGAGCCAGTGACAAAAGAGATCAGAGTCATAGGACAAATTATGTTTCACTTTTCCTAAGCTAGGATCTAAAACTATAATTATTAAGGATCACCTTACATATGAAACATTTAAACATGGGACCAACCCCCTCAAATTACCCAGCTTCTGTACAGTGCTTCTCGATATAGACCTTTAGATTCAGTAACAGTCCTTATTGAGTGAAAGGAGCCTGCAGGCAGTATTTCTGCAGTCAGTATTTAGAGTGCACTTGATTGCATTAATACTTGTATATGGTGTGTTATATAAGCAGAAAATGATTAAGACACATTTGTTGAACTGTAACAACTGTTGTTACCAATAATAACAGCCACTATTATGCATGTGAAATGCAACCAGATGCTGTGCTTCAGGATGTCAGCTAATTGCTTCTGTTGCTGAAGGTATGCAAAGGAGAGTCAGAAAGCAATTTCTTGTCCTTATGTATTGCCCTAATTTAAGGGTTGAAGGAAGGTGGACGTGATGAACTGCTGGTCTTATAGAGAATGGCACATATTACTAAGATCCAGGTTAGATTTGCCTTGGTGCTTTGTCTGGGTGACTAGCACCTAATAAGGACTCCCTTTTCTCTTTGTTTTTGCTGTGCCATGAAGGATCTTTCAGAAAACCGGGCTTGCCTCCAAAAGGCAGCCAGACCTTGTGCATAGTATCCTGCAAAAGTCACTGGATGAGTAAGAAAGGGTAACTGGTTTTGGGGCAGAGTAATGGAAGAAATTGTTGTGAGATGAATGTCAATACAGCCTTCAGTAAGCAGTTTCTCTTTCCTGAGATGTCAAAAAACCAACTGTCTCTCTGATTAACTATTTCTTCCCAGAGCACCTACTGGGAATATCCTAGCTGTGTACCCTGTCTTCCTATATGGATAACCCTTATAATATCATGCAGGTCCACATGCCCACCCTGCTACCCACCTGCTTCTCCAGGACTTGTCCAAGCCAGCCACTAAGGCAGGTCAGTCAGCATTTTCATTTCTCTGGGGACCATAAAGATAGGCACAGGCCTACTCTCTCATACCCCAGCACCAAGTGAGCTTCTGCAGCCTAACTCCAGCTTTGCACCAGAAAAAGACAGAGCGGATTCAGGCCAAGCAACTGTCTGTGAGTGATTAGAGGCAAATGGGATTTGGCAGATATCGAGTTGGCAGGAGGCATTAGAAAGAAGCTCTTCATCAGTGGGTTCCCTGTGGTGTTTTGAAGGGTCATTGTGTATACTGGTGGGATTCTCATGTTTTCTTGCTTCCTCCTTCCCAGTGGCATTTTGAGGAGGAAGATCATTCTCTGCCACATAATCACTTCTTTACTCCCTCTCCCCATATCTTACCCTTCCTTCACATGCTTGTTTATCAACCTAAGCCATGATGCAGGGTTTTGCTTTTCTGTTTCTCCTCTGCCCACCTTTCTCTCCTTACATAAATTTTTGTTGCAGAAGCAGAGCCTCAAGAGGTTTTTGATCAGTGAAATATTTGGGGCTTCATGAGTTGCTTCTAAGTCTAAACGAACTCTGCATTTAATAGGACACTAGCAAGGAACTGAGTGAATGCTAATGGACTGCTGGAGGAGGAGGTCCTTCTTCAGCGTTATCCTCACAGGCATCTTAGGCATGGATAGAAAAAGTCTTTAACTCTCTACTGTGACAGAGACATCTTCCTTTACTGAAAGAAAGGGGTAGATGCTCAGGAAACTATGGAGTCTGGGGTGGTTCAGCCTTTTTTGGCCATTTTTTTTCACACTGCAACTGATCTGAGCAAATTTCTCTTGCTGTCTAGGCAAGGGCATTTATCATATTGGGGCTGCATGGTGCACCTGTAGACTATCAAATCAGATAGGTAACTGGAGATTTGAACTCCCCCTAAATTGCTTTATTCCATGTGTTTCACGGGTTAGAAATGTCTGAAGGTATAAACTCAGAGAAAAATATTAACATGGGGACTTGGGTGAAATTTGGGTCATTTATTTCTGGGCTTTGTTAAATTATTGATAGTTGTGGCTGTTTTGTATCATTAGCAGAGATAAGGTTTGCTGTAGAGAGTGAGATAAGGGTCAAAGAGAGGAATTATATGTATGGGGGAAAAAAAACCCAAAACAACTAACAACATTCAGGCTGCAGGATGGATATTCATCAGGCTAGAGTAGAAGGGAAGAATGGGACAGTATAAAATAAAGTTTGATTTCAAAAGGCTGAGATAGCTTCAAGAAGGCAACAGGTTTTTGCTGCAATGGGAGATATAGTTCTTCCAGACAGACAGGCCGCCATAGAGCTGTGGGTTGAGTATTTCAGTGTTGCAGGTCCACCATACAGGTGTGGTGCAGTCCCCATAGCAATCAATAGAAAGATTTCCATGGCTGTGATGGAGCTCCCCAGATTCCTTCTCAACCTCCTAAAGCCTGGCTTTGCTGGCTGAGACAGTCCTGGGTCAGGATCTTGGAGGTGGATTTGTGCATACCTGCCTGGCTGCTAAATGCAGTTGTATTGCAGCAGCTTTATGCTGGAAGTGGGTAAGTTATCCATGGGTGTGGGTGTGAATATGCACTTATCTCTGCTAACAGAATCCAAGGGTTTGTCAACCAATGTTTGAGGAGTTTATCTTGTTCATACGTTAAACTGTCTGGTGAATTGTTTGAGTCCGATTTTGTGTGCTTTGGCTGCAGACAGCAAACATTGAGCAAATTCCTAATGAACTGATTACTCAGCATTTAAACTGCCACATTTAACATCCTTCAACCCTCATAAACATATTGAACTACTAAAGGATTATGGTTACCAGGTTTGCTGGGTCATTCCTAAAAATTAACCTAGGGATTTAATCAAAGATATCATCAGAAACAAGAAAAACTGAAGGAGGTGCTGAGTTGATAAGTAACTAACTCAAAGAAAAAGCTTTTGTCCTGAGAGTTCATTTTCAAGAAGGTTTGCTGAGAGCAAGTGTAAAGGACACAAGTGCAATAATTCCCCTAAGTACATATGCGAAGTTATATACTGTGTTTGGCCATTATTAACAAACATTTTCACATTCTCAGGTGGGTTTTTTCAAATTTTCAAACATCTTTTTCCAAAGTCAGGAATGAGGGGAAAACTGCTGGGCACTTTGAAATCAACAGTAAAATTTTCATGGGCTCTGGATATTTCAAACCTTAGAGATGACATTTACACCTGTCGTGGTTTAACCCCAGCCAGCAACTTAGCACCATGCAGCCACTCACTCACTCCTCCCACCCAGTGAGATGGGGGAGAGAAGCGAAAAAAAAGTAAAACTTCTGGGTTGAGATGAAGACAGTTTAATAGGACAGATAAAGAAGATAATAATAATCATAATATGGAAATGATAAAAGAATTAGAATATGCAAACCCAGTGATGCACAATGCAATTGCTCACCCAAGCAGCAGCCCTTGGCTGGTCTTCCCCCCAGTTTGTATACTAGGCATGACATCACATGGTATGGAATATCCCTTTGGCCAGTTTGGGTCAGCTGTCCTGGCTGTGTCCCCTCCCAACTTCTTGTGCCCCTCCAGCTTTCTCGCTGGCTGGGCATGAGAAGCTGAAAAGTCCTTGGCTTGCTATAAACACTACTTAGCAACAACTGAAAACATCAGTGTGTTATCAATGTTATTTTCATACTAAATCCAAAACACAACACTATACCAGCTACTAGGAAGAGAATTAACTCTATCCCAGCCAAAACCAGGACAACACCTATAGAAAAAAGACTGATCCATTTCCATCCATTGAAATCTTCAGACATTGTCTCCTGCACAAAACCAAAACTTATTATTATCTCCATGCCACATTGGGGAAATTGTTCTTCCTGGCAGGTTACTTCACTCTGTGGTTTCTCTTGTCTTTCTGTTTTGGTTCATGGCTATTAAGGAGTGTCTCTTCACACTCTGGACATCAGGTTTGTGTTCAGAGCTGAAAAGGTGTTCCAAGTATATTTCCTGATCTCTCAAATGTCATGGCTATATCTTCACCAGCTATTCATATAGCACAGTAAAGATGGACTTATCCACACTTTTCTTTCCCTTCTAGAAGTCTATTGTCTTCCATCTTACATGATATATCACTAGATTTTTGCCAAAGAGAGAAGTAGGAGATGAATAGTATAGAAAAGGACTGAACTGGACCCTCCGGATACCCCTAGGTGGCATGACTATTTGCCCCAAATCCAACCCACATTGCCATTCTCCATTATTCTCCTTTTATACTTTAAGACCTGAGTTATGGCAATGACAATTAAAGTTGTTACAGGCATCTTAACTTTTGGGACACTTTGCTTTCAGTGTGTCACCTTACCATTTTATATAAACTTTTATATAAACTTGTTGTCTCAGGGCACAGTTCTGTTGTTTTCAGTTGTAGACAGATGTCAACAGTTCTAGAAGCTGAATCACCAAATGTCATGCTGAATGATCAAAAAATGTTAAAACCACTGTGAGCACTCATGCAAATCTTTGTTAGGAAACTTGCTGAACATCGCCTAAAAACTCATTGTCACAGATGTCCAGAACAGTACTTAACTCTTCAAAATCAGGCAACCACCCACAGTCCTTCTGAAGCTTGTGCTCTTTCACAGAAAGTTACTGGGAAAGGTAAGTAATTCATAATGCAGTTGTCCACTTAATTAGTAGCTCTTCTGTAAGGAGATTGCATCATGGCAAATCCCATTGATAAAGTTGTTTTCCCATTAGCAAAGGGTATAATGTAGTGATTGTTTTTTTACATATAGTAGCTTCTTCATTGCATTTGCCGTCAGACCTCCCTTTCTAATCTCCCTGTCTCCATGTTATGGGTATATCTCTGTGAGCAAAGGGCAGGATGCTCTTTGGACATTAAAACTCTGGAAAGCATCCACATAGTCCACAAGAGCTAGTGAACTAAATATTAGCCTAAAGTTCTCACTGAAAGGTTTTATCTGTGAAAGAGTTAATTTTATGGGTGATTTATATATTAGTTTCTCTGTTTGTGTCAATTAGCACTGATCTGAATGTTTAATGAACATTAGAGAGTTAACAGATGTTTCATTGATATTTATTGTACTGTTACAGAATTTTAGTCATGGGTTTCTCTAGGTTTGTTTTATTAACAACTCAGAGTTGGGCCACCGCCGCAGTGAATGGCAAAAGATTACTCAAAAATGCCTTCTATATATATATATACGATTTCCAAAACAATCTGCAATTGATAATTTGTCAAAAGAAGTTCTAGGTGTTCTTCTATGAACTCTCAGTAGTCTATTCTCCACTGGTTTCAAAAGTCCAATACATTTTCCTGTCTCAACTTGTCTTGTCCCGGTTCTTCTGAAGTTAGTGGTTGCAGGCAGAAGGTCTCCGGTCACCACAGTCACTTATTTTCTTACACATCAAAGATCACCTTTGAATTTCTGAAAATCACTCAGGTTATTCTATTAATTCATCTTACTCTAAATGTACCTGTTCCTTTCAATTGCTAATGTATAAATTGTAGAAAACAAATGGAAATGAATTAAAGTAGAAATCTGGCTCTGCAAAAGAAGTTGTGTTGCTTGGTAACAAGGACCCTGTGCCTGCCAGACATTGGTCATGATCCCCCTGCTTTGTGTAGCATTTGAGTCCAAAGATAACTGTTATCACGGGACTGCATGAAGTTTATCATGCAGTTGCATAAACTGGCTAAATGACTAGTTACAGATGTTACGGGCTCCTACATCTGCTGCTCTCAAGCCATTTCTTCTGGAAAACTCCTTTCTGCAGAGTATGATAACTTCTTATTTCTACTGTGTTACACACACCATTAATCTTCCTTCTCTTCCTAGTTCTTGCTGTCACCTCCTTTTGTAGCTGGAGGGGACTTAGCACTGCCAAACAAGAAACCTCCTGTCCTGTAATCTGGTGACAGCACAGCATATCTGTTCCTAGCAGGGCAGCTTCAGGGGTTGTGCTCCCTCATGAACATCAACTGAGGAAGAAGATTAAGAGTAAGAAATTCCCTGATAACTCATCAGATAGGAAGGTGCAGAAGAAACAAACAAAAATTATACAGATAGAAGTAGCTACTGTCTGTAGTGGTAGTTCCTTGGATGTTGAATTGCCACGTACATTTTTAGCCTTGCTTCATGGATTCAGAGATTTATTTGAAGAGCTTAAAAGATGTTAAGAATAGATCTGAAAACGTTGAGAGCCTGGGGTAGGTGGCAGAAGGTTAGAATTTTCACCCAACCTCCAACTATGCTTTTACTTTCTCCAAGTATTCCCAACAGAGAGAGAAAATTCATTAATATATCAGGAGTGAAAAGCAATAATCAACTGGGAGATGGGAATAGTAATATTATGCTGTATGGCATAAACAAATGGCTAAAAGTAGGTACCGAAGAGACCAAGGCAAAGTACTCTAAGGCTGGGCAGGAAAGAGAGTTGTTGAAAGAAGCAAAAAATGAGATGCATCTTGTTCAGTACAACTCAGCACAGGGGTCAACACAGTCACAGCAAGCCCCATCAAAGCGAGGCAGTCAATGTGATCTGGAGCAGAGAGTAACATTTCAGTGTATTTAAATTGAAAGGAAATTTCTCTACTCTTGGCATATGTTATTTCACTGTCCAATGCCCTCTATATGTGTGTGTTGATCCCACTTCTTCTGAAATGTGCATCAGCTTCCAGGGGTTTACATGCATCAGTAGTTACTGATAGTAGCTGCTACTGACTAATTTAGGCACGCCTGAGTAGCTGCAATGCACACTAAGAGGTTCCCAGGGTTTTAGTAGAGAAGGCACAGGAGCAAAATTAACATTTTGGTAGCTGTTATGTTGATCTATGTTTTCTTGAAGAAATGACACAATTTAAGCTTGCCATCTGCTTGCTTATCGCTGACAAAATCCAACATCACAACAACAATAATCCTGTGACTAATTTTAGATAACATATCTGTAATTATTTTTTTAAGTGTTTTTCATCTCTTCCTCTATTTTTCTGTGTTTCTATGCATTCATCATCTCTCTCCCATCTGAGAACATAGCTGATGACAGCTCAGTGATACCTTACTGGTGTATTAGGAAGTGTCACTGTTGTCAAAGCAGAATTTATTTTTCTGTGTGCTTGGTCGAAAAACAGTCTGTACTGTATACATTTCCTATGCTTAATACACCTGCCTCTTGTCAAAAGCTAGAAAAAGGTAGAAATATGCTTGCTTTCTACAAAAGAGAATGTTTTGCTTGGGTGAATGCTAATCAAATGATTACATTCAGGTCAAGTTTCTCTTCAGTGTTTCAGTAGAGTGTTATGGCTCAGCTACAGGGGATTACTAATCAACAGGTTTTGGATGAAAATCAGGTAGTTCAAGACCTCTTTTGACTAATGATCATTAGGCATTATATTACTAATTATAACCAACGGGATTATATACTTAGAAATTTTTCCCATACTAAAGTATGCCACATAGCATTATTTTGGCACTTCAATGCAGACAGGCAAACTGAGGCATTGAAAACCTCCATGTGCTCCAGAAAAACAAGTTTTACTTTTAGTCTAGATGAGAGCTTAGTTAGGCAGTGGTACATAAATTGACAGATGAAAGGCCTCAGGATCGTCTTGTCACTCCGTGCCAAGAAACGCCCTACAGAAGTGATCAGACTAACTCTGACCACAGGCTGGAAACAGTCCTGCTGGGTGAGCACAGTGTTTTATTTGGCCAAATACTCTTATAAACCCAGGTGCATTAGCTTATGCAAAACACTATGTTATCTTTGTTCTTGAGCCTGAGCATGGCTGTTTCTGAATGGCACTGCAGTGTCACAGTTGTGACAGACATAGCTGAAGGAATCAAAAGACCCTGTAGGGCCAACAGACTCCCTTTTTTGAAAGTCACTTATTAAAACTAAGTTGCCCACCTTCACCTTAAGAAAATCTAAAGATCTAAAAAAATCTGATGAAAATGGCAAAGGGATCATGTATGCTTTTACTGGGGCAGAGAGATGCATTTTTTTAAGAGTTCTCTACAGAAATGCTTGCACTTTGGGGCTTGTCAACAGGTCACAGAACACTGTATCAGTAGATCACCACTTCAAATTTTGTTTCATTGAAAGTCAGTAGTACTCAGTCAGTCTGTGTCCAATGAATTGATGGGTTCACATGTTTCTAATTAATTGCTGCCCACACTGACATTGACACCAGAAAGAAGCTATGCTGGCAGTCATAAAAGACAAAAAGTCAAATGGGCAGAGATGCTGAATTATTCTTATCCTACTGTAGATATCAAAGAGTTATTTGCTTTAAAAACACTATGTCAGCCAATCCAAGTAGTAACATTCCCAAGCAAGGCATATGGGGACGAGGCTTGTGATATTTTGCTGAATCTCTGAGGGACAGAGTTCCTCCTTTCACAAGACTGTCTGTGGACCTCTCCCAACACTAGCATCAGCCAGAATGGACCAAACCTATTTTCAGTGTCTATCCTCTGCATTTAACCTTGGGTGACAGAAGCCTAGAAAATGAGGAATTTCACAGAGAGGGTGAATGGGATATTATTCAAGTTTCTTCCTATACAAGTATTATGAAGCATTGACTGCCACCTGTTTTTTTGTTTTCAGAATAAACTAAGGGAGGTCCTCCTTCAGCTTTCAGGTAAGCTGTGGCACTCCTTGCCATTGGGCTATTAAACACGAACTACATCTTTTGTCTCAGAAAGTCCCTCATCTGCAAATTTTGGGGGCTTCTGAGAATATTCTAGATAAATTTTGATAAATGCTTGCTCAGATCTTCCCTAAACATTTTGTTTTGGCCACTGTCAGAGACAGAAAATGGGTGAGATGGCGTTCTCATCTGGACCTTTCATCTGAGCCAGGATGCAAGGTCTAACCCTCAAAGATCCATTAGCTCCAGAGGTATTCAGTTTGCCATTTGACACAGCACTGTTCAGAGAAAATCTTTGGCTGCCCACCACTGTCAATTATTAAAATTGTCTCCTATCATTATTATTATTATTATTATTATTATTATTATTGCTTTCTTATATAGGCAATGTAAACTATGCTGCTTGTGTTATGGCAAAGCTTTTTATACATGTTCTTATCTCCAGGGTAAAATAGTAGTTAGAGCATTAGACTAAAAGTTTGGAAAGCTAGGTATTAGTTTCAGATATGTTACTGGTTTCTAATACAGCCCCAAGCAAAATACTTCTCTGTGCTTTTTCATCTGTAAAATGATGATGATGATGACAGAGCTCTGTGAAACTATTCGGCCACATTAAAATGGAAAGCACTGTTGATAGCTTAGAGCTTGTTATTACCACCATGTGTAATGCAGGCCCTGCAAAATCAGAGCATCATGAGATGCCTGCTGTCCTCACTTATATAACTTACCCCATGAACTAAAGAGCATTTCCATCTGAAGATGCATATCAGATGGAAACAAGTTATGGGAAATGAAGCTTCCATATCCTTTTGGGGTCCTGGATCAAACCACCAACTGGTACAGCAGTCCCAGAAAATTATAGTAAGGTTTGTTGATCTTGGTCTTGTGGGACACTAGCATAATTCAGACAGTGTCACCCGAGGGTCTGTAAGCCAACTTACCAGACCAGCCAAACAGGGAAGGCTGATCTTCACCTCAGTACATCCCTGGCAGCCTGACTCCCTCTGCCCATCCAGGCAGCACTGCTGCTGCAAGTCTCCAAAGTTATCCTTCCTCTCACTCACTGCAGTGACTGAGTTGTCCCTATTGTATTTTCTGGCATCTCTGCTCCATTCTTTTCATAGCATCATTTCTATTTGTAGTGTGATGTTGCTATTGGACCAATGAGGCTATTTAGTGAGCAGATAATCTTGTTCCTTCATAAGGAAAAATTACTCAGCATTACAGTTTATCCACAAAGCAAACAGATTGTCAAATAAAATAGCACATTATGCCCTAAATAATTAAATAACCATAGAGATATTTGTTATTCTGCTATTCAGCAGACTGGTGTTGGCTGAGAAAGCAGATACCCTATTCCAAATGATGTTGGCTTCACTTTTAAAGTGCAGTTACAAAAGAAAGCAATTGTCAAAATGGCAGCGTGGGGTTCCGTATTTTTTCTCTTTGTGACTTCCTGAGGAAATTTGTTCTGTTTATAAGTCACACAATTATTTTTCTAACTGCCAGCGCTGCAACTTCAGACTTAGAAATTTTCACCAGGATTCCTCTGTTTCTCTTGTGCCATTACCAGAGGAGGTACCACAATGACCATTTAGCTGACAGGTTTGTTGATGAACAAAGTAGACTAGGATTTTGCTCACTTCTCATAACAATAGTGGCTCAGCTAGCTGAGCAATGTGATTTTTTTTTTTTTTTTTTTTGGTCATCTGTGTGCCAACAGTGGTTGAAGACAGGAGTGGTAGAAGGAATCTAGTACTTCTTCCCCAGTGATGCACAGTATTGCTTTAATGAATAAAAAGAAAGTTTTTAGCTGGTATGGTAGAGGTATTTATTTGTTTCATTGTTCACTAAATAGATAAACTGGACAATAGTTTATGTTTTGAATTTAATGCAAGAAGATACTGTTCCAAATATGCAATAATATACTTACATATTAATAATGCTTAGAAAGTATCTGTGGTCCTAACATAGGTTTCAAAAGATCCCAAACCTATATGTGTGTGTGTTTATGTTCTTCCCTACTCCTGGCAGATTTTCCTTCTCAATCTTTCAAATCTTTCATTTACAGTAACAGGCTTCAATTCAATCCCAGGTTGTTTAGATTTGTTGCCTTGCAAGTCATCAGAGCCAGAAACACCTGCTGTGTTTCACTAGAAAGAGGGACTGTGAGGCTGTGATATACCCAGCATGTGTTTTTTTTTAATTCGTGTCAAGTTGTGAGCTATATGACCTTAAAACTGCACCGCCCCTGATTTGTAGACAGTCTAGCTTAGGTAATATTTAGAGGTATACAAAATGCTTAAGTACTGACTTTATATCACTCCCAGAACTGTGGACATAACTAAATCAACTGACTTCACAGCCATAAGAGATACAAAAAAATTGTAGCAATGAAGATTTTATTTCTCTAAAGTATTTCTAAAATAACCTTTTCCCCTCTCTCTTAAATGGGAAGTAAATGGAATACATGATAGTGTGGCAAGAGTGTTTTATAGGCACACTTGAGTAAGGCAGCCATTTCAAACTCTTGCCAATAAAAGGCCAGTTCCTACTGCCATTATTCACTTGTACAGTCCTAATGACTTTGATACGATGATATGCTCGAGCAATTTGAGCAGGATTCAGTACAAAATATTCATTTCAGGACTGTTTATTGGAAGTTAGAAATTTGTATCTATTGTATAAATAATATTTTGGACTATGAAAAATGAATTGACATTTTAACATCATATTGCTAAAATAATGGCAACCTTTCAGGCTACTTGATTACTTTTGCCCTTCTGTCTGCTAGGTCTGGGAGTGGACTGCTCTGCTTCACTTTGGATTTTCAGTCAATCTCACTTTTTTGTTTTCAGTTCAATGATGGGTGCTTCAAAGTTAGAGCAGTTACTTTCATCAGCTTCTTTTCATGACTTTGTTTGCTTTTCTTCTTGAAATTGAACCAATTCCCAATAAGCCCCAGCCAAGGGACAACTATTTCAAACAAACCTTTCACTTGGGACCTTATCTGTTGGAGTTCTTTCTAAAAAGCCTGCTGTTGCCCCCTGGTTCATGTCTCTGATGCCATCTCCAGCAGCATAATGTATGGGGGGAGCACATTGTGCATCTCTAGATCTGAGGCTGCTGAGAGCTGATTTGGTCCCCTCAGGGGTTAAACTGTCCCTGTGATACCAGAAACACCAACCCATGGGATCACCCCAGCCATGTGCATTCTCATCCTCAGCTTGCCTCAAGAGTGTCTCCTGCTTAGTCCCTAGTTGTGGAGGCTCAAACAGAGCCAGCAGAGCTGACAGGGCTTTCCAAAGAACATCTCTGCTGTGTATGGGGCTCCCTGAGAATAACTGTGCAGCTGCATTACCGTGGTGAAAAAGTGATTTCAGGCAGCTGAGGAACAGACTCACTGGGGTGCTTCTCTGTGCTTCATTGACCCAGTGAGAAGTTCGTTTGTGACTAGAGTTCAGAACAGCTACGGTGGTGCAAACGCTGATAGTAATAAGTTGGTGCTTAGCAATTCCTGTATCCAAGCCCTTCTGACAACTGTAAGGCTGACATTCCTCAATCAGTATGCACACACATTTAAATGAAGAATCACATCATTGGTTTTCCTGTCTCATTCTTAACCCATTGAACTCCCACCGTGCTGCCATTTCCTGTTATCAGACACTTGTCAGTCATAAGCAATCAGTCAGATGCTTCACAATTAGCAGGGAGAAAAGATACAATTTGTTTGTGTTGGTACCAGATATTTAAAGCCAGGAGCAGGATAAGCCAGAAAAGTGTTTCACCCTCAGACTGCTGCAAGTCAGTCTCTGTAGCATAGCTTGTTTTCTTGGCTATGTCTTGTAATTTTTAGTAATGACATGAGAAGAGAATGTCCTTGATATATTTCCTTTGATGGAGTGAGGTTTAGCTACTACTGTCATTGGCTGCCTTTGCATAAACCTTGGATTATTCTGTGTATTCAGTTTGCTTGTAAGGATTTGGTACTGAGATGCTTCAAAACAAGCTTGTTAGAAAAACAAGAAAATAATATCAGAAGGATTTTTTTTTTCACAAGGAAAAAATCAGTAGCGTAAGGAAGAAAACAGTTAGGCCCAGAAGTATCTGCACAGGCAACTGACCCTTTCCAAAGTAATTGTTGGACAGAGTATTTGTTGTACTTTATCAGGCTCATACCGGAGGTTTTCTTTTGAGTAATTTTGCATCTGCATAGGTGGGTAACTGAGATTAGAACAAGTGTCTGGTCTGTGTAATTGAATCTGTACTACTTATGAGCAGCACTGAGAGCTCCCAATTGCAGCTGAAGGTCTATTGCCTGTGTTCTGGTTTGCATGCAGAAAGAGAGCCAATGCTCCAGAGTTTTCAGCCTAGTTACCCAATGCAGGATAGGTCTGGGAGGAGAAAGAATGATGCAAAACAACCAATGAACACCCTGGGCAGATGAATAGCAAAGAAGAGAAGAGATCCAAATCTCATGAGAGTTATGATGAGCTCATATTAGAGCATGCCATATTTTGTGTCTTGGTGGCATCCACCATTGTGTCATATTTTCCAGAATGAAACTACAAACCATTGAGAACTTGAGAGTGTGTGTCATTTTACCCAGATGAAATACACTGGGAGAAGTGCTGTGGAAGAGCAGAATATTTTTTACGGTGAGGGTGGTGAAACACTGGAACAGGTTGCCCAGAGAGGTAGTAGATGCCCCATCCCTGGAAACATTCAAGGTCAGGTTGGACAGGGCTCTGAGCAACCTGATCTAGCTGAAGATGTCCCTGCTCATTGCAGGGGCTTGGTCTAGATGATCTTTAAGGGTCCCTCCCAACCCAAACTGTTCTATGAATCTATGACATCATTCCTACCCCCAGTGAGCAATATAATCATTAACATTTGTTGTAATGACATATAGAAGCAATATTCACCTTCCGTGGCTAAAGTTGATGTAGGCTGTAAAAAAGATTTGCTTTGTCTGAGCTATTACTGCTCAAGTGACAGAAGGAGACTTCTGCTGCACAGGGGGTAAATGTCACACCTTTGTCGGGGAACAGAAAAAATTTATTTAGAAAACCTAAACTGAATGAGATGTTTGGTAGAGATCACTTAACATATTGTAATACATTCCTTTCTCACCTGTTTCTTTTCACCTGCCATGAAAAAAAAGTCTTGTTCTTGTCTTTGGTTAGTTTGGTGGATTTTTTTGTTTTAAAAAACTTTTAACTTTATATGAAGTGCACACTTCAAAGTTTGTATTAAAATTTAAAGGGTTGTTTTACTGCATCAGAAGTGTGCAGCTAACATTCCCTTGTTTTAGATTGGTCCTTCCTGTTTGAATTAGGGAACTTAGATCTTCTATACTGTTGTGGTTTAACCCCAGCCTGCAACTAAGCACCATGCAGCTGCTCACTCACACCCCCCCACCCAGTGGGATGGGGGAGAAAATCAGGAAAAAGAAGTAAAACTCGTGGGTTGAGATAAGAACGGTTTAATAGAACAGAAAAGAAGAAACTAATAATGATAGTAATAACACTAATAAAATTACAACAGTAATGATAAAAGGATTGGAATGTACAAATAATGCACAGTGCAATTGCTCACCACCTGCCGACCAACACCCAGCTAGTCCCCGAGCTGCGATTCCCCGCCCCCACTTCCCAGTTCTTATACTGGATGGGACGTCACATGGTATGGAATACCCTGTTGGCTAGTTTGGGTCAAGTGCCCTGGTTGTGTCCTGTGCCGACTTCTTGTGCCCCTCCAGCTTTCTCGCTGGCTGGGTATGAGAAGCTGAAAAATCCTTGACTTTAGTCTAAACACTACTGAGCAACAACTGAAAACATCAGTGTTATCAACATTCTTCACATACTGAACTCAAAACATAGCACTGTACCAGCTACTAGGAAGACAGTTAACTCTATCCCAGCTGAAACCAGGACATATACCCTGCTGAGAGTGAATGTTTAGGTATTCAGAGAAATCAAAGTTTAAAGGATTCCCAGGGATTTCAAGAATGGACATTTCTTAAAATAAAAAAGTCCTGAAACCATTGGTCAGAATTATGAGCTAAAAAGCAAAGGAAGACTGAGCATAAAATGAAAGAGCAACAATAAAGAATCAAAGTTCATGCACTTCTGAAAAAGCCTTTTAGTGTTAAAGGTCAAAACTCATCTGTTTCTCCTATCAGCTTAGTCTTAATAATAGAAATAACTTTAAAAAATCATGGCAGAAATCTTAGTACACTGATTTATAAAGAGTTAAGAAAGGTTTTAATCCTTAATCTACTTGGCTGTGCACGGGTATGAACATAACATATGCTTTGTGGGATCCCTCGTGTTCAAAATTTTTTCCAGTAGCTGGGCAGTGGAACCACAGAAGCAGAAGCTGAAAAATGTGTTACCAATAAGGCATCTTCTCCACCCCTTGTTAGAGCAAGACAGTTTCCCTCTAGTCAGTGAAAAACTATTTTTCCTTCTTACGTATGACAGATCTCTTTCCTTTTCCTGAGAAGATTTCCATAATTCATAATTTCATTTTAGAGTTTTAATGACATCTCTTATTAATCTTTTTCTCTTCACTTCTTTGTTGGACCTCTTATTACAAGTTCTCTTACCCTTACTCTTCAAGTCCATGTAGGCAGCTGTCATATTCTTTTTTGCATTGATGGATTTACAAAAGACATTAAGTCTTTTTTTTGTTTTGTTTTACTTAGTAGGATCACTTGTAAGGTGCCTATGGGCTGACTCTAGAAAATACAAATTGGAACAGGTTACCCAGAGACGTGGTGGATGCCCCATCCCTGGAAACATTGAAGGTCAGGTTGGATGGGGCTCTGAGCAACCTGACCTAGCTGAAGATGTCCCTGCTTATTGCAAGGGGGTTGGACTAGATGACCTTTAATGGTCCCTTCCAACTCAAACTATTCTATGATTCTAAGTCTTATCTTGGCTTATAGGCAATAATGTGAAATATGGGTGTGTGGGGAGGGTAGCATGAGTTTTCTTTATTTCCTAATACCTACAGTATATTTCCTCAGCCTCCAAATTCTATTACATTTTGATGCTGCACAAAGAAAAGTGTGTGGAGGGAATTCAGGGTAGGAGGTCACATCCCAAATGCAATGCACAGAGCTCTGTTTAAATGCAGAAGCCCCAAATGCTGGTGGATACAGTGGGTTAGAGCAGTAACACAGCTTTATCTGGAGTGGCAGGAGGGGAGGGTGAAGGAGAGGAGCCAGCATTACAGTACCGGTAATGCTGCACATTAGTTATACTATGTTTGCAGAAAGGTGGAGGGTACTTCAGTCTCAAGTAAGTACTGCAACTTTAAGCAGTGACGTATTGGCTGAGACAACTAGAAAAAGCTGTAACACAACAGCCTTGTTTTAAATGGGTTTTTGATTGGTTGTTTTGGTTTTCTACCAGGCAACTGGCTAATCACATGCCAATGCACCAAATTCACGGGGGAAATTTTACCATGTAAACATTGCAGCACTTGCTCTTTTCCCTCACGCTTAGAAACAACAGTTGGACTTGGCTTAGTTTCAGAGAAAAATAACATCAATTTACAGCTTGATGAATAGCCCTCTTTTTTCACCTGATTGCCACAGGTGCAGTTCCACTATGATGGCAGGAAACAAAGTGAAGAAGGGTGGAAAAGTAAACATATATATTTTCCTCTTTGCTTTTTCCTTAAGTACTTTAAAGCAGTCTCTAATGCCAAGTTATATTATAAAGGTGTCATAAAAAGAGCACTGGCTGTCAGCAACTCTGAAATAAATCCACCTGTTCAGCCATCACTTCAGAAGATGTTGATAGCCCTACAGTGAATTTAAGTAGCAAATAATGGGTCTGTTCTCCTGACCTACTTAATTTTTAGGACTGTCCCTAAGGAGGTCCTAGAAATCTTAAACTCACTGAGGAGCAATGTGTTGTGCTCCTATCTACCAGGTCTTAATGCTCAAATTGAGCTCTGGTTGGCAATGCTTGTACAGGACACAATCTGTTGTTTGATATCAAGCAGAGTGACAGATCTGAATGCAAAGTAAAGAATAGGGGAGTTGTCTGGTTTTTGAGGGCTTTTTGGCTAACATAAAGCACCGATTCTGGTTCCCTCTAACCCCTCCCCAGAAGTGGGGGTTTTAAAAAGCTTTGGCTTACGGTTACGGTGGAAATCAACCTTGCACATGTCATTATTTCAGTGTGCTGCATATAACTGTGTTTCTACAATGCTGTTGGGAGCGGAGCACAGTCATCTTGTGAGGGAAAAAAATGAAAATGAAATCTCTTTCACTCTTTATTAAGTGTTGTCATTACAGCTGTCCTGGCCTCTCTTGTCATGTGAGTAACTATGACTGAATATAGTTAATCCTTTGTATGTCTAGATTTCAACCAAAGGAGTCACAGAAGTTACAGGCAGCCTCTATTCCTGCATGTGCAACCTCCAAACTGTGCAGTGTGACTAGAAGTGAAGAATATGCAAAATGACCAGAAAATGTTTTCAGCCAACAATTCACAAACTTTTTATGAAGTACTGTTCAGATTGTCAAGCTTTCACTAGCAAAATACTCACTACAGAAAACTTGATGTCCTTCTTGCCAGTAATGTCCCTGGAACTAAATCCCTTCATAGGCATATTGCTTCCTGCAGATTAGTGGAATAGGTAATTTGAGACCACCAGAGCTACTCCAATGAATCTAGCCCAAAGATTAAAACCTCACTGCTGGAGCAAATTCTGTGCCTCATCCCATACTGACCTAAGTGATAATGTACTAACATTTATTTTAATGGATAAAGATTGTACTTCAGGGCAGCTGGCTGACATTTGCTCATCCTCTTGGGGAGAGTAATTTATGAAGGATTTGGCATTTTTCTACTTGTTTTATCCCCCAGTAGGGGATAGAGGAAACCTTTGCCTCTGAAGTGAACAGTACTGTTGACTAACATTATAAAGGAGCCACAGTTCTTTTCCCTAGTAACTTCAGCATACTTAAATGTAAAGATCAGAGCTTTCCTTTT
Source organism: Buteo buteo (assembly GCF_964188355.1). Taxonomy (NCBI): domain Eukaryota; kingdom Metazoa; phylum Chordata; class Aves; order Accipitriformes; family Accipitridae; genus Buteo; species Buteo buteo. The sequence continues at coordinate 19,692,648 of NC_134182.1, forward strand.
ATGTTGAATTTCTGTTGCTTTTCAGTGGATTCTTGAAGGGTTTGCTGGCCAATCTGTTAATACTTAAGTCAAATATATACACCTCCTGCTTCTTTTCCTAAGGTCAGGCAGTTATGTCCAGGAAGCTACACAAGGAAGTTCTACAAAGCCCAGTTTTATATTAGATGACTGTCCTGCAACTGCTGTTTCTGTTCACTAAGCTCCCTGAAGCAGAAAGCCACTCCTAGTAAAGTTGTGGGTGATAGTATAAACCCATCAAATTAAAATTAATTTAAATTTCTGCAGTTAAAACTGGCATATGGACCTGCAACTTTTTAAGATGGAAGGTGAGGCAGTTAGAAAGCCAATAGTAGTGCTGCTGCTGTAAGAATAAAATAAAAAATATATATCCTGGGGAAATGCCTGCTTACCTTTTACGTTCCTTTACTAGGACAAAACAGTCAGGTCTGGATTCATCCTTTCTAACTTCCGGCAGCTGAGAGCATAGTAGTCACTTGAGCCTAGGTCTGTTGTCAAAGGATGGAGATAAACACCTCCAGATGATAATTCAGTTTTGAGGTATGATGAAAAGCCCATCTCATTCCACTGACCATTGAGAGTGACCTTAGACTTACAATACACTCAACCTGACTTCCTCAAAAAAATCCTGAGAGTTAGATGGAGTTATATAGATTAAAGCCAACTGAAGTTCCACCTGATGATAAGAATAAAACAAATTGTTTTGTTTCTAGATATGCAACTGCTTTGAGTAAATGAGCTGAGGGAAAGAGGAGAGAATGTTTTACTTCTGAACATGAATTCCGGTCTTCTGTCTGCATTAGAAATGCTCCCTGTTATCTGCACTTGAAAAATAGGATGGGTGGGGAGAAAAAGAAACCGAACATTTAAACAAAAACACACAGGAAGTTGCATTTGGAATAAAACATAATGGAAAACCATTGTGAACTTTCACTGAACTACTGAAAACTCATAAACAAACTATTATTTTTATTAAAAGTATCATGGTTCTGCTCCTCAGACAGTTATTTGCTATTTAAAACTGCAGGAACAGAGCTGGCCAATCTTTCAAAATGGTCAGAACTCATAAAGTAAAGAACTAATAATAATAAAGGCCTGGTGTTAATTAATCTGAAACCAAACCACAAATATTAATTTTTGGGAAGCCAGTATACATCAGTCAGTCATAATCAATACTGGTGGCATATGAGGACAAAAGGAAATGTAGCTGCAGGTCCATCACAGGAGGAATGAAGAGATTGTTTGCAAAAGTGGGAAACTGAGGAGGTGATGTGTTTTGCGCAGGTATCAGATGTACTGGAGATTAGAGCTACAGAGAGATGGCAGCTACTGTGAGACACTGCTGTGAGACTGGTGTCAGCCCTTTGTCAGACTCAGTGATAACGTGGAGCAATGTTGGTCCTAGCATACCAATAACCCGTGACAACATCCAGTTTGTCTGGAGAGAGGACAGGGTGTTTTCCTGTCCCCTTGCCCCCACCACGACCACTAGAAACATGGCACTGCCCATGTCAGAGACTGTTGCCAGCCCCTGAAATAAGCCAGCAAAGCTCTCATGGTGACTGCAGGCTCAAGAGGACTCAGTTACAGCTTACACCTCTGTATTTACCATGTCCTCCTTTCTTTTAAAAGCTATAAAGTCATATCCGAGGTGATGTGCTTTCATGCTAGGTGGCTTATGGACATGAAAGCCCATATCAAATAGAATTGATCAAAGTGACTGTAGAAACCAAACCTGGCAGCGGCTTGTCTCTTGGGTGCATTTTGTCACCAAGTACTCACAGAGAGTTACAGACTTAGCTGGCCCCGCCTAAGGGAGAGGCTTTGTGAGGTATTCTGCTGTGCAGCCATAGAGGCGATGGTAAATAGCATTAATGGTGAGTGACAGTCATGCCCTATTTCCTCCACATCACCCAGCTGTGAGTCAGTTGCCTTCATTAGGTGAAAGTTTCCTTGGACTTTGCATAAGGCTGAATTTTGGACTGAATTATGCAGTGCATAGTCAGGAGGCAGGGATCTATACCTGTTGGGGCAAATGGACTGGAAATTTTGGGTTATGCACATACACAGAAAAGAACAGAAAGAAAAGGAATGAGCATCCGTGATTCATACAACTAGATATAATCCATAGAACAACTGTGAAGGGAAAGGGTTTACTTCAGTAAGTAAGCTACTTTATTAAAAATGTAAATGACACTAGAGCTATAGAATAGAATGAGTGCCAGCTTTCCAGCTTACTCAGGAAGATGAGAGGAAAGTATGATTGACAATTCTTTTTCACAGTTTAAATTCTCCTTTTTTCAATATCCGAAATATAAAGCTATGGGCTGTAGAAAGTGTTTATTAAACCTAAAAATGAGCAATTCAAACATTTGCATGAGCCATAGCACAGTGATAATGAAGTTAAAAACAGTACCAGTGGTGGTGGTAGTATTTTCAGAAAGGCTGAAAAATGGTATTGCTTTTATGATCTTAAATATAGGGATTGTTATGATAGATAAACAATTGAAAAATCATAGCATGAAAATGTAGGTGGTACAGCTGACTGGATTAAAACAGTATTTGATCCTGGACCTATGAGATATACCATAGAAATTCTAAATAACTGATGTGATTCTTCTATGTGTGTACATAACTGTGGGTGCAATCCCCTGTGCAAATAGCTTACAAATGTTTTGAGATATTTCATGATTACTGCTACTAAATAATGCAATCTGCGATAGTTATTAATCATTATTTTATTACTGTAGTAGTAAAGCTCTAGAGATAGACACATCAGATGTAAATCAGCACTGCTTTGTTGACTTTTAATTTGGCCATGCTGATGTGCATCACTGAGGAGTAGTTCAGTATTTGGACATAGATATAAGGGCAGCTTCCTACACATAGAGAAAATGTGATTATCTTTTACGTGAGATACATTAGTATATAAACTTTTCCCTCATCATTTTAAAAATGTGTACAATGAAACAGATATTTACCTGTAAAATACAAAGCATTAAGTAAATATAAATTCCAAAATTAGCAGGTGGTAAAAATTAATTCAGAGTAATCCTGGTGTTTTATTATTAGATTTCATTGTATCAGCTTTTCCTGCCTGATGAGCTGGTGCTCTGTAAAGCTAAGATAATAGAAGCCTGAGGTTCCTCTCTGTTACAAGAAAAAGCAGGTTTGATTTTCCATGTGAATTATGTGGCTTGTGTTGCGGTTTTGAGATCGTTGATCAGACCTGGTCAGAGAGTTGCTCCTCCACATATGGATGCTGCACCAGGAGGGGTGCTGCCAGGATGGTGGACAGGAGCCACCATACACACCCCAGCTGAGCCAGAGCCTCCAAAAGGCTCCAGGGCACCTCCTCCAGCAGTGTAGCTGTTTCTTTGGTAAGCCCAAGACACCTTCTGCAAGGGTAGGGCTCACAGCTTCCATTTTTCTAGTGAATTCCAGGTCATCTGCTTTTTGCTCTGCTGAAATTCTCCATACAGTTTCCATAACACAGGGTGCTCCCCCAGCTCTAAAGATATGGGGCTGTTGGGGAGCTGGGTGGTGAGGCCCCACAGGAAGAGCCACATGTCAGTAAGTTATTATTCCTACATACATAGTAATTGCACTGCCTGGGGATCCAGTTCTCGATGAAAGGAGCTATAAATGTAAGGTATTATTAGCACATGGCTTTGTAGTGAACCACCCTCAGGCCACATTAAGGTTTTTTGATGCTTCTTGGTTACAGCCTCTAAAGGGATCTTAACATGATCTCAGAAAAGGAAAGAAGCAAAATAAAGAACCTTCCATCTCTCTTAAAGTTTTAAATAAAAATGAAAATGCTTGTATTTGGATTTTGATTTCTGTTTGGAGCTGACATTTTGTTAAGATGCAGGCTGAGCATCTTGATTATTCTCTTTTAAAAGTGACCTTGATTTTTTTAAATTGTAAATTAAAATAAAAGATCTGGTGACCTTTTTATTGAGGTTTCCAAAGAGCTGAGAGGAGCCATCCCTGTGTCCTAGTGTTGCAGGAATATCTCCTGCTAGGGAACACAATACCTGCGTTAAAAATGCCCCAAGGGCCATATTGATGAGGGGAAACTCGCTCTCCATGGCCTTTTTAACATTCAGCAACAGCGTAACTTGTTTGTTTCCTCTGTGTTGAAAATGTCAACAAATGTCACCCAAGTTCTTTGCTTTCCTTTCTTATCTATTGACATGTTATTTGATATGCGTGTGAGAGTGTAGAGTATATTAATAAAGGAACTTTATTCTCCAGTGAATTAACAGAGTGAGGGTAAGGCTGTACTGAAGAAAGGTTTCTTCTATCAGTTTTGCCATTAGGAAAAAAATAATGCTTTACAAAAGACTTACTGAAGAGAGAGATCAAAAGAAGATGTGTTAGCTCGTAGTGGTCTATCCTTCCTCTAGCATGGGGTCTCTGTTCATAATTCTAGGATTTTCCTTGTGACAAAATTTGAGTGCTTTGTCCAGACCATTTAAATATGCTTTTTAGCAATGCAACTCCTGTTCTTTTTCCTGGGAGACTATTTCATAGTCAGGACTTCTGGGATCAAAATTTCAGAAGTCCTTAACTGTCTTTCATACCTAAATAAAAATTTCATAAATTACTTATGTCCCCAAAAGTGAGCTTCCCAAAGGTTCTCAATGATACTCAGAGCCTGTAGGTGCCTTAGTTGCTTTTGGAAATATGTCTGCAGTACCTAAATCACTAAGATTCTCTGAAATTGTAGCCTTTGCCTTTAATGAGGCTGCTGATATTTGGATTAAATTGTCCTTTGAAAACAGTAATTTATTATACATTATAGCACTAGGTACATAATATAATTATAATAGGTAGAATATGATACTTAACATTTATAAGGCATTTTTTGTACTAGTATAATTATTTAATTAGGGCAGTGCTGAGAGGCCCCGAAACCAATTGGGTTTATAATTTGCACATACTATGTGAATGCATAGAAAGAAACAATTTCAGCCCAAACTGCTTTCAAATGTGTTAACGGGACAGAAAAACAATGAGAAGTGAAAGTTTTTGCTTTCATTGTAAGGACAGAGAACTTGCATAGAAGAATATTAAGAGACTTTCCAAAGGACAAATACCAGTTGTCTATGACAAAGCAATGAATTTAAGTCCCTGTACCTGTGCATGACAAGATCATCTTTCCTTTTCATCTTCAGCTGTTTTATGCACACTAAATTCTGATGACTTATGTACCTCTGCAATGTGTTAAACAATTCTTTTTCATCTTTAACAGTCTGGTATTTCAGCTATTTGTAGACAGTTAGTCATTGCTATATATATTTCATTCAGTCAGCGGTGAGGCCAGCAGCGGCAACGATACGTGGGCGGCTAAGCGCTAGATCGAGGCGGGCCGGCAGGGTCCCGAGGCCCGGGAGCCCCGGGGAAGAGCGGAGGGGCCCGTCCAGAGGCGGCGACTCTCGCGACAGAGGCTGACGCGGCGTGCGCGTTGCCAGGGGCAACCGCGGGAGATTTGAACGGCCCCGAGGAGCGGCGGCGACCAGGACGGGCGACCAGGGCGTGGCACGTCAGAAAGGGCGTGGCGCAGCAGGGCGTGCAGGCAGGGCACACTCCCCCCTTTTCCCAGCTCGAGAAGGCTACTCAAGCGGTGGGCATCAGCCCAGAGGGAGACCCAGGTATGGTTGCCACTCGGGTGAAAGCCGTTGCTAGGAAAAAGGTGGCGACGCAGACAGAGCTCCCATGTAAAACCTCCTGTCTGGAGAGCGATATTGTGCTAACAAAGGAGGGATCCCTGACGCATATCTAAAGACATTGTTATCTGTTTCTTTTCATTTTCTGTTAAGTACCAGCCTGAAATCATTAGAGTCTCTAACCCCAAGTTTAGAGAACACCCACCAGACCCATGTGAAAATGAAGTTCCTTTTCATGGGACGTTCTGTCCATTCACTTTTATTTTTGTGTTCTGATCTGGATTTAGAAGTCTTTCTGGAATTATTTACAACAGGTGGGCTGTATTTTAGCTGTGGTTTTATTTAGGTACATTTTAAGGAATTGAAGGGAAAGACTGGGAGAACAGACTCCCAGCAATTACAAGGCATCTAGGATGAAGATTCAGGGAAACTGCACTCACTAAATGGCACCCTAAATAAATAGCTACAGATGATGCACATCAAGTTTTACCCAGCTTGAGGTCCAGCTGTGTCTTGGTTGTCTACCACTGAACCTACTCCACTTAGTGCCTTAGTATACAGAGATACCAGCATTTGAACAATGTAGTCATGTGTTTTCATAAACTTGCAGCCTAATTCATTGTTTCTCATTTCATAGTCAGTAGATGATGATGCTGATCCAGCAGCATAAACCCAGTCTGCAGCAACATAAACCCAACCTAGACAGTGGCTAGAGGTGCAGGACCCTGGTGACTGGAGGTTAATACCTCAACTAGCCGTTTTGTAGGAAAGGTTCTGTGTTCAGCCTTGCCTTCAAACCTATGGAGCTTCTGGGCAGCAAATGAGAGACCCTTCCAGTACCTAAAGGGGACTTACAAGAAAGCTGGAGAGGGACTTTTTACAAAGGCGTATAGTGATAGGATGAGGGGTAATGGCTTTAAACTGAAAGAGGGTAGATTCAAATTAGATGTAAGGAAGAAGTTCTTACATCTTGTAAGGAAGAATGGTGGTGAGGCACTGGACAGGTTGCCCAGAGAGGTGGTGGATGCCCCATTCCTGGAAGTGTTCAAGGCCAGGTTGGATGGGGCTTTGAGCAACCTGGTCTAGTGGAAGGTGACCCTGCCCATGGCAGTGGGATTGGAACTAGATGATCTTTAAGGTTCCTTCCAATCCAAACCATTCTGTGATTCTATGAAACGTACAGCTGTCCAGGTCTCTGACTGCAGGGAGTGCCTGAGTCTATCACTGATGATGGAGGGCAGCAGTGACACCTCTTGCGTGAGGTGTGACCAGGTAGATGATCTGCTCAGCCTGGTGGTAGAGCTGAAGGAGGAATTGGAAAGGTTGAGGAGTACCAGGGAGTCTGAGAGGGAGCTAGATTGGTGGACACACACACTACCATCCCTGAGGCAGAGGCAGCAGATGGAGGCTCCGCAAGAAGCAGAGGTTCCCCTACCCTCTGGCTACCAGGCAGGAGGGGACCTAAGAGATGGAAGGGAATGGATACAGGTCCCTGCTCAGTGAGGCAGTCAAATCCCCTTCCGGTCTTGCTCACCCTCCCAGTTGCCCCTACGCAACAGGTATGGGGCTCCGGAACTTGAGGACAAGGTCAATGAAGATGAGGGTGTAGATGAAGTCCTACCTAGGGAGGCGCCTAGGCTCAGTTGGGCAGCCCCATGCATTCTCACATCCTCTGAAAAAAGAAAAAGGAGGGTAATTGTCATAGATGACTCCCTTCTGAGGGGGACAGAGGGCCCAATATGCAGACCTGACGCATCCCACAGGGAATTCTGCTGCCTCCCTGGGGCCTGGGTAAAAGACATTACCAGGGAACTCCCTGATCTGGTTTGGACCTCTGATTATTACCCATTGCTGGTTGTGCAGGTTGGCAGTGATGAGATTGCAGAGAGAAATCCAAAGGCAATCAAAAGGGACTTCAGGGCACTGGGACGATTAGTGGAAGGATCGGGAGCACAGGTAGTGTTTTCCTTAATACCTTCAGTGGCAAGGAAATATACTGAAAGGATCGGGAAAACACACCTGGTTAATACATGGCTCAGAGGCTGGTGCCATTGGTGGAATTTGGGGTTTTTTGATCATGGGGAGGTCTACACGGCACCGGGCTTGATAGCTACAGATGCTATCCAGCTATCTCAAAGGGGTAAAAGAATCCTTGCTTGTGAGATGGCAGGGCTCATAGAGAGGGCTTTAAACTAGGTTTGAAGGGGGTGAGGGATAAAACTAGGTACACCAGAGATGAGCCTGGGGGCAGTGTGCCAATGTTAGAGGTGAATTCGATAGGCCAGCTCAAATGCATCTATGCCAATGCACGCAGCATGGGCAATAAACAGGAGGAGCTGGAAGCCATCGTGCAGCAGGATAGATATGACTTAGTCGCCATTACAGAAACATGGTGGGACAACTCCCATGACTGGAGTGCTGCAATGGATGGCTACAAGCTCTTCAGAAGGGATAGGCAAGGTAGAAGAGGTGATAGGGTGGCTCTCTATGTTAGGGACTGTTTTGACTGTACAGAGTTACATGATTGTGATGGCAAGGTGGAATGCTTATGGTTTAGGATGAGAGGGAAGGCTGATAAGGCAGATATTGTGTTGGGAGTCTGTTACAGACTACCTGACCAGGTTGAAGAGATGGATGAATCGTTCTACAAGCAGCTGGCAGTAGTCTCAGAAGTGTGTGCCGTTGTTCTCGTGGGGGACTTCAACTTTCCAGACATCTGCTAGAAATACAACACAGCAGAGAGTAAACTATCTAGGACGTTCCTGGAGTGTGTGGAGTATGACTTCCTGACACAGCTGGTAGGTGACCCAAGCAGGGGAGGAGCCTTGATAGATCTACTGTTTACAAACAGGGAAGGACTGGTGGGAAGTGTGATGGTCGGAGGCTGTCTTGGGCTTAGTGACCATGAAATGATAGAATTTTCAATTCTTGGTGAGGCAAGGAAGGGGGGTAGCAAAACCACCACTATGGACTTCCGGAGGGCAAACTTTGGCCTCTTTGAGGCACTGGTTGAGAGAGTCCCTTGGGAGACAGTCCTGAAGGGCAAAGGGATCCAGGAGGGATGGACATTCTTTAAGAAGGAAATATTAATGGCTCAGGACCAGGCTATTCCCATGTGCCACAAGTCAAACTGCCGAGGAAGATGACCGGCCTGGCTGAACAGGGAGCTTTTGCTAGGAGTCAAGAAAAAAAGGAGAGTTTATCATCTCTGGAAGAAAGGGCGGGCAAGTTGGGAGGAGTATAGGGATCTTGTTAGGTCATACAGAGAGGAAATTAGAAAGGCAAAAGCTCAGCTAGAACTTAATCTGGCCACTATTGTAAGGAACAACAAAAAATGTTTTTACAAATATGTTAACAGTAAAAAGAAACCCAAGGAGAATATCTATCCTTTAATGGATACAGAAGGGAACGTTGCCACCAGAGATGAGGAAAAGGCTGAGGTACTTAATGCCTTCTTTGCCTCAGTCTTTAATAAGGAGACCAGTTATCCTCAGAGTATTCTGCCCCCTGAGCTGGAAGGCAAGGGTGAAGAGCAGAATATACCCCCCTTAATCCAGGAGGAAATAGTTAGTGACCTACTACGCTGTCTGGACACTTACAAGTCTATGGGACCAGATGGGATCCATTCAAGAGTACTGAGGGAACTGGCGGAGGTGCTTGCCAACCCACTCTCCATCATCTATCAGCAATCCTGGTCAACAGGGGAGGTCCCAGAGGACTGGAGGCTTGCCAATGTGATGCCCATTTACAAGAAGGGTCGGAGGGAGGATCTGGGGAACTACAGGCCTGCCAGCTTGACCTCGGTACCAGGGAAGATGATGGAACAATTTGTCTTGAGAGCACTCACATGGCAAGTCCAGGACAAACACAGGATTGGGCCCAGTCAGCAAGGGTTTACAAAAGGCAGGTCCTGCTTGACCAACCTGCTCTCCTTCTATGACCAGGTGACCTGCCTAGTGGATGAGGGAAAGGCTGTGGATGTTACCTACCTTGACTTCAGCAAGGCCTTTGACACTGTCTCTCATGGCATACTCCTTGAGAAGCTGGCATCTCATGGCTTGGACAGGTGTACTCTTCGCTGGGTGAAAAACTGGCTGGATGGATGAGCCCAGAGGGTTGTGGTGAATGGGCTGAAATCCAGTTGGCAGCAGGTCACAAGTGGTGTTCCCCATGTTGGGCCCCATTCTGTTTAATATCTTTATCAATGATTTGGATGAGGGGATTGAATGCACCCTCAGCAAGTTTGCAGGCAACACCAAGTTGGGAGGCAGGGTCGATCTGCTTGAGGGTAGGGAGGCTCTACAGAGAGATCTGGACAGGTTGGATCGATGGGCTGAGGCCAGTTGTATGAAGTTCAACGAGGCCAAGTGCCGGGTCCTGCAACTTCGGTCACAGCAAACCCATGCAGCGCTACAGGCTTGGGGAAGAGTGGCTGGAAAGCTGCCCGGCAGAGAAAGACGTGGGTGTGCTGGTTGACAGCCGGCTGAATATGAGCCAGCAGTGTTCCCAGGTGGCCAAGAAGGCCAACAGCATCCTGGCCTGTATCAGAAATAGTGTGGCCAGCAGGAGCAGGGAGGTGATTGTTCCCCTGTACTTGGCATTAGTGAGGCCGCACCTCAAGTACTGTGTTCAGTTTTGGGCCCCTCACTATGGGAAAGACATTGAGTTACTGGAATATGTCCAGAGAAGGGCAACCAAGTTGGTGATGGGCCTGGAGCACAAGTCTTATAAGGAGCGGCTGAGGGAGCTGGGGCTGTTTAGTCTGGAGAAGAGGAGGCTGAAGGGAGACCTTGTCGCTCTCTACAACTACCTGAAGGGGGGTAGTAGTGAGGTGGGTGCTGGTCTCTTCTGTCAGGTGGCTGGAGATAGGACGAGAGGAAATGGCCTCAAGTTGTGGCAAAGGAGATTTAGGTTAGATATTAGGAAAAATTTCTTTACTGAGAGGGTTGTCAGTCATTGGAATAGGCTGCCCAGGGATGTGGTTGAGTCACTACCCCTGGAGGTATTAAAAAAGTGTGTAGACAAGGTACTCCAGAACATGGTTTAGTGGGCATGGATGATGGTTGGACTTGATGATCTTGAAGGTCTTTTCCAACCTAAATGATTTTATTATTCTATGATTCTATTTTTGTTTTGTTTTTTTATTCCAATCTGTCCTCCTAAAAAAAATTATATAGTTCTGTTAAAATATTCTTGGATCCATCTGTGAAATTATACCCTGTAAAACATTTAAAGACTATGTACCAATGATGTGCTGTCTCCTTAGTGAAATGTGCTCTGACTGCAGTTTTCACCAGCCAGGGCGGGACGTGATGGCAAGGTGAAGCTCCAGGCATGCAGCTGTGCCACTGGCAGCAATCCCCAGTCTCCCACCTTTCTTCCAATTTACAGCCATTGAAATTTCCATGAAAACCTCATAAAAGGAAGGCTATGAAAGGCCAAATACATACTTCATCAGTCTAGGATTCCTAATATCAGGTATCAGGAATCTCCTGAAATAAATCAGTTCTTGAAGTAGTACAATTTTAAACAATTACTAGTATGAGGGTGTGAAAAACCTTGCAGGAAGAATAACAAGTCTTGTGTATTCTTCTATGTTCTGTTAATTTTTGACCATTTTAAACCACCCTCTTAAAGCCCCATAGTTAACTTTCACCTGCTTTTTGCACTATAGGAAGGAAAAACTGTTTAAAATTTTATATATGACTGGGAGACTCAGATGGAGAATCTCATCTGACCTTAATTCTGATGACCAAACTTTGTTATACTGGTGGAACCAGGACACGTTTTTTTAATTGATTATTTTAGATTTAGAATAATATACAAGGAGTTAAATGCTGAAGACTAACTGATTCCAGTTACAGCACACCTGCAATCGAGGTATAACTAGAATCAAGGAGTCCCCAGTTCTTTGCTTTTTTTCCTCCATGTTTGCTCTGTCAAACTTCTCATTCAGCTTATTTCTGTACAAAGAGAGTGGAGGGCAGCTTGGTAAAATCAGCCCTGTCATTAAAGAATATTCTCCCCATGCCAGCAGTCTCTTGAAGAAATGACAACTTCTTACAAGGAACCAATAGAAACATATTGGTCTGAAAATGCTGGAAAACAGTGAATTAGGCACCTGAAATGAGATGGGACCTTTTGCATTTTCTCCCAGCTCTTTCTGCTTTGATTGTTTGCTTGCATTTTGATAAGCAGCTGCACTGTGTGAGTGTATCTGAACCTTGAGATGCTTGTATTATTATTTCAGTATATTGCATCATATGGGAAGCAGTTTCCAGATGCTTCCTGACTCATATTGGTAAGGAAGTAAATCATAATTTTACTGGATTTTAAGGATTGTAAATTCATAGAAACTGAAGACTTCTAAGCAACAGACACTTTATTAAGAGAAGTTAGGTTTCTATATCTATATCTTCATAGTAGAGATGCTCCAGCCCCTTAATCATCTCATGGCCCTTCTCTGAACTCACTCCAGTATGTCCATGTGTCTTTTGCCCTGAGGAGCCCAGGGTTGGACCCAGCACTCCCAGAAGGGAGATCTTATCGGTCTCTACAACTACCTGAAAGGGGGTTGTAGTAAGGTGGGTGCTGGTCTCTTCTGTCAGGTGGCTGGATATAGGACAAGAGGAAATGGCCTCACGTTGCAGCAAGAGAGGCTGAGGTTGGATATTAGGAAAATTTTTTTCACTGAAAGGGTTCTCAGACATTGGAATAGGCTGCCCAGGGAAGTGGTTGGGTCACCATCCCTGGAGGTATTAAAAAAGTGTGTAGACAAGGTACTCCAGAACATGGTTTAATGGGCATGGATGATGGTTGGACTCGATGATCTTGAAGGTCTTTTCCAACCTCAATGATTCTATTATTCTAAGTGTCTCACCAGTGCTGAGTAAAGGGGAAGGATGGCCTCCCTCAACCTGCTGGCAACACTCTGCCTTATGCAGCCCAGGAGGCTGTTGGTGTTCTTTGCCACAAAGGCACATTTCAGACTCATGCTCAACTTGGTGTCCACCAGGACTCTCAGGTCCTTTTCTGCAAAGCTGTTTTCCCAATGGTTGGCCCTCCATTGACATAGCTAGGGGTTCAGGCTGTTGTACCTGCAGAGTCTGGGTGAAGATCCAGCTGATCTCTTTCTCATAATTTCTGACGCTATGCAGTCTGCTGACCTTCTCCTGCAGCTCCATTACTTGGTGACACAGACCCTTCACCAGCGTACACTTGTGGGCAAAGAGCCCATTTAGCCCCAGTCGCACCGTGAGGTCCCAGGCATCTTTGCAGTCCCAGACGTACAGAGCTGCATCCTCCCTCAGGAGCTTGGCCTGAGGTGGGACCTCTGATGTACCAGAGAGAGATGCTCCAGTGGGTTCTGGGGTCTGTGCCATGCCATGTGTAACCACCATTGCAGAGCCCTCCATTGAATTTCTGGTCTTGCTCTGTGCACTAACTGCTGTGTCTACTGCCTGCTTCTGTTCACTATGCTTGAGGTGCACACTAGCAATAATGTGGCTTGCAGTTGAATCAACCATGTGAATACTGACATGTATTTAACACTTCCTATTGTGCTGTCTTTTTTCTAGGTTCCAATATGTCATCACCAAAGTGTTATTAATCCCTTACATTGAACATTATTTTTTGAGTCTCAGTACTGTATACTGGGCAACATAATTTGCCTCTTCAGTTGTTGAGGAAAATAAAGCATAGAGAGGAATAGCAGGCCAACAGAAATTGCAGGCTGAGTTATCAGCAAAGGAGATCAAGCATCCTAACCCTTAGCTCAATGCCTGCATTATGTGTCACTTTTATTTCCTCCAGTTTAGTAACTGTTTGCTGTTACCAAGGAAATGAGAGACTCCTTGGCATCTAGCACACCCACAGTGCATCCTTACTATTGATGAATAAGAGCATGAGTATACTCCAGTGCATGTCAGAGATCCAAGAAAAAGCAAGCTATTGAAAAGAGAGAAAATAAACAATATTATCTGAATGAAATCAAGAAATACCTTCAGAGGAGGTTTCACTGTTGTGATCATTTAGGGCTCTCCAGCCAACTCAGAGATTTATGATGATTCTTTGGGCAAATAAGTGTCAGACACTCACTGATGTCCTGCAGAGGGCCTGTGACAGATGCTGTATTTACAATCTCTATTATTATTGTCAGCAGGCACCACTGAGTCCCTCTGTAAGGGAGAACTGAGATGTCCTTGTGACACAGCTCCCAGTTACTGTGATGGTGTACATTGGACCGGGCTTTTTTGCCATTTTTGGTGCCTTTTTCAAGGAGGTTGTGACTCAGAGGTCTGTGTCTTGAAATCCTTACTCACATTTTACTTAGGCAAACCTCCCACAGATTTTGAGAATGGAGACTTCAGAACTTAGTCCAGAAAAAGGAGGGGACAGATCAGTCTCCAGAATTCAGACAGAGAGAACATTGTCCATGAGCCAACAGGTGTGAGGAAGCATGAGTGGGAAAATATCAAGCAGGAACTGATCCCTGCAGGATCGACACTTCCCTCCCCCTTCCCATTTTGAGTAGTCGTTACAAGGATGCACATCTGTTTGCAGACCTTGCTGTGAGTGGACTCAGAAGTGGGAGAATGAGTTGGGTGCATGTTGGGCAGATAAGTTTCATCAGGAAATCAGATTGGGCTGAGGTGTTATAAAATACTTCTGAGACTGAAAGGTGTGTTACAATGTGTCGCTTTGTTAAGATAAGAGATGTGCTTCTTGGGTCATTTAAAGATACATGGGAAAATCAGTGGAAACTGTGAGATAGTAGGACAGATAATCCAAGAGTTATTTTTTATTTATTTCTGAATTATGATTGTCTGATTGTTTTAATCTCTTCCTTTGTATGAACATCCATCTCCTGGGAAGAATTTCTGTGATTTCTCACACAATTTGGTTATAAGTATACAGATAGCATAAGGGAGGTGAGAGTACTTTTCTCCAATATTTAAAATTAAAAATTCAACCCAAGCAAAAAATCTTCTATTAACATGAAAAACAACATCTTGCAATGGTCATGGTGAGGACAGAGGGACTGTCATGATCTCTCTGGATTTCAGCACCTCTCTTATTAAAGTCCAGGAGGCGAGCACTTCTCTCACGGTAGCAGAGAGGCACCATCCCAGTTTTAGCCTTCTGCTTTGGGGAATGGACACTCTGGTCCTGAGGCAGCTCTGTTTTTATCCAGAGGCTCAGTTTCCTTGACATTTTTCAGCCAGGGTCAAGCGTAACAGTTGTGCTGATCTTATTGAGGCTGTTAGCTTTTGGCAGCAGGCAAAGATAACATGTTCGTGCTGGGCTACTTAGATTTGACATCATCCTTGGGTAGAACTGGACAAAGTGGATTGAGGCATTTGTAGATCCTGTCAAGCACAGAGCTGTATTTAATTAGCTCAGTCTAATTCAGAGAGACCTTTGCCACACCTCGTGCTCACTGAACACACACAGCATAGTGGCACAGTGCTGTTACTGTAAAGTTGTCACTGAGCTCTGTGTCCTTCTGGATCTCCACTAACTGCAGACTCTATGGAAGCAATGAATAGCAGCAATCACGATGGACATTTTTTCCCCTTTTCTTGGCTGGAATATTGCAGTTTTCCCTCTTTGGGATAAAAAAATTGTATTTCAGTTTTCCATAACTTTTTTCTGCTGCAGATAGGAAGCTTGTACTGCTCTACTGAAGAATGCAGCTGTTTGCTTGCTTATATAGGAAAGCTTTTCGTGTATATCAGACTTGTATTTTATAAACAGAACTAGCTTCTACCCACTCAGGTTGACATCAAAACAGTGTGTTTTACTTTGTAAATGTTCTACAGGACCCTTGTTCTTTCTTGAAGCCATACATTTAGCTTTCCACCTCAAAGCTTGAAACATCTTTTTGATTATTTCCTGAATGGTGGATGGCAGGAGGAGAATTTAAGAAGGGAAAGTCTGATAGCGTTGGATGTTTTTATAATAGCCCAACAGAAGTTAAATAGGCAGACCCGTGGGATGAGTTGCAATTTACTGAAAAATGCCATCTATTATTTGAAGATGCTTATAAATAGTGAAGCAGGAGTGTCTGTTGTAGTATGAGAATACCATTAATTTTTTCCCCTTGATTTTGTGTTAAAGAATCTAGACCTAAGGGCAGGGAAGAGTGTATTGTATCCACTGGAAATAAATCAGTGCAATTAACTGTTGATATATGCAAACTGACCTTGAGAGCTAATACATGGCTGCTTCTAATATCAGGAATCTGGTTTAGAAGAGGCAGTACAGGGATCTGGCCCTGGATCAATAAAGGGAATGTCTTGAACAAATTGGGACCACAGAGGTCAGTCTTCTGAAAAACATAATTAAATTGGGCCTGAACTGGAAGCCTCACACATCAAAGAACTGCAGTGATCAAATGATTAGGGGATGAAGGGGGGGGGGGGGGGCACAGCAGAAAGGGAGAAAGGAACAGGAAAGAGTGTATGAGACAGCAGCTTTAGAGATGGTGTTTGAGAATTAGAGACTGTTTAGAGGCATAAAAAAGGAAACTCAGTCAAAGGCGGATTAAGTAAAAATCCGAAATGTTTGAAACAAATACCAGGATATGTTGGCACACACTAGAAAGCAAAGAGCATGTAAGGAAATAAGGAACAATAAAACATGCAGAAAGACAATATTAGGAATGCAAAGAGAAAATCCCTGGGTAATGGAGCCTGTTGTTTGCAATATAAATTTAAATGCAGCATATAGCAGCTGGCCACTCTTACCTGATAAGACTGTCATTCTGTGAGTAGTTGGTGAGCAGAAAGTGCGAAGTGAAGCACAATATATATTTCAAATATTTGGGGTTTATATGTTTTATTTTACTGCATGTTTTCCCTTCATTTTAATTTTAAAAGACTTGTTCTTTTTGCTGACTTAGTGCCAGTGAAAGGTGCTATATGGCGAGCCCTGGGGATTGAAGGCTTTTGTTTCCTCAAAAACATAGCAAGCATAGCAGAAAAGCAGCTATCTTCATCTTGCCTTCCACTCACCTTCCTCTAGCCTTACCTGAAAGACTTCCCATCTTTCCTGGGACAAGGTCTCTGCAGACCAGTCAGAGTTTGACAGGAAAATAACAGTACTTTGTATGGTTTCACATTCAAAACCTTCAGCCTCATCAGCATGACTGAAATGTCATGATACACTTGTACTATTGTTAGTTATAAAGTAATAGACTAGGGGTGCTTTTTGCTTAGCTTCCATTTGCTTTCATGGTGCTGTTTCCTTGTGTACTCATTTGCACTAGTCAGGTTTTCTCCACAGCCAGGAGAGTTATAAACATACTCCACTATATATGAACTTACTACTGGTGAAACCTGAGACTCTGAGCTATGATTAAGTCATTGAAGTAGAAGAATGTGAGATGTCAGGAAAGAGGGCAAAGCTTCTTTCAGGGGCTTCTGTGCTGCAGGTATTTGGGGCAGCCAATGGGGCACCAGGGACTAGAGTCACTTTAGCTGTGCACAGACATCCACCTCCTCTGACTTCTGTTGACTGCCAGCCTTGGGATGATACTGAACCAGTGACTGAGCTAAGGGAAGGGCTGTAAAAGTCTCCTATTTGCGATCTCCCTTCTTGTGCAATGACAACAGACTTCCCCATAAACTGCGTTACCCACTCACACAGTCTCCAGGTACCTTGCAAACAACTGATTAGTAGAAGTCAATAGGTGTATTTATCTTCATCTTACACAGGAGAAAGAAAAGTTAAGTGAAACTCATCCAAGGCTACATATCAAGACAGTGGTAAAGTCATCCAGGAGTTAGCATTAAGAACAGATTTCTTCCCCAGAGATGCAGGTGCCATGGTCTCTCGATACAATTACACAAACACTATCCATGACACTAGCTTTGTATTAACAAATTGTACAGTGATGTGCCTTACATGTGGAAACATCACTGTCCAAAGAGAAGGTATGAGAGCTGAGAGAGCTGGGTTTTCCAGGAGGGACTTGTTGAATAATCTTGGGCAACATATTTGAGGCAGATTGTGCCTTTTCTTACTCACTTGCAAAAACAAGGTAGTAGTAGTCTCTTCTGTAAAGTGCATTAAGAACCTGATATTAAAGAACAGGTATTACTACCAAAAGTCCCTGCCTCCTTTCTCTTTCCTATCGAGTGACACAACAGTTTGGAAAAATGTAACTGTATAACCAGATGCAACATAATCTACAACTTTGAGAACCCACTGTTCACATGGTAGAAATAATAGGAGTGTTAAGTCCTCCAGAGAAACAGTGAATTATCTTCCTGCATGGGAATCAGAAAGTGAGAGTGACTAGAAAGAGAAATTTAACTGACAAATCTAGTTCCATCCAAACTAAGTGAAAACCAAGAAAATACAGTAAAAAGTTTACCAGGCTGATGAAAGGACCTGGAGGCTGTGAAGGCCATATGTTTTGTCATGCAACAGCATAGCAGGGGTCTCACATTTCCTTCTCAGATCTCTGCTAATTTCTTACCAAACCATGAGCCAACCACAGTGACAAAACATTGGGATTGTATTCCCTGTAAAAGGGGACTTCTGCTACTGAATGCCTATGGTAACATGCTTAGGAATCCTAATCTGGGGCATTCAGCAAAAGTGAGGGGTTTTTTTTAGTGTGGACTTCAATTTGCCTTGCCCATTTTTCAAAGCATCTCCAAATCTTTGCATGTGACTTTCTGTGCCCAATTAAATTTATGACAAACATCAGAAAAAGTTTTTCTTGAATGTATGCCTTGTTTTTCCTACCAGTGCCTCTTTGCACGTAGGTTGTACAAGAAGGGAAAACTGCAGTCTGTATTGCAAATAAAGAATACTTCCTAAGGAATATTGGACAGAGTTTGTCTCTAGGGCTAAATGAAGGGTCAATTAAAAAAAAGGTACAAGCCCAGATAAAGAAGAGAATCCCAATTTTAATTATCCCCCTTTTCCTTTGATGTGGAAGGAAAGAAGAATTTATAAAGGCTTTTATAAGAATTAAAGTAAGCTAGAGATAAAGAGCTACCTGAGGAGTTGCTGTTATGGCTCAGAGCCGAGGGGAATTTGGATTCAGATAATGAGAACAGGCCTTCAATTGTATTTGCAGAAAGCAATAGGGTCTGTTGATGGACGTTTATGTTTCATACCATAGGCAATATCTCCAAGAGAGCTGCTTCTTAGTACCTTTGCAGCTTCCCTGTGTGTTCAAAGTGAGTAAGAGATAGAATAACTGGTAACTTCTCTACTGCGCTGATAAAGCCAAGTGCAGGATTGCTGTAAAGAACCAGATAAATAAACGAACTGGATGGCTAAAAATAGCAAAGGGGCTCAGCTTAGCTGACTCATGACTTTGTAGAGGAAATCTGATGGAGACTGGCACACAACATAGGAGGCAAAGATAAATGTTGGGTGGCATTAAATGAACAAGCAAAAATGAATGGACCTGCAAATAGTCTGGGGGGGGAAAGCAAACCAGCCCAAGCCATTTCTAATTAGTGCTGTTAAAAATGTTGTTCTGCATTTCTGTGTCCCTGTCATTGGGAAATCACCATCCTCCACACATGCGGCTGCACTGGAAAGCTCTAGAAACAGCTCAAATAGACCTGTTGTTGATGCAACACACCCCCATGCCTGGTTTCTTCCCCTGGCCAGCATCCACTGGGTAACTGCTCAGTTGCCTATTTTAACCCCCAACCTGCAGCTTTGCATCAGTTGGCTCAAGCAATTCAGGGACAGTGTCTTGCACCTGAAGAAAAGTGACATTGCATGCAGCTGAAGTAAATACAGATGCACACGCATGTATCACATAGTGTTACGTAAGTCTGCCTGTTTACCAAACGTCTACACTTGGATTTTCTAAATGGACTCTTTCTCTTCAGTTTGTTTTTGTATGCTTACAAGTAACTGTCTGCATGTTTAGATTTTGTGCATGTTCAAAAATCATGCAGGTAGCTAAGCAGGTTTTTTTCCCAACAAATCAGGCAGTTAAAGCCTCTGCATTCCAGTCAGTGAAGGTAGAATAATGCAAGTGCAGCTATTTTCACAGGTAAAATCACACTAGTCAACAAAATCTGGCTATGATTATTAAGGTTATAATGTGCCACTCACAAGTTCTGGCTAGAGCTAGACAATTTTTTTCTATTTGGCCAGAAGTTCTACCCACTGATATGTACCAGTCCATATTGACAAAACCTATTTGTGAGATTGTTGAGGTTTCATGAGACCCTTTTAGGAAAGGTGTTAAATGAAGTATTCAAAATATTTGTTTCTAGTGTTTCTGAGATGTAATGTTTTCATTTTGAAATGATGTGTTTTGTGTAGGTATTTGCCTAAAGTAGCATGATTTTTAATAAATGAGTAAATCAAACATGCCTATTGGATTCACACTACAGAACTGAATTAATCAGCATTCAGAAATTAAAAATTGAACTATAAGCTTCAGGACATATACAAACGAAACTGACCTTGGCATTGAAGGTAAACATCATTCTAGAGTAAAAATTTCCATCTTCTGCAGCACAAGAAATTTAGGCTAATTGCTAAGTGGAATTTTAAGCGCATGTTTCTTTTGCTCTGTTCTCTATGTGTACATGATGGCTTTTCAGTCCAATCTTCAAGCAGCATGATGCCAGATCAGACAAGGTCTAGAGATTGGTTATAATGAAGTGGTGGCACCTGTACCTTTTGCATGGAAACTCTCTTATTTTTTTTAACTGGATCACTAAATAATACTCAGATTTGCACAGTGTGTTTGCAGAAACAGTAGCTCTCACTATAACAGCAGCGTAGCTATTTTCACAGAACCGTTACTACCTAGTGCTAGTTCTTTAAAAAACATCTCAGGAACATGGACCTTCAAGGCCCATTGAAGTGAACTGGAATAGGGCATCCCGGTTCCCTGAAGAGTTTTCCAGGTCTGCATCCTCATCAGCATTTACATCCCTGAGCTGCCTGGGATGCACTTTTCTGTGGAAACTACTAGAAAGTCTGGCTTCCAAAGGATGTCTGTCCCTGACTGACCTACTCCTGAATTATGTTAGGACTGCAGAGTGAGATTACTGCTTATTAGACACTGGAAAACCTGTACAGCTCAGAGCACCCTAATAGTAGAGTGGACTGCCTCTTGTCTAAAAAGGCTGAAGTCAGGTTAAATCTTTTTCAGCAGCCAGGGTATTAACAGTGTCTCTCTTCCATGTGGATTTTCTGATGCCCAGCAAGAGGTGGAGTCATGATGCATTACTTCCTTCACAGAAGTCTAATAAAGCTAATGAAGTCTCTCTCCTCTGCTTTCAGGAAACTTACTCTATATTCTTGAAATGTGTAAGTAGTAAGTAATTCTGAGGCTTCTGCACTTTAGATTTTATCTGAAGTGATGAAAATGTCCCAAATGTATTGTGGGGAAGTGCCAGACAGGCAGACGCTCAGAAGTACACAGAATGTGTTCACTAAGTTTTATTTTCTCACAAAATGAATCTCAAAAGCTTGACTAATTTTGCACATTTCTTAAAACCGAAGGGCTTACAATGATGTCTTTATTTCAGCAAAGTGCTAATAAAAGTGAGGTGGGATCTAACAGGCTTACACCTTGTTGTAAGTGAATTATATCTGACCTGGCTCTGCACCTGACTAGCTACATTGATAATTTGGGCTTTTGAGAAACGCATTGCTTCAGTCTTGGGAATGGTAAAAGAATTGGGTAAAGTTAGTACTTAAAGAAAGAAATGACATGATTAGTGTCAGGGAAAGATCAGGAAAGCATTATGAAAAATAAAGAAAAGCTTCCCAAAAATGCACACAAATAGACACAAGTTTTGCCAATGAAGGACTGAAAGAGGCCAGTATCTTCCTGTATGACACAGCCTTGCCGAAGAAAATACTGGGTTATTTCCTTGGGAATCTGTTGGTTGGATTAAATCAGCCTTCAAAGAGTGAGGCCTCTTGAAAATTACCTTTTATGAACTATCCTCACCTCTGTTCTGGATCCAGTTACAACCAGTTCTTTAAACACTGTAATCATAACAGAAACATTCTTACATTTAAGACCATCCTATGAGTTAATTTCATTTGGAAGCATACACCTTTTTAGCCTAGCTTGTCCTAATTACTACCAAACTAGGACTGCTTCCAGGTCTGGGGACCACAGAGCAGGTAGGATGGACCCCCAACTGCTTGGAAAGGTGAAAACAAGAGAACAGCACTCAAATGAAGCAAACTGCATAAATGAACCTCATGATGGTACAGGGGCATTAAAATATTTTTGATTGCAACCTTGCTATGACTGCAGTATTCAAGAAAAAGTTGTACAAAAGGCAATGAATTTGTTAAGCTTAATCCAGAGCTCCTTTTTTTTCTGTTACTGTGGAAGCGTTATCTGTCAAATTAATATGGGTAGAGCTTAGTAGAGACAGCCACAAATACCTGGAGAAATATGTGCTTGTAAATGTTCCCCCTCTATGATTTATGAAATGTAAGGTGGCTGGAGAAAGCAAGCACTTCACATGTTAGAGCTATTAATTCTTTTCAATAAAACTAGCTCCTAAAAAGGCCTAGCCAAAATCTGAGATGCACTATACATATGTACACTTGATGATGAGCAGCTTTACCCCCAAGGAGTGCAGAAGCCTAGGCAAACACAAAAGACAAAAGCTAAACAGAAGTAGTGTTAGTTATCCTGAGTTAGAGCCTGTAAGCATGTAGATACCTAACTGACTTTAAACACCTGAACAGTCTCACAGATGCTCACAAAGCTAGCAGTGGCTTAACACCCAACCCATGTTTCAATGTATGTGGTACTGAGGACAGATTCAGATGCAGAGACATTTACTTTCCTTACAACCATTGTCATTGCTTGGTGAATTAAACATAAAATACCTGCATGGATCAGGGAGAACATGAGACCTACCTTTCCCACACATTTTTTGGCAAGGCAAGGGATTAAGGAGTAATTTTTGTCCTGACATAGTCCCATCCCATTTTACACATTGTAAATTAAGCTGCTTCAGAGAATATGCATGAAACTTCACCCATCACTGCAGTCCTTCAAGCTTTGCATCTGGGGGGAGAAGGTAGATTTCCTAGTCACAGAGGTTCACTGAAACCAGAGATAAGAGAAGGCTAAGAAAAAGGAAAAGAGCAGCTCCCAGAAAAGGAAATCCAGTTCCTCCACAGCACCTACAAAGCTGAAGAAAAGTATATTAACTCACCCATACAGTCCCTGGAATTTGGGTCCCAGGGCACTTGGAGACAGCAGAATCAGAGCCCCTATCCATCCACCTCTCTTTTTTTTTTTTTTGTCCTTTTTTTCCCCAGCCTGTATGCTGCAGCTATAGCTTATTTGTCTGACAGTTACCTTGTACTTGGTGCTGTGGTACACAAAGGTTATTGGAATTTATATGCAAAGCTCAATGAATATAGAATTAAAAAATGCCTCAGAGACATTCCTGAAATGAGATGCCAAATCTCAGAAGTTGTATCTTTATGAGGAAAATTTGAATACAAAACACCAAGCTTTATGACTCTCGCACATATTAATTCATAAGAATCCATGTTATAAGAGGACTAAAGGGGCTATTTTTCATCTCGGGCTGAGACAGAAAGTCTGCCAGATTTACTGACTTGCTGTGAGAAATCTATTTTATCTGTCTGATAGTTACCTTTAAAATGTAAATCAGAATGGTGAGCTTATCACAAGGCTACCATTAGCAGCCCATAAAATGCTTCCTGTTGCAGGTCACAAGAGATTTTGGGAACAAGGTGAGCAAACTGGTCAGCAAAACCAGACCCTAAACTTGACACTTTCTGTCTTATATGGAAGTTACCAGAACCAAAATCATAACAATTTTTATTATACATCCATCCCCTTGGCAACTAGCAATTGCTATGACTTTCTGGGAGAGTCTAGATTTTAGAAGATACTGTTATAATTGTGCAGACTCGAGAATTCTTACCTCATCTGTGGCCCAGGTGCTTTGTCTGTCTGGAGAGAAAAAGGAAAACCAGCTGCCCCATGGAAACCCCAGATGTTGTCTTTAAGGAGTCCTGTCCACCTCTGTTCTCTCCAATGTCCTATAGTTAGTCCTTTGGGTTTGTACCTTATTTGCTGTGTTGTGAACTGGTCACTTCAGGATTACATTATAGAGAAACCCAAGGCTCAGAAGCTTGAAATACCGATGTAGACAAAAGATCACAAAGACTAAAAATTTATTCTGCAGACAAACAATATTTACATTAATACTTTCAAATGCATTCAATAACTGGAATGACAGTAGCCATGATATTTCCATCCTAGTACTGTTGTTACTGACTGGCCCTCCTGCTGGTAAAAGTACATATTGCACGCTCTGTGTCTTTTTCACGCGTGCATGCAAACACACACAGGCAGATGATGCGCTTTCAAGCCATCCACAGGTGGTTTCCCCATCAGGGCTTACTTTGCCATTTAGACCTCCTGCTTCACAGCCTCCTCTCAGTGTTGCAGTCCTTATTTTCTGTAATTAACTTCTCTTCCTCCCCCCATTTTTTTTTACAAATACTTTTCACTCTGATGCTTAGAGTCAACTCTCCCCAAAGCACTGTGATATTTAACAGCATCCGGAAAAAATGTGGTTAGAGAATTGGGACACTTAAAGGAGACACTGCTCTCGTAAGTGTGCATTCACATTTTTTAATAGATATTCAGAGGGTGGGAATGTAGATGAGGGAGAAGCTATGAAAGGGCTTATTACTAATTAACTGTATCTATTTCTCCCCCTTTTAAACTGCTTTTTGTTTATAATTTGAGCTGATAGGGTAATACATTAAATCTGCAGAACACAATTATAATTAAGATTCAAAAAGCCAATTGCCTGTTAGTAAACTACCAATTGATAATAATGTAAGAGATATTTATAGCTTTTTGCTAAGTATGCCACAGATTTGCATCAATAACATACTTGCTAATCTCCAAGTGTTTCATTCAGTAGCCTTTTATTTACTATTGAAGGTAAGATTACTCTTCTCAAGCCATCCTTTCCAAAAGTATCTCGCTTTCATCTTGTTTGCAGAGTTCAGCAAACACAGATGCTTCAGTCCTTTCCTCTCCTATGAAATAGTAATAACAGTATATAATTACTAACATCACACCATACAGAAAACCTTGCCATAAAGTACATACTATACATAGTTCAGCACTCATAACATCTTGCATTTCTACAGCTCTTTTTTTCTGAGTCATCTCACAAATTCCATAGAGGAGAAACCAAACCACCTTACCCAGGAGAGTAATTGGCCACCTTTGGGCAGAGCCCCACACATAGGGCCCTAGTTTTCATTCCTTTCACAGGGAGATTGGGCAAGACTTGTTTAAAGAGTTAAAAAAAAAAAATTGCTGAAGTGATAGATTTTGTTTTGTGTTTGGTATGTGTTACTGGGGGATTAATAACTAACTTTTATAATTTCTTTTAATTATTATAAAGCATCTGCATAATTGTCATTTCAGCTGTATGATGAAGTGTAAATAATTGTGATGTGACTTTTATGTGAAATGTGTTGCTTGCATTGTATGTTTGCTAAAGTTTGAATGGCCTCGTTGTACTAATTACTGGAGTTGTTACGAGACACTGTATAATCCCGTCATGTGTACAGCAGTAAGAGAACCAGCTTAGGCGCAGGTGACTGCCTGCCATCCACCACTTAGGCACTGGAGGGGCAATTGCCGAAACATGAGGGTGTCTCATCTCTTATTGTACCATGACTACCCTTGAAACACAAGCACCCCAAACCTGCTAAGTGTACGAGCAGCTGTGTGATTGAGAAGGGATATGGAGCGTATACCAAGGACCGAGGACAGTGATGCAAGGTTATATGGTGGGGTGATGTAGGTTAAATGGAGGCAAAATGGCCACATTGGAAATTATAGCCTGAATTGTGCCCATAGCTACTGCCACAAGTGAGGGTCTTGGAGACTAGAGCACACCATCTTGGCAAAAAAGCCTAGGAGATCCCTTACAAATATATAGCTCTTTGTCAACCTGCCCCTTTCCTCAGAGGGAAAATGAGGGTTAGAAATGAATGATCTGCCCATTCCTCAGCCCTCCTTGATAGCAACGTCTGGGCAAGGGTGCGGCAGAAAGAAAACAACTTTACCTATATCCCACACATGTGGGAAGAACGTCAGAAAACCCATGTAAGAAGATATTCCCAAACCTGAAGGAGGGCTGCAACTTCCCCCAGCCACAATTGGCCCTTTAAGTCAGCCTGTAAATACATTTCATTATTATTCAAAGATACATACCTTTTAGCTTAAGCTGGAAAAACATGTGAGAGCTAAAAAAAAGGGGACATAATAGTGCAAAGAGAAATGGGCAGGATGCAGGAGAGGGCTGTGGAGGCAGGCAAGAGCTTTGCTGTCTCACTACAACAGAAAGGGTTGCAGCATGAGAGCATGAGGTCATCAGAAAGCTTGCTAGGAGCCTAAGGTACCACAGGTTTCCCCTACATCTCTTCTCTTTGGAGCTAGGCGATGTAATCCTTCCTATAGGTTGGCTGAGCGCAGGGTGAATCCAGATTACAATTATGCAAGTGATTTCTGCTTTCTATGCTGCCTATCATGAATTTTGTTATGGGTTGGCAAGTGAACTGACTCAGCCCAGGACTGGCCAGATAATTACATGGTCATTACTAACCACATTACTGAAGGGTAAATATGCAGTTATTTTTATCCATAAAATCAGCTCTTGCAACCCTAAGACTAATTCCACATTATTATGCAGCAGTATGTAATTACTATAAGACAGCTTCTACCCTCAAAGAAGCAGGCACTATTCCAAATGAAATCTTTCAGGGTTTTAAGTAAGCCATGCACACTGACGGTGGGATTTGTCCTCTACCAGCTACCCAATAAAAATTATAAAAATGTAACTAGAAAATAGGTAGTCACAAGACCCTATTACCAGGCATAAGTGTTAACAATTCCAATCCCATTCAGATTTGGAAAATCACTTTTTTTTAGAAAGAAATGCATTATGTGGAGAAACATGTTGCTGTAACACTTAAACTTCCCATCCCAGAGTGCTGACTGCTTTAGGTGTGACTCCTGAGAGGAGGCACTGTGAAGTCTCTTTGGAGGTAGATGTTAGGTAAAACATAAGAGGAAAGATAGTTACTTCAAAACTGCTGATGTTCCTTACAACTCTTTTCATTTCTTGCAGGTACTGTTGCATGATTTACCATGGAAAAATTGCTCTGCAGCATCCTGGTGTTTGGAATGGCTGTCATGGTCAACGCTTGTCCCAAATATTGTGTCTGTCAGAACCTGTCTGAGTCACTGGGGACTTTGTGTCCCTCCAAGGGTCTCCTATTTGTACCGCTAGACATAGATCGAAGGACTGTTGAACTCCGACTTGGGGGCAACTTTATTATTAATATCAGCCGACAGGATTTTGCCAATATGTCAGGACTTGTTGACCTTACTTTGTCCAGAAACACCATCAGTTACATACAGCCCTACTCTTTCACTGACTTGGAGAGCCTTCGGTCTTTACATCTGGACAGCAACAGGCTGCCTGACATTGGAGAAGATATTTTGAGAGGCTTAATTAACCTTCAACATTTGATTTTAAACAACAACCAGCTAAGCAGCATCTCTCATGAAGCCTTTGAGGATTTTTTGCTGACATTGGAAGACTTAGACCTTTCCTACAATAACCTCCGAAGCATTCCCTGGGAATCTATAAGGAAGATGATAAACTTGCACCAGCTCAGTTTAGATCATAACCTGATAGATTATATTACAGAGGGGACATTTGCAGACCTTCAGAAATTGGCCAGATTGGATCTAACATCCAACAGACTTCAGAAGCTCCCCCCTGACCCTATATTTGCCAGATCTCAAGTAATTCCATTCGCTGTTACCCCTTTTTCTCCACCTTTGTCTCTTAGCTTTGGGGGCAACCCTCTGCATTGCAACTGTGAGCTACTGTGGTTAAGGCGACTTGACAGAGATGACGATATGGAAACTTGTGCTTCTCCTCCAGGTCTAAAGGGAAGGTACTTCTGGTACGTACGGGAGGAAGAATTTGTTTGTGAGCCTCCTCTTATTACACAACATACTCACAAGTTGCTGGTTTTAGAAGGGCAAACTGCCACACTGAAATGCAAAGCCATTGGGGATCCCACCCCCATCATTCACTGGGTAGCCCCCGATGACCGTCTCATCGGGAACTCTTCAAGGACAGCTGTCTATGACAATGGCACCTTAGATATCCTCATCACCACCTCCAAGGATTATGGGACTTTCACATGCATAGCAGCCAATGCTGCTGGAGAGTCCACTGCAACGATTGAACTCTCAATTGTTCAGCTCCCTCATCTCAGCAACGGCACAGGCCGAGCAGTCCCACCAAAATCCAGGCTCTCGGACATCACCAGCTCCAGCAAGTCTAATCGTGGGGAAACAAAAGGCCCACCAGAAAGGTCTGTGCTGGTGTCAGATGTGACCACTACCTCAGCTTTGGTCAAGTGGACGGTGAGCAAGTCGGCCCCTCGGGTAAAAATGTATCAGCTGCAGTATAATTGCTCGGATGATGAAGTCCTGATCTACAGGTAATTGTAATTTCTGTTTGGTCCTCTGATGATGGCAGGGGGCAGAAGGCAGGATATGAAGTCTTTTAAGTCACTGATGCGACTTTGAAATGAGGTAGCACTGCCACCAGTAGCATTAGCAGTGTCTGATAAGTTTGCATTGTATCTGTCAGTTTATCTGTTGGTCTGTTCATCGCTTTGCTGTCTAAGTCAGTCATACTTTACAAATCTCTGTAGTATTCATTCTCTAACAACAGCTGTTTTCAGTAAAATTTCCAATTTGGGAAAAAATAGTACCACAGCTGGTAACCTCCTTACTAGGCTTAACAAAGAAAGAAACTTGACAGGCTAGAAGTCAGAAGTTTCCCCTTCCACCTCCTGTAGGTGGGATTGAAACATACTACTGAGAGAGGAAGCAACGTGGGAGGAAGTTTGTGCTGTCTACCTATAACACAGGCTCTAATTATTCTGCAATTCAAGATTTGGGGTTGTTAGCAAAAGATTTTTCACCTAAATGAAAGAGCTCATTTCTTACTTCACTAACATCTGTTTTATACAACTGTAATGGCTGACAACTTTGGAACATGTAATGTTTTATACCATATTAAATGCAAGAAGAGATAGAGATAATTTCAAAAGCAAGCCCTGGATGTTCACTATGCTCCCCCAGTTCTACAACTCCTCCGACTTTTAATCATGTAAAGAAAGAGTCACTCTTGCAGTAAAGAAGCAGTAAATTTTAGGGATTAAAAATGGGTAGGAACAGTACAGAAAAACATTGTTACTGCTTTTTTTCTTCTGTCTTGGAAGGATGATTGACATAGTATGCTCATGCTAGTGATAAATCCCTAGAAACCACCCTTTCCTGCCTTTTTATTGCAAAGGCAGCAATATCAGATGCATTGAGCTGGTCTCTCTTTGACTGTATGTGAGCTACCAGCAGAAGTCAGAATCTTATTGGTGAAGTAGAACCAAACACATAAACTCCTATAGCTTTATAAGCATCCTGAAGCCTGTGGAGAAAAATTGGATCTTGTAGAGGAATAATGGGATTTGGGTTTTGATTCTAATTTGAGAATAAACTCTGGCCAAAACATAGTCAAAACCATTGATTTCCTCAGTAGGCTTAGGGCTATTATCTGCTGGCCTGCAGACTACTCTGTCCTTCTCGTACCGCCTGCAGTGAGAGCTGAGGCATTAGTCAAGTCATGGTATTCAGCCTCCAGATCCCAGAAGAGACCTTGCTATTTTCTTCTCTACCATAATATGGTTTTCTTTACCCTGAGAAAGTCAAAATGAGAGGTAGTAAATGTTCATGTGATGTTTTTCACTCACACTTCTCTTACAATGAAATCTAATTTTAAAATTTTTCAGAACTGAATGTTTAGTTGACATGGACAAAATTTTGTGCAAGCAATATTTTTATCTCAATCAGTTGTAGAACAGAAATAATATAGTGATTTATTTAGCTACTCCAAACTTACTCACTCTTTGCCAAAAGTAGGAATATTAACCAGCAAGTCCAAAGAACTTTTTTTTTTTAAAAAGGATATTTATTCAAATACTGACAGAATCTGAGGAAATTCAGTTTTGTTCACTTCCATTCCTCAGTTACAAAAATAATCAAATCAGTTAGCAGGTGGAAATTATTTATCTTGCTCTGGCTAATGATGTACAGTGGAACTGGTGTGTTAGCTTTGGGACTTGCAACTATATGGAGTTAAGTAGAATGAAAGGATAAGATAAAACTGAATAATGATAGAGTATTAGGAACAGAATGAAAGGAAATATGCTGGTATCAGTTTTTCCTGAGGCAAAGCTTTTGGTAAAAACTCAGCAGTATTTAAGATCTTGAGCCTAGTGGAAGTCTGAAAAAATACTCTGAAGGATGTGTATAGTCATATGACACTGTATAGTGAATTCAGCCCAGTGAACAGGAATTTCCCCGAAGCCAGAAAGAGAAATTTGCAGAGGTTATCAGGTGTTGGAAGTGGTTGGATGTGTTGATTTGTTGAGGGGGGAGGATGGCGAGGGTAAATAAAACAATGTGGAAGTGAAGACATGCAATCTAATAGCTGGTGGGGTGAGAATCAGGTGCCATGGGCAGAAATGAGAGAAAGATGCCATCTTGCCAGCCTAGTCTGGAGGAACAAGTGGCTGTCAAGGTGTCAGGCAACCCTAAATTCTCATCCTGTCTCCACTGTCACCTCTCAGTGAGGTTTTGGCCCTTTGTTGCTTTACTTGGTCGTGGCTCAGTTTTCCAGAAGCACCCTGAGGACAGTGCTATTTCCATAAATTTCCCATCAGGTCTTTTTGAGGATTCATTGATGATGCATAGCTCTTTTCATTCACAGCTCTCAAAAGCACTTCACCAAAGAAAACAAATTTTATTTATCTACATTTTGCACCAGGGAAAAATCAAGCATAGAAAGATGAAGTGAATTGTCCAGTGTCTGAGAGTTAATCAGTGGCACTCATAATATCAAAACCCACTCTTATGACTTTCAGTCAGGGAGCCACTCAGTCCCTTAGAGTTAATTAACTAAAGCTGTTTTGCTTTAATTGGTCAGATGCATATCACTGCGATGAGCATGTAGAAAAACCTAAGGGAAAAGGATTTGTACAGTGCTCTGCTCTATAAAATTCTGTGTATGTGCTAAATGGGATGTGATACTGCTTAGCTGCTAAAATGATGGGCACTTAATATATGTTAAGATACGTTGGTATGCCAGGACTGAGGCACACTGGCTGTGCTCAGCTTGAAGGAATCCTGCCTCACTAGTAAGAAATGTATGCACAAAAGACAAAAGTTTGCTGCATTCTCTGCTAAGAATTTTTCATGAACATTGTACTCATAGTGAAAGAATGAAAGTGGAAGTTCTTCCCTCCCTATTGACATTAACATCTCTCCTGATCATTACCCGGGACACCAGTCCCATTCCTGCTTCCATCCCAGCTGTGGTCTTCCACTTGCAGGATCTGCAGATGGTGCAAAGGGAAGCACGGTGGAGTGCAATGGCCCCATGAAAATTCAAAGGTGTGGGAGGTGGTGGCAAGCATTGTCTGTTGGGCCTCCTGATTTCACTGAGCTGAAATGGTGTCAGAATCTGAAGTTTGGCTCTGGATACACCAGTGCCATCATAATGAGGATTAACAGGAGGAGCACCATTTGTCTACTTCCCCCATCTGACCTTCCTTTGTATTTGCTGTCTCAGGGCCATTGCTGAAGCTAGCAGCAGGTTTTTATCTCTTTCAGTTGATTTAGGATGCATGTTTCTGATACTGATCAAATGGTCCTGGATCAGTACTCTGTTCCACTTCCCAGAGTGAGAAGGAGAAGCTGGAGGGAAGTGAATGATAGCTTGTGCAAATGTCTCAAAGAGGCAGCTTGGTCAATGTCAACTTGCAAATACAACGACTGTCCCTAAAACTGGCACCAAATCAATAACCTGAAGCTGCTCAGAGGTGACATGTTATATTATCTTTTCCACATCATTAGCAGAAAGGATTGTTCTCTGTTTAATGGAGCATGCATTTAACTCTCAGTGGTATTTCAGAGCTTCCTTTTTGTGCCTTGACCTGTGCTCATTTTGAAAAAGGTCCTACAACAGGGGCCTGTGTTGGAGTTGCATCTCACACACAGGTGAATACCATTGCTTTGCTGATCAATGTATGCTCCCAATGAGCTCTTTCTCTGGCTTTTCCTTGCACTGTTTTTAGTAATCCTGCTGTCAAGATGATATTGTTTCACCTGGAACTGGACCAGGATTCCTCTTTCTAGGCAGAGTGAGAGAAAGCTCGTTTTGCTTTTTGGTTGTTTGGGTTTATTTATTTTTTTTTTACTTGCTTTTTTTTTTCCCTTGTCCTGTATTTTTTTCCTTTACTGATTTACGTTGCTTATTCATTCTAACTTTTCTTTCCTCTTCACTCTCCTTAACTGTCCTATTAATCTTTCTGCCCATGCTACTCTGGATGGAGAAAATGGGAATTGTTGGTAACATTATGAAGCCACATCATGGGCAGTAGGTGCCACAGAGAGAAGATAATGGATTGCTATCTATGTCTTCTGTTCATATTTTAAAGTGTTTTAAAGTGGAAATTAAAATTTCTCTGAGAACTGCAAGTGATTTTTTTAAGCTACTGTCACATAATAAGGTCCCTTGGCTGGCATATGTAGCCATGATTCATGCTGCTCCAATCCAGCAGACTGAATATACATAGGCACTAATGGGATGCACCCAAGAGTGCTGAGGGATCTGGCTTAATGTCAGTGTGAGGCCATTAACTTTGAACAATCATGGCACTTGGGAAAGATACCTGAGGAAAGCAAATATCACTCTTATCTTCAAAACAGGCAAGAAGGAGGACCCAGGGAACTACAGGCCAGTCAGCCTCATCTCAATCCCTGGGAAGGTGATAGAACAACTAACCCTGGGAACAATTTCCAGGAATGTGATGGACAAGAAGGTGATTGGGAGTCATCATCATGGATTCACAATGTCATGCTTGACAAACCTGAAAACATTTTACAATGAAATAGCTAGGTTGGTAGACAAAGTGAGAGCAGTAGATGATTGCCTTGACTTCACTAAGGCTTTTGATGTTGTCTCATAAGATTCTTGCAGAGAAGCTGATGAAATATGGGCTGGATGAGCAGTGAGGTGGATTTAAAATGAGCCAAACAGCTGAGCCAGGAGGGTTGTCATCAGTGGCATGAAGTCTAGTTGGAGACCAGTAACTAGCAGTCAAGAGTCAATACTGACTCATAACCTATTCAACATCCAATCCTATTTAATATCATCTTCATTAATGACCTGTATGGTGTCGCAGAGTGTAGCCTCAGAAATTTTGCTGATTACACAAAACTGTGAGGAGTGGCTTATAGACCAGTGTCATGCTGTCTATCCAGAGGGACCTTGGTAGGCTGGAGAAATGGGCTGAGAGGAACCCCATAGTATTCTACAAAAGGATATCCCAAGTCCTGCCCCTGAGGACGAATAGCCCATGCACCAGATATGCTGGGGCCACTTGGCTAGAAAGCAGCTTTGCAGAAAAGGACCTGGTGGTCCTGGTGGACAGGAGATTGAACATGAGCCAGCAATGTACCCTTACCATATAGAAGGCTAATGGTTTCCTGGGCTGCATTATGAAATTGTTATCGGAAGGTTAAGGAAGATGATCCTTCCCCTCTACTCAGCACTGGTGAGGCCACACCTGAAGTACTGTGTCTGGTTCTGGCTCCTCGGTACAACAGAAATGTGGGACATGCTGGAGAGAGTCCAGCAAAGAGCCACTAAGATGATTAAGGAACTGGAACATCTCACATATGAGGAAAGGCTAAGAGACCTGTGACTATTCAGCGTGGAGAAGAGAAAGCTTGGGGGGAAGTCATCAATGTGTACAAAAATCTGAAGGGAGCATGTAAAAAGACAGAGTCAGGATTTTTTCAGTGGTGTCCAGTGCCAGGACAAGAGGCACCATCTGAAGGTGCACAGGAAGTTCCATCTGAATGTCAGGAAATACTTTTTTACTGTGATGGTGACTGAGCACTGGCACAGGTGGCCCAGAGAGGTGGTGGAGTCTCCATCCTTAGAGATATTCAAAAGCCATCTGGACATGGTCCAGTGCAACTGCGTCTACGTGGCCCTGCTTGAGCAGGGGGGTTGGACAAGATGACTTCAGGAGGTTCCTTATAACCTCAACCATTCTCTGATTCTGTAATCTTGAGTGCCACTCAGGAACTTCCTTTTGACACTGTGAGCTAATCACTGAAGAAAAGATATTTGTAACTGTCCCTCTAGAAAAGTCCAATAAAATTTGCAAAGGCCAGAGCCAAGTGTATTTGGGTATGCTTAGACACTTATGTGGGTTCTAATGCAGCAGCTTTTCCATTCTTTCATCCTTTTCTGTAATATAAACCACCTTTAAACACACACTAATGACAGTAAATGTGTATTGTACCCATCACTTTTAGCCAAGACCAGAAGTTTGTTACAAAATGCACAATTGAGAATCACTTCTTATTTGAAGGAAAAACATGCAAAAAGGGTAATCAATGTCCAACAGAGACGGATGGAAGAAGACCAGAGGTCTGTAAAGAAATATCTGTCCTTAGACTCATGGTTAAAGGAGCAAACACTAGGAGACCTGCTCTATCATAGAAATCCTACCTGCTCCTTGGAAAGTTAAGAGCACATTTTTCTCAGTCTAGACTCTCCTTTCAAAAGTGTTTTAGATGTTTAAGAGCACCAGACTTATGATCAGTGCAACTTGGGGACTGGCATACT
The DNA here is from genome assembly GCF_964188355.1 of Buteo buteo. Lineage (NCBI taxonomy): Eukaryota > Metazoa > Chordata > Aves > Accipitriformes > Accipitridae > Buteo > Buteo buteo. The sequence goes on from NC_134182.1 coordinate 19,727,173, forward strand.
TAATTAATTTTGAATAGGGGATTGAACTGAAATATAAATATTTGGAAAATAGTATCTTTGTGCCTCAGTTTCCCATCTGTAACCTGGGGTGACAGTACTGCCTTCCCTCATAGGGATAAACACATTAGAAAATACTGTGGAACCAGGAGCCCACATAAATGAATAGGGAGACTGTTGCTTTTAAGTCATTGTGCAGTCTGCAGCAACAGGGGTAGTCATGAATGATTAAGATGGAGCATTATATAACTGCAACACTTGAATTCAAGTAAGGTATCTAGGGACAGAGATTGTGTCTTTTTTTATGTGTAGAGCACCCTACATGACGTGGGACCAAATCTGAGTTTTGGCCATCGGGCAATGATGTAATATATAAATCCACCACTATTTCAAAAGATTAATAAATCTGCAAGTGTTTTGTAGAACTTCCCAGGTCATACTGAGCCTGCTGGCTGTGTTTTGAATTAAAGCAATGATGCAGCCACTTAAAAATGTGCATCTGAAGTGCGACACTGTCATTAGATTTATGAGAGATTTAGGTTTTATTTTGTGGTATTTCGTACTAAGAGTGATAAAAACAACCATACAAATTAAGAATTACTGTAGCATTATAGTCTCCCTAGCTTATAAATTCAGCACTGGAAAAAAAGGTATTTTATAAATTTCTGAAAGCTTATTTTTTCCATATATATTATATGTAGCAGGCAGTCTAAGCATTAAATAAGAATAAATGACTCCACATCTCCAGTCTATTTAAACAATGGTGCCACCAATTTGATTACTTAAACAATATAATAATGATTTACATTGACACAGCTCCTTTTACTCCAAGTGCTTTACAGACTGGCTGAACAGAGATCACTCCACAAACCACTGCTACCCCGTTGCCCCTCAGTTAACTATTAGCTGCAGTTTGGAAGTCAGGTGATAGTGCAACTCCATTTTATGAGCAAAAAATAACTTCAGCGTTTGTGCTTACGGGTACTTTAACATAGATAGGAAATATTTAACTGAGTTTGAATTTCGCACATCATAGTGGGATAAATATACCCATGCACTCTTCTAGGCAATTGCATGTCAATAAGAAAATGCTTTCTGACTAAGGTGCTGCAAACGTCAGAAATACCTAAGCTGTGTAAGGATGTTCTCTCAAACATCAGTGCCACACTGAACACCAGGTCATGCATCAGAGAGGATGCCGAGGATGCCGCTGTCTAGATTGCTAATGCTTCTTCCAACAAAAGACTGTTGTGTGGAGGTTTGCCAACTAAAGACCGAAATCAGAGGAAGCCCTGCTCTGTTGCTGTTAGGGCAAATAATCCCAATAGCCTGATTCTGTAGTAAAGAGTGATTGCATTACTTTGTCTCTAAGGAAAGTTAGAAATACATAGTTTTGGTAATTTTAAAAAAGGCAGAGGGTTAATTTACTCTGAAAGGCACGAACATTTATCCTTACTAGTGATTTGGGCAGTGAGTTCGTACAAAGGAAGACTTGCAGGTAAGTGTCTGCCACTCTTCTACCCCTTTTTCAGTTCCACCCGACTCCAACCTCACTAGGCACTGACCTCCCTCCGTGGTTCATAGCTGGTGCAAAAACCCCTCCTCAGCCTCAACATGTGAGCTATGCTATTCTGGTTGCATTGTATCGAGGATACAAACCTAGATTTGGTCAAAGCATTTATGTATTTAAACACTGAATAAAATAACCATTGGAAGGAAGGACATCACATGAAGACATTAATCATCATGTATTAATCACTTGTATTTGACAGATTGAGACAGCAACTGTATAAAAATAAAAATGTGAAGTCACAGTCCCAAAGGGAAGCAAAATTTATATAAGCAGAGCAGGGGAAAGTTTGACATGGACATTTGGTAATTCAAGTCATTTGAGAGTGGTTTGCAGCAGTAGTGTGCATTGACTTCTAGAGAACCCTCAGCAAGTGCAGACATAATGAAGAACCTGCTTCACAGAAGCATGTACACTGGGACTGGGGGGTTTTATTTGTGTCTGCTAAAAAAATTTTCATCTAGCCTTTTTTAATTATTTTATTTCTATTATTTATTTTGTCTCTCCTGCTGGGAGAAGTACAGGGACAAGGGGATTTTTAGGGTTGTTTTTTATTTGTTTGGTTTTTTTGTTTGCTTGTGTTTGTTTTTTTCTTCCATCCATCTTGCAATACTAGAAATCTTTGAAGAATAAGAAAGAAAATGCAGTGAAAATGAGAAAAATTACATATGTTGCCAGATAATTAAGTGTAAAATAGAAATATAAAATATGAAATAAATATAAATATAATAAAAATATGAAATAAGCAAGAATTAAAGAAAAGTAGATGTACAGCTTAGTATTGTCACTAAAGTCATCCTAGATTGTTGTGACAAACTAGTATCCACCTAATGCTTGTACAGAAACTGATGAGAAATCCATTGGTCAGAGCCAGTCCAGTTCACGATGAGCAGAGGCAGGCCATGCAGACGCTACCCAGACCAATATTTTCTTGCTTGATAACCACCACAGAAAGGCAAAATACTAAATGGCCACTTATCCCTACAGGAGATATGTCCCTTTACATGAGTATGTGAGATGTATGTGAGGGCATGTGAGAGGGTGCTTGTGTTACTGCTGCCCGTGCTGCAGTGCTCCAGCAGAGCGGAGAAGGGCAAGCAGGGAAGGGCAAGGCATCACCTTTCACCAGCTTGGAGGCATTCCCATTTCCTTCAAAGTTTAACAACTGTCAAATAACGTTTAGTGAGGTATGTGGAGAGGTTGTATGCTACAGCTCTAGCCCGAAGCTCAGCCTCAGGAGCTGAATACAAAGGCAAAGAGTCTGATTCTCATCTCAGCCCCTGTTGTGCTGCTGGGAAGTCACCCTACCACAGTCAGGGCTGTTGCACAGGATGGAAAGGAAATCAGAATCGGTTTTCAGCGTAAGACAGCAGTATTCCCGTTTTATCTCTGTTGCTAATTGTTTATTTAGCTTATCAAAGCCTCAGCATTTTTACTTGAAGGGAATTCAGGATGAGCTAATGCTTGCCCATAACATCTGCCACATCCCCTCTCTCAGTTTCTCTGAACCCAAATGCCAGGAGCTGTCTCCACCTGTCATCACAATAACGAGCTACATATCTGATGCCAAAATGAACTATTGAAATAAAATTTTGATTAAGCTTCAGGTGACTCAACAATTTGATCTCTAAATTAAAAGTTTTAACATATTCAGATTCATACCATTCTTGAATATTAAGAAGCCAGCACACAGCTGCACAGTTACCACTATCTTTCCTATTTCGAATCTAGGGTAGATTTATTGCAATTCATGTGCTGCTCTGTGCAAAAAAAACCTCTTGCCACTTGCTGACTGTTTAACAGTAATAACCTCCCACATCATCTGTAGTAATGCAAAGTAATAATACTTAGCACTGATAGTTACAAATGCTAACTGATCAAATGCTTGACTGAAGGCTTGAGTCAAAAACCTCAGGAATGAATAGCCACCATTGACTTAGATGGGCTTTGGTTCAGCCTGAAAATCTTGCATTTTAGGGATTACTGTTATTTTCTAGAGAGTCAAATGGAGGAAGGAGGAGGTTAAATAGTTTGCTCAAGGTAATTCAGTAAGCCAGTGGAAGAAACAACATGCCTACAAAATCACATCTGGGAATGGATTTCGATTCCAATGTGTTCCTAATAAATCCTTCCTCACATTTCAAATCTGATAATTTCCCCTCATAATGTCATGATTTGGGGAGAAAACATAGCATTCTTGGTGTTGTTACTATTGTTAAGTATAGGTTATAAATCTGCTTGACTTGGGAAAAGCTTCTTCAATGGTATCAAACTTGGATCAGGGCTTCACTGTAAGCATGTATGTATGCAGCAGAGGTGTGTCATCTCCTCAAAAGGAACAGTGAAAACAATAAGGCTTGATTTCCTCCATAGTTTGTATATGTAATGCACATTTAAGCACCCAAGATCCTCCACATGATGTCCAAGTTCTCACTTCTTCAGGTGCTGTCTGCAGCAAGTTCCCAGTACTCATTGTCTCTCCAGTGCTGATCCGTTGAGTTCCAGGTGGTGTCAAAGATCCACTCTAATCCTTTCTTCATTTTGGGTCACAGCTGCTGACATCTGGGTCCTTTTAGGAAACAGGTGAAAAGTATCAGTGACCATAGAGCATTACAACTACTCCTAGCCTTTCTAAATCTGCATCTGAGAACTTCCTCCCTCCCCTCATTTCACCATTCATTTTACCTAGGACACCAGCAATCCAGGTAGTCTCCAGACTACTAAGGAATCTCCTTCAAGAGTGGTGACCCTATAGTAAAAGTAGTGGCTGAAAACTACCTGCTTGAAGGAGAGGATGATTTATTTTTATCCACAGGTGCTTTGCAAGAGAGTTGTAAATAAAAAAGAAAAGCTTGAAAGCATATTGTGTTCCTAAACCATATTGAGTTCCTAAAATTTGCCTTGCCAGTTTGAGGTCATTCTGCTTAACTTAGCTCTGACTTGCTCACGTGCAGGCTCCAGGCTGTGGCTAGGTAAAACAGGGTGCCTTGACAGCTCCTGCCTCCCCAGCCATCTGACACCCTACCCCATACAGCTCCCCTCTGAAGTCACAGGAAGCCTTTTTACCCATTTCAAAGCTTTCTTTGTTTTAGCTTTTTGGCAGGAGAGATTTGGAGGACACCTGCTCTCCCTGCAGCAGGTTCCTGATACTCCTTCTCTCTCCAGCGCTGACTGGCTGAGTTCTGACTGTGGGCATTGTTTTGGGGTTCATGCAAGAAACTATGTTTAATTTTTTATGTAGGACTATTTTATCTATCAAATACATGAGACAGGACAAGGAGGATGGCAGGGGGAGAATAACTCAAAGTTACAAACACAGCCAAAACAGTGTCTTATTTCACTGCCATAGCTGCAGACTCACCTATCTAATTGCTTGTTCTGAATTTCCTATTATACCCTCTCTCTTTCATACCAGGCTTTCTGCTTGCATGTTCAGGTTGTTTTCAGAAAAACTGTACTTTTTTGTACAATGATTGTGCTCATTAAAACCCTAACATATAATAGCAATGATACAGCTTGTTTCCTTAGAGAAATGACTTAAGACTCATGATTTGAAAAATATAGAACTAAAAAAGACACAGAACTGGAAAAAAAAAAAAAGAAGAATACATGGGAGTAAATAAATTATGTTATAAAATCTTCATTAGATTTAGCTCTTACAAGCCTGGTTATTTTTGGATTTGCCCATAATAGGCAGATTTTCTGAGAGAAATACATGCACTCAGGGTGAGCAAAAATCATTCTTTTCAGGTGATTCAATATAAGGTGAATGCAAATTTTTTTTCTCATTTAAACCTATTTTGAGGCTTTAATTGAGCTGTTGATGGTGAGTAGTTTTTGTGTTAATGCTCTGGTCAGGGAAAGATGAAAGAGGAGGATTTCAGACAAGCTGAGGAACTTAAAACTTGAGGCAGAAATCAGATTCATACTCCATGTACTTTTTTGAGTGTTGTACTTTTAGGTTTTCAATGAAGTCTTGTACTACCAGGAAGTCATTTATCCTTTCTTTGTTCTTAAAAGGGCACAGGAGAAATCTATCTCAAATTTTCAATGGTAAAGAAAGAAAATGTGAGGTAATGGATGTCTTTGATAACATTATAAGGGTTATTTCATTGTCATATTACCCTTTTCCCCCAAACATGTCTTGTTTTGCAGTCTAATATGAGGGCAGTACAGACATGTACCCTGTAATCCATAATAATCTGTAATACTGCCAGGCACAAAGGTAATCCAGTCCTAGCTGAAGATAACAGGCTATTACTGCAATCTAAAGAAATCTTGAAACTATAATGCCATTGAGAAATTTCTATGTTATAAAAGAAATGTTCTGATTTTCATAGCAGAGAAAAAGTGGCCCAGCCAGCAGGCTGATCTGCCCTATTGCCACAGCCCTGCTGATGTCTGAGAGTCACAGTGTGATCATATTAGGTCCCAGAGCATTTGACAGAATCCCACAAAGTGACACTGCCCAGAAAGGAAATGGGAATTGGCTTCAGCCTTTGGTGGAGGGCACTGTAGAGTGGAAGCAAAATCACCTGTATGCCACAGCAATAGGGAGGGATGTACTGGTGCTGAGCAAGAGAGAGAGATACCTAGCCTGGATGGGAAAGAGCTCATCCACTGAAGGCTACAGCCATGCTTTAGGGTGGCTGAAAAATCCCTGTAGACAGCAAGGTAAGGCTATACCATAACCCCCTTCTGTTCAGCTGCTCCTGGTTTACAGACTAGTTTATTTGCAGAGATGAACAGTTTGAGACAGCCAGCACTAGGTGTGAACTTGTGCTGAATTTGCCCATCTGTCCTCCCTCCTCTTCCCCTTGCATCACTTTGAATTTACCTAGGTTTAAATTTTGTAATATATTTATTACTCCAGAATTTACTTCCTTTTGACAAGAAAAAAAATAAAAAAGCTGTTTGTTCAACCCAAAACTTTTTTTTTATTATTATCCATTTGTTTGTTTAATTGGCTTGGACTGTGGAATTGGTTCTTATGTAGGTATCCCAAACTATGCTCTGAATTTTTCTCAGAGTGGGGATTGCACAAGCAGTAGCTGCCTGATAGACATATAGGCAGCTGACAGCATCAAGGCACCCCACCAGCAGCTCTGTTGTCTGGCAGATTGCCTCAGAGAGTCAGGCTTGATGAATCAGTCCTTCTGCTGGTGCTGGGAGTGTGGGGGATGCCTGCACCTCTTCTCCAGAAGGCTGCTGCAGAATGGGAAAATACACGGCAGTGATCACTAAGCCTCCCCGCACGTTGTAGTGCAGAGTTGGGATGGCAGCATCCAAGTGAACTTGAATCTTGCTAATTTGAGTATGTAGAGGCAGAATTTCAGCTTGGTTACTCTGGGGCAAGGATGAGTCACTAGCCTGGTGCCTGCTCTTCTCTCTGCTGCGTGCAGAGGTTCATGGCCTGGGAATGCCATGGGGAGGAATTTGACAGTGCTGCAAATGTTAGGCAATGGGAGAGGGGAGGAGAAATGAGGTAATTGGCCTTAAACTTCCTGTGTCTCTGTGCCTCTTCCCTTTCATCCCTAAAAGGGAGCCAGATGTTCATGTGAGCTGAGCAGGCTACAGAGCCAAGAGGACCCCTGCTTCTCTCCTCCACCCCTTGATCCTTGCACCTCCTCTGGTTACTGTTTCAGTCCATGATGTGACAGTGCCTTGCTTTCCAAGCAGGCAGAAGGAGGAACAGCCACCATGGAAGGAGTCACCTTCAGAACCTGGATCCTCATGTCCAGGGCCTCATAGCAACTGGGGTGGGTGCTGTCACAGGCTGCTGGCTGAGCAGAGGGCAGTGACAGCCCCATCTTCTCTGGGTAGTGTCAGACAAACCTCCTGCACCCTCAGTGGCAATAACAATGCTGCAATCTCTCTGCTAGAAAACCAGTGCAGAAGTAGCTGTGATAGATGCTTGGCTCTTGTATGATTTGCTTAGGGAGATGAGCCACCTGGAGGACACAAGGCTATATATATGGCTAGTAGTTTAAATTCTGTTTTCTTTCTCTGGGGACACTGATGTCTTTTATGAGGTGAAGGACTGTTTGCAAGAAGAAGGGTGAAATAAACACTGGGATCAGGTTTCACACCTGTGAAAAGCCTGAGGGACTGCAACAGTCCCATTTCAAGGCTTAGGACTGCACCTTTGTACAACACCAGATTGGAGTGGGATGAAGAGGTGGTAAGATCTTATGTTATACAAACTCTGCCTAATGGAAGCATACGAGGTTTTAGCTGTTTGGGGTTTTTCCCCACTAAAACATAATACCGTTGTTTGTTTCACCTTTTCTCTTTGTTTTCCCCATCCAGGCTCTCTCATGGTAGATAATTATATTGGCTGTGGTTTAATTAGCTAATTATTTTTCAGAGTAAATCCTTTTATTTTTTTATTCTTAAGCAGCTTTCATTTGGGTTTTCTCATAGAATTTTCTTTGTATTTCATTGTGTAGTAGCACAGGTGTTTATAACTGGTTTCAGTGGGGTTTATGAATATGCTGGTTATCCAAGTAGAGTGGAAGGAATAGCACTTCGGAGGGCAGAAGTGGCATACTCCTGGGAGTAGCACACTGACATAAAACTTCCTGCAGAGTTTAGTTGATATTTTGGCTTTAGAGTAGAAAATAATAATAATGATATAGCTTTACTCCAGAAGAAGTGATTTAACCTTCGTATTAACACCTTTAAAGGATACATTTTATCTAGCAAGTATAAGGCTTTTTGAATTTGGCCTTTGCATCTCCAAACAAACAAAAAAATATTCCCTTTTTCTTAGCAGGCTTAGTTTCTCAGTATGTAAATCTTGTTCCTGTTGCTAGCTGTACTGTAGGCAAATATTTACTTGCTCACTGAGGTGCTGAACTAGACGTTACAGGTGAATGGAATCAAAGCTGTCTGGTCTTTCTTGAAAAACCCAAAGAAGACAAGGAGTATCACAGAGAAGCAGGCAAGGAGAGCTGCTCGTTGGCCTGATTAGCACATATAGTGGTAAGGTTTATGTTGCTGCAACGTGGAATTGTAACGTGTGTTTTTTCCAGTGGTGCCTAACTCTGGCAAAGTCCTACAATTTCCTGTCCAAATCCACATAATGTTCTTCTCCATCCCTTGCTATTTCATAGCTGTCCGTTTAAAGTCACTAGATGTTGTTCAACTATCAAAGGTGGTATTGAGCAAAGTCTTAGTAAGAGTTTTTGTTGTCTCATGGCTTTCACTGTGTGTATGTGGGATTGTGCTGCAGACAGTTTTCTTCCTTATTTTCTCTTGGCATGCCTTGGATATGGCTAGTCACAGTAACAAGGCCAGGGTTTTGACGAAACATTTGGGAACCTTCATTTACAATGAACTTAGTCAGGATTGTGCTCCAGCTCAAGGTGGCCAAGCTGTGACCTTACAGCTGCATGGTGCTAGAAGTTTCCGGCTTTGCTAGTCATGGGGACCCACCTCCTGACAGTTTGCTGATCCCCATACTTCCCCAGTTAAGATGCTTGCAGAGCTTCATGGCCATAAGTCAGCGAAACTATACGTCTGCACTAGGTTAACACCTATTTTCTACCCCTCTTTAAGTGATTACAGTCCAGAAACTTTCCATGTTTTTAGGCTAGCAAAGGGAGTCCAGGAAAAGCCATAGAAGCAGAGTCTGAAAGTCCCTGAGGACATGATCTGCAAGTGTTTTCCTGGCTTCTGCCATTTTCCTCTCTTCTGCTTAACCCTGGTTGAGCTTGTTGATGACAGGGAGGCCTAAACTCAAAAGAGCTGCAGGCTGCTTTTCAAATCAGGTCACATTTACTAGTTCCCAAACAAGAGATGTTATCTTGGGGAATTTTGAAGCTAGTGCCTCAGTTTACCCAAAGCAAACCTTAATCAGCTGTATTATCTGTGTGAACAGAACCACAAAATAATTGATTGCTCCTTACATTGAACAAGCAGCAGATTTAAAAACTAATTAACGAAAAAAAAAGATCCACACTAGTTGGTTTCACAGTCATTGCAGCAGCGTGCAACATCTGTCTAGCCCACCCTCCAATCACCTGCCTCTGCAATGGCTATGAAGAAGCAAACTATATATCAACCCAGTTTTATTTTCTAGCCCTGCTTAAAATGGAACAAACCCTGGAATAACTGTCCCATGGGAAATTCCAATATTGCAACATCTGTTTCTGTCAAGAATCAGGCTGAAAATTCTCCATAACAGTTGTTTTGTTTGCTTATGGAAAGAAAACTTTAAAAGTATTTCATTTGGACATGTGGAAATGTTGCTATCAATCTCTTTGTGGATGTTACAGCTTTGGGAGTGACAGCCCCATCCCCACCATGCATCATGCTCCTTGGAGAGTTATTCTCCTCCTGGAAGCAAAGCTCCTTAAATTATCCACATTCACTTTTCTCTCTCTCTCCTCACCACAGAGGTCTTCCTTCCCCTCATATTGCCCCTGCTTTCAGCCCCTGCACTGGTGAAGGGATGGTCAGGGTGTACAAGGAGAAGGGGCAGCTGTCTGGGGGGGAGTGGAAGAGGAGCAGAGGACATGGTGGAGGAGCAGAGCAAGGACTGGAAGCAGAGGGCCCCTCCCAGGTGCCAGGGAGAGGAAGAGCATTGTGGCTGCCCACAGTTATAGCTTTCATTTTAATTTTCCTGACAAGATAGAAGAAAAAAATGGATCTCGCAGAACCCCCTATTTTAACACTAAAAATGTGTTTCATTTGAGGTATCCGACCAGTTTTACCATCAGAATACCAAGTTTTTGCCAGACGCATCTAGTGTTAGTGCCTGTAAGAGCTTTGAACACGTGGTTTGAGAGACATCCAACTAATGCAAAATACTTGTGCACTTTACACAAGCTCCCTCAGGGAGGGGATGGTTTGGCATGAGTAATGAATCCCTCTGCCAGACAGAAACCTAACGGCTCTGCCTTACACAGCCACAGCTGCAGGAGCTGAAAAACTCTGGCTGAAGTTTGTGTCCTGGAAGCCATCACATTTTTCAGTCATTTTCTGACACCAGCAATATATACCACACTTGTCCCATCCCAGCTGCACCCTCCCAGCTAAGGTTTGCACTTAGGTGGAACAAGAAGCCCCTCTTTACCTTCTCAGATGTTTTGCTCAATTTCGAGTGCATGACGTTCTGTCTTTTTCCTTGCAGTGACAGCACAACTTACCAGGTGACATGCATTGCTGTTTATCTGCAGTGCTGTGTCTTACATGTTGTTTTAATGACAGTTCAAAAAGGCAAAGAGTTGCACAACATTTAGCTAAAGGCAGAGGATGGAAGATACAATATGAAAAGTGTGACGTGAACACATAAAAAGGTACACGAAGGCAGAGGGATCAATTTGGCGGAAAAAAATTCTTTATCTTTCCTCCCCTGTTCCATTCCCAAATATGAATTATATGTAACTTTGCTTAATGCAATCCTCATTTCTTTTAATTTTGTTCCCCTATGGATTTTTCTACAAATCAAGGGCTGAGTAGAACTAAGTCACAACAGACCATTTGTCAGGACTGGATCCTCTTTTTCCACTTGTGATTTAATCCATGACTGGACTAAGATTTCTTCAGCTTTATTTCTATTCAGAATTATCAAACTGGAGGTTTTGTGAGACTTTTTGCTAACTAGTGTAATTATGAGAGCTATGACTTGACTTTTCTTTGCAGAGATTTCTTTATTTAAATATTTCTGCTAGATAAATCATTTGGGACTGTGTTTTACTATTTGACTGGCTGTTTAACCTTATGCTCTCTCTTCTCACCCCACTATTTTGAGATACCTTTTATGCTAACCATTATTTTACTGAGCACAGGTAGATGAATATATACTTAGGACACAGTTTCATCAGTCAACGTAGGATGTTCCTGATACACATACCTGTCACATACATAATGGCAACTACACTTGAGATAATCACAGGTGGAAGCAACCTGCCATGAGGACTTAGAGATAAAAACAGCAATATTGCTTCCAAGGATGAGTTAACACACACAGTTCTCTAAAAATTCAGTATTTTCTCTACTCCAGCGCAGGGGTAACATGAGGTGCTTTCTTTTCCTGTAGAGCAGGCCAGGGATGGAAGCAGAACAGCCTTTTCTGTGGCTTCCAGTCCTATTTTGCATCCTCAGAAGCTATGGAAATTTCACTGCTGTTCAGTCAGATTTGGATAAGCACCAAAATTTTGCAGAGGCTAACTATTCAAAGAAATATTCAAGTTTTTCTTAATTAGGCCATTGCTAATACTAAATATCTATAGGTAGAACAACTTGCAAAAATGTAGATCTTTTTCCCTCAAAATGAAAAGTGAAGTTACACAACATGTAAGAAAAATATGTAGGAAATAATATTCTATTCCATTAAAATTCTAAAGGTTTTCACTGAAAAGCACACAGTAAAAAAAAGCTTCCTAAGTTCTGCTTTTGAAAATGGATAGCTGAAGAGGCTAATTTTTTTTTCTTGAACCTGTGAACACTCTTATTAAAAATAAAAGATACAAATAAACCTACTTCATTTTAATATTTTTATTCTTTTTAAATACACCACAGCTTCTGAGAACTACGGGAGACCTTTCTGTTATGAGTCCAGAAAAGCTCTGCTAAACTTCAAAGCAGAACTTTATGCTGTGTAGCTGAGAGTTCCTACAGATAGCATTTTGACAATTTCACATGTCCTGGTTTGTTTACAAAAAAGTTGAGTGTAGTTGACAACCTACACAAACAGACTGCCTGGCTCCCCAGGAGACGTTTCCGTACCACCTAGGTCCACCATCTAGTTTAGACAGTGATTGCAGAGGCAGCTCAAGGAGGGTTGCTCTTCCTCCTCTTGCCAGCTCCAGTGCTCAGTCAGAGCACAGTGACAGCAGCTCTCCCTTTCCCTGGGTCTCCCATCTCAGATGGACCTGTGAGCTCGACTCACCACAGCTCCAGGCAGCAGGGCTGGCCCCCCATGTTGCCAGGATGGGAGCAAGACTCTCTCTCTCCATAGTGGTAGACTTTGAGCTCTAGCCAACCAGGAAGGTGGAGCTTTTAGTGGCTGAGCCATTTGTAGACAATACACTAGGCTAGTTCAGCTCTCTCTGCTACATGAATTTGTTCTACAGAGCTATCAGGAATAAAAACTTTTCATGGCTAAAATCAGCAGATATATCTCCGAATGACGTGCCTGATACACTACTCCCACAGGCAGTCCTTTTGAAGGCTGTTTTGTGATGTTATTATACAGCTGCTTTGGGCATAAGTCGTGTGCTTCAGAATGTGCTTCCTAGCGCAACTGCAAATGAAATGACTGCCACAGATGCAAATACTGTGGACAATAAATGATGTCTGCCTGGCTGACATTTCCTTCCTGCAAAGTGAACAACAGTGAACAAAATGACAATAACCAGCCTTAAATTGCTTCTTTGATTTCTCCTATCAGTGATCTGGTTTCCCGCCTCTTGTATTACATGCACATTTTAATCTGAAAACTATAGCCTGACTTGTGAAGAAACTCCTAGAGATCTGGCAATTTTTTGTTGGCTTGGAAGGATTTATGGATTTATCTGTTCCAGGGATGTTCCATCATTCTCAAATGTTGAAGCTTTGAGTGACTTATGGCCCTCAGGAGAGTGAAATGCAACTGTTAATCATTGGCAGCAATGGGATATCCTTCATGAGCATCATGTGCCATTGTCAGTAGATCACAGAACTGCTGTTGACCTTGAATGGAGAAAACTAAAAAATAAAGGTCATCTTTATTTCATCTACACAACAAAAGTTTTGAAAATGGCTTGTCATGAAAGCATTAAAGATCTGCTGCACAAAAGCCTTGGGCTGAATGATACTGGCTTCTCCCACAGACTTTCTGATGATCAAAGTGATAGTACAGGCACCTTGGAACTGAGTAGTACTGTAGAAACTGTAGCTAACATGCTAAGCTGAAAAGACACTGGGTTTGCATTCTTCTATGTTCTTGTGGTCCTGTGACCTTCAGAAAAAGCTTCTAAATGTTTTGGGGGTTTTTCTATGTCTTTTTAAATAGTGATAATAATACACAGAAGTACCTCACAGTCACAGACACATTTCAAGTGGAAGTGGCTGGATACAAAACAAATGACCTATCTCTGGACACACCAAAACTGGTTTTAAATACCTGGGACTATGGTTTTTTTTCCTTTTTCACATGAAATGTCATGGTCTTCCTTTTTCCATGGTGTCTTTGCATCACCTTCAATTTCAACCAGTTGTCCTGGGTCTTCTCCCATAAATAAACTCTGGATACTTGTCTTCATGTTTATTATGGGCTTGGACAGATTGCCTGTGGCCACCTGGGCTTTCTCAAGCCTATCCCTCAACTGTTTTATGGGGAGCCACTGACTATTTAGCCAGTTGTCTTGGCCAATAATAGACCATCCATCACCCATGACATTATTCTTTCTATTCCAAATCTCCGCAACCCCTGTCCTCCTCCCCCCAAGTATAGAAGCTCATACCATCTCCTGACTCTTCCAAAACCGAAAATCACAACTTTAATAATTTGCAACAGCTTTAAATAGGCTGACTCTGTCTCCATCCTGCCTCAGTCTGTTGTTTTCTTATTGGTTTGTCTTTATATGCAGATGTGTAAACCACTCTTTATATTTCTCAGACTGAAATGAAGACCTATACATTCAAATTGGAAATGAGCTGTGACATATTAACCTTGTGGTATGAACGAGTAGGAGGAGGTGGCATCACCAGCTCCTTATCTCCTAAGAAATCCTTAAGACCCTATGTCCAGTAAACCGCTGTGCTGGGTCTCAGTGGAAGAATCCCTGGATAAACTCCTCAACCTGTGCTGGATTCTGCTGTCCAGAAGGCCAGACTAGATGATCATGACTACTAGTACTGCTCTTAACATTTGGGAACCAGCGCCCTACAAAGGCAACAATATAAAAGCAGTCAAACTGTCAATCAAAGTCTTCTGGTAAAGCCAGCAGGTTCAATAAAACTGAACATCTCTGTGTACTCTAATGGTACAATTGTATGCATTAGGATTTCAATTGCCTTAACTTTTGTGAGTGTGAATACTTATTACTTCAACTGGCAGTCATGTCACAGCAGTCGTATGTTGAATTGATCTTCTTAGGCTGTATCAAAAATAAGTATTACATGGTCTTGTCTTCCCTGAAGAACTAAGAAGAGCCTTTTAAACTGACATGGTAGAAGGCTGTCAAGCTTTCACTCAGTGCTTGTCTCCAAGTACCAACCCTCCCTTTACAGTCCTGAAAGTAAGGCTGATGGAAACAACAGGTACTGATCATTTCAGAGACTCCTAGTCTAGAACTCTGGTAGGAAAGGTCCTACCAAACCTTAAGCAATGTCCACAGGTGCAGAAAGCACATGGCAGGATCAAAGTCTCTCTCTATTATTGTTTATTCCCTGGGTAAGCTGTTAAGCTATGATCCATTATGTCTCTCCTGTCCTGTTTCTCTGGAATCTTTTCAGTGGATTTTATCTCAGCAAGATCCAGCTTGCAAGAAACATTTGTACCTATGAGTATACTGAGAAGAGGGTATTATGATGCTTTGCACTGGGCTACAACTGAGAGGGAAAATTATGAAGATGTATACTTCTTTCTTGCTTGACTGTAGGGACGCCCTTTGCTAGCCAGTCCCTTGGACTGTTGTGTCCAAGGTTATTTTGAGCTCTGCAGACACATCTCTCTTCCTTTTAGCCTGCCTTCTATGCTGTTAGTCATACAGCATTGTATGGTTGTATGCACCCTTGGATTGTGGAATCCAATGGTTCATACATTGGATTAGGAATGTATGTTTGTGGAATAGGGCTCGTCTGGATATGTCTTTTTGGGTGTACTGTTGCCTGGGATGGTTAGTGCTCACCGGAGTCATTCATCAGTGTCTTCCTCTTCGCTGCTTCTGCTGATGTTATTGATATGCCTGTGTCAAGGTCTCAATGCCAGCAGGGCTGTAGTTAAGAGATTGCAGTATCAGGTTTCTCTTAAGAAATAATCACAGACTTAGTGCAGTGGTGCAGGTTTGGCTGGGTTTAGTGAGCACAGGCACAGCCTTAAAACACTTCTGCTGATACACGCTGAAGGAAGTGTTAAAGCATAGTGTGCTTGTGGCTGGGTGAACAGTCTCAGTACCAAAAGGTTTCCTAGGACCACTGTGCTCATCTCCATGACTCTACTCTGATTTAAACCAAGATGAAGCCAGTCAATGCATTTGCATTTTTGCTGGCCATCTTTTATGGCCATACTGCCCCATATACTTCGAATTCACCTTTATTTGAGTATCCTGCATCCATAGTAAAATTTTCTTCCTCCCATTGTTAAAAGTATGCGCTTCTGACACCAGCCATTATCAAACTTGCAATTTCTACTTAGGTAAGGGATTTGTGTTTCAGTCAGGTTTCCTAGCTAGGTCCACTTTTGTCATATCTTAGTAAACTTTTGTGTGGGCAACTACTGTAGCCATTACTCTACCAAGCCTTAAATCTATTTTTGCCAATGCACAGAAACATCAGAGGAGCCACCTCCACCTCTATAGGATTGTCTTATAGCCAAGAATAGAGCCAGGTGCTCCTTCAGCTCAGGGTAGCTGTCTCTTGAGTTTTATAGAAGATTTCCATTAGAGACTATTCTTGTTAGATACTTTTGGATATTGGTTAAAGCATTCTGAAGTCCTCAGAGTATTTGCCTAAAACTGTAGTGAATTCCCGTGAAATAATGACCCTTTGCTTTCATCACATTAGTCTTTCTGAAGATGTTTATAGGTTCTTGATGGAGACAAACATTGTAATCTGAGAAGATTGCTTTGGGGTAAAATATTATGCTAACATGTTCTCTCTCAAACTGAAAGCAGCATAGAAATTTGTAAATTTGAAAATCTGTCTTTTTACATGGTTACAGGTTGCTCTCTTCAGAGACAAAAAATTGTGGCATAATGTCACACAGAAATGAGGAACACAGAGAGGAGGATAACTTTTATATGTTTTCTTTTGCATCTTATACAACTAGTCCCTGGCACTACAGCAAATCCAAGTTTGCTGAGCAATACATAAAAGACCAGTTGTAATAGGAGTGGGCTTTCCTCTCTCGAGGAATCATAAGCATGTTGGATAGCACTAGGCAGAAAAATGCTGAACATGAGCAGTTTGAGAAAGAAAAAATGATGCTATCTCCAAAATCCTCCGTTGGTGACTGTGTGATAAGTGATCCATACAGATACACTCCTACAAGATAACACTTCTTTTAGGCTGTACCATATGTTCAGGAGCAGCAATCACATTTTTCTGCATGCTGGAGGGAGTGTGGAGTGATTCATTCCATAGCAAGGTAAAAAAAAATAAAATCCACATAGCAGTGGTTTCAGAAATATGTCTATGAAAGTTCTGGGACACGTCAGAGAATAAAAAGGCCAGTATCTGCAGACAAACCCAGACTGCATATGCGAAAAAAAACCACCTAGGTGAAACCTGTGGCAGGCCACTATGTATTTACACTATGGAGCGAGAAATTGCGCTGGTGGTTACAAAAAATTTCTGTCCATTCACCTTTTCCATGGCACTGCAAAAAGTTGCCAGCATGGTCATTAAAAACCAACTAATTTTCTGAAACATAGTTATGAAGTTTAGTCGAGACAAAATAAAATCTTTTCTACTGCTGAGGTGTCAAAACCATTTAAGCATTCTTCAATATTTCGTTGAAATTTAATCACTGTGAGTCAGAGTTATACCTTCAATAGGTGCATAGCCACATGAATTTAGGACCAGACTCGTCTTTGACTTGTGACTTATAGTCAGGCTAATGTGGAAGCGAGAAACACATGCATTGTGGGGAATCATTTGGCTCTGTCTGTAGTTTCTGTTGACCGAGATAAGTTAATTTTAATCTGCCTACAAGGCACATTAGATAGTAACTTTTCCAAGTTATGTAAAAGGCAGCAGCTTGTCGAAGTTTTCTGCAGTGCCACAGCTATCTCCACTTAATCCCTGAATGCAGCACTTTCCAACCATCAAATAATGATCTGTGGCACTGTTACAGTAGGGCCAATATTTCCCAAGTCAAGTCCAGGAAAAAGATTTGCACTGAATGTGGGTGGATGGCACAAATACACACCTGCAGAGACAGTGTGCACGTGTCCAGGAGAGGACTACACCCTAAATGTCTCTTCTGAAAACAATCCTGAATCTTAAAGTGGATAAAAGCCCTTGCTTGAGGTGCTTGGATACAAGATTTTTCTTACCTTTACAATCTTCTGGGAAAGGCATAAGGAACAAAATAGGGGTGTGTTCTGCCTGAGATGTATCCAGGCACTGTGGAAACAAAGGTAGCTCCTAAGCAGACTTTAAGGACAAAAGACAGCTCTTGTTAGACCATTCCCATTTTGCTTCTTTTGCTACATCTTTTGGGGGAAATGTGGGGATTCCTCTTACAAACACCTGGGTACAGGCCACATCCTCCCCTCTTGTTTAGTCAGAGCTGCTGTTCAGCAGGTTTGCAGCTTTATTGCTTCTGCTGATGACTCTCCCTTCTTCTGTCATTCTGTCAATGGGGAAGAAGGTTAAACCTAAATAAAATAATTAAAAAATCCCTTCTCTCCAAAGCTGGCTGACTTGCCCAGTAAGAAAGCAGAAAAGGTCATCTCATTTGTCAAGATGCTCAAGTCTAGCCGTCATTCTCTCCTCAGACAAAAAGACAGACACTGTACCTTGCTGAAATCCTGCCACAGACTGATGGTAGTACCTACCCAAATTCCACACATCATGTGGACAACACTGTCTTGGCACAACCTAGAAAGGGGACTCAATCATCATTTACAGAAGGGAATGTGGAGCCCAGCAGCTGTGTATCAAGTGGAGCAAAGGCAAATTTAGGACTCCTCCCAACCCAGCCCACTGCAGAGAAGCTAAAATCAGCAGTTCTGCCAGGGGAGCACAGCTTTGCAGGACTTCATAAGGGAGTAAAATTCTTGACTACTTTATTCCCTTGCTCATACACTCTGAGCTGCAATCCAATACTTCTGGGGTGATCATTTATTGAGAAAAGAAGACAAAATGCTTTACTGAGGGCAACAGATTTTGTTCTTTTTTGACTGCAGGTGTAAGGAACTCTCCCAGCCCATATAGTGGTTAAGGAGGAACATACTCAAGTTTCCTCTGAAGGATAACATTGGCTATTAGAAATGTTGAGTCGAATGCCCTTATTGATAATACTAATGATAAATATATGTATGGGAAAACAGCGTCATAGAACTAACATACCCTAGAATGCAGTGCTGGCTGTGTTCTCCAAGAAGCCTGGAATCTTATATTTCTATGTAATAATTTTTTTAGAGTATTTATTTTACCTTCCTTTCTAGGAATGATAGACCCTGGCTTTTTACTCCTTAGACTTTTTGGAGGGGTCACACTGAGGTTTCGATGCCGCTTGATGTTATGAATCAATGTTCAGCTCATCTTTTTTGCTCCTAAATATCAATGAACATTTGGCAAATTTCTACTACTGGTCATTTTGACAGGATGAGGACAGCATTCCCTTGTCTGATAGTAGAGGTGACAAATGATTCTATATTCTCTAAGAGGGCAAAAATTGTGGATTTAATATCATTGTGTATTTGATTTACATTTTATTCCATGCTCTCCTTTTTTAGCTCTGAGGGTCATTTTTGCATGTCCTACTTACTTATGCTATCTGGAGTTACAACAGGAAAGCTCAGAGAAGGTTTTACAAAGTGAAGAAGAGAGAATTTTGCAGGCTTTACACTTGAAACTGCAGAGCAGAGCCATCTGCCAGTCTCTTCCTTCATTACTCACTGCTTTGAAAGTTTTTCAAGCAAAGATAAAGAAAAATCCATTCTTTCCTTTCACTTTCAACAGTACAGGGTGCACTTATATATGTGATTCCACAGTATTTATAGAATTTTTCAATGAAATTATTCACAAGCTGTTTTCCATTATCTGTAATGACCTCATATGGTTGCCTATAACATGTAGAAGCTTTTGTTCTACTAGTGCACAATGAAATATCCATGACTGCAAAAACCTTCAGGTATGATGATTAGTAATTAATCATGGTAAAGAAGTAATAAACCTAGCAGATCTGAATGTAGCTATATCAACAGACTGATGACATACCTAACATTTGTTGTAGTTGGTTTTCATGTGAAAGCTTATTAACTTGCTAATGGGCTGCTCATTGCCTGAGTCTATTTGATCCTAAAACCATATTCAGCAAAACTGTGTAACTTGGGATGTAAGTCAGCTGGTAAATCTGAGGAGCCAGGTAAAAATTTAATCAATTAGAGAAGTTGAAACATGAGAAGAAATTCTGGTATCTTCCTAATGTTACACCATCAAACCTAAATAGATCAATTGTGGTTCTCTGAAATAAAAGGGAGACACCAAATCTGAGCAGTTTTATATTTGTAACCTTGCTTAAATGTAGGATTTAATTTCTTTCCAAATACTTGCAAACCTTCTGTATACTTTCTGTGAGTGAGAAGTAACATGAGGATGGCCAAATAGGTATTTACACAGTATGTGACTAGTACCTGGAAGAAGAAAATCCAATAAACACAGCTCATGCTTTCTTCTTTGCAATGGATTCACTATAGGGATGCACAGCCTGGGATTCTGGACTGCTTACATTCAAGTTTTGGGTCATGCCATTAGCCTATCAGATGACTCATGTCAGCTTCCTTCAGTTTTCTGGGTCTCATTTGTAAGGTGTAAGGAACTAGTACACTACTTTTTAGTACATTTTGTTCACATACTAGAAATCTGTGGCACTTGCCTAAGATCCATTAGCACAGGAACGTATTTCTAGGCAATAATACCATGCTACTATTGGAATCTATCATTGACTTTTACTTTTCTTCCTCCTGGGGTCATTATAAATTAAACCTTGCTGTCTTAGTAGATAGATTTTACTTTCCTTTTCAGTAATGTATCTGTCATTCTTCACACAGTATGGTTTCGATCCAGGCTCAGCTTTGAAAGAAGCAGGATGTCTTTGGTTGCTGAGAGATTTATCTAATTTTGGTATTGCAAACTGAAAGGATGTAACTGTGTACTGGCCTTTTGTAGAGCATTTAGAAATTCAACATCTCCATGTCTTTCTAGCCTATCTAGTCCTTCTAGGCTTCCTTATCCTTTGCTTTGTATGCAATACCCAGAAAGTGGCAAAATGTCAAACCTCTGCTTTAGGAAATGCCTTTATTACATATCTATGCTGTTGGGTTTTTTTTCCTGCATTTTTTTTCCCCCGTAAGAGACAATGCTTTTGACCACTAGAGAATTTTTCACCTCATGTTCTCATTCTACAGTTGCAAACCCCATTTTTTTCTCCAATGTTATTGCAAAAGTCACCCCAAATCATCCTGGTTCTCTTCACTTTGTGCATTGTTGTGCACGTTTCACAGAGATTTTTGTTACAAAATATTTTTCTCCCTCTTCTAACTCAGAACTAAAAGGTTGATGGTTGATACTAAAAGTTTATTATTCAAACTTCCCCTTATTGTTTTTCATTAAGTTTTCTTAATTTACAAGCAAGCAATTCTACTGTATCCAGTTTAGATAGTAAAAGGTATTTCCAATATTTGCTGAGAGGTTAGAGGGTTGGGTCCTCAACCTTACAGTTTTGTTGCTTTCTTTTCAACCTGCCTGTGATAGTAAAAATCTCTTCAAATAAACACCTTTTCATTTTTCTAAATCATGGCTATGTTCTCCTCTGAATATAGGTATACTCTGGCTGCATCTTTGGTGAGTTGATATTTCTTTAGCTCATTTTTGGAGAATTGGCAAACATAGTTCTCCCTTCATCTCCACTGGGAATTAAACTCATTTTTTCAACTTCATGATGAAAGAGATGCTCGAGATTCTGGTAGATAACTATTCCCTATCTCTTGAGACTATCCACAAGAAGTTCAATCACTGAGCTGGAGGAACACTTACATGATATGTGATTAAATTTTTTAATAATGCATAAATTGTGTCTTAAACTGATGTTGAAACACTTTTTTATACAGACTGATATATCAGTGTATACACAGTTTCTATAGGTAGTGAGACCTCAGACTCACTCAATAAGACTCTTTCTTTTGGTTGGAATGGTTAGAATAGTCCTGTCAGCTGTTAGCTTGCACCACACTTCTCCCACCAGTGCACAAAGATTTTGTGACAGAAGAGCCTGAAAGATAATGCTGGAGTTTGCTTTGAGCAGTCAATTACAAAATATGGGTGAACGTAGCTTCAAGCAGTGCCTTGAGTTTTTGTCATTCCAGCACAACCTTTCAGAGATAAAATTAGCCTGTGTGATAGAACACAGATTTCTGCAGGACATATGAGTTGCAACCCAGCATAAGTGCTCTGCATAGTAAGCATGAACGAAATTACTAGTAAGTCACTGAAGATCCTCCTCTTCACCTCAGCTCACATGAGCTCTTACAGAAAAAGGGGATGGACAGCTGTTAACCACTATAGGATCCCAGTCAGTTGTCTTTGATCCTGTCATTATAATTTGCACAGATTTCACTGCCTGGAAATAAATGGAAAGCCCCATTTGTAACTCTCAAGAAAGGACAGCATATAGCTGAATGTCACAGCTGTGTTCTGTCAGGAAAATAGCAGAATCCCATTTGCAAATGTATTTCCTCTGAGGTCCTAAATGTGCTCATTACTTCTAATGTTGCTTCTTTTCTGGGAACCTCTGTTGGTATGGTAGGATGACCTTTTCTGGTGTAACTGTCTAATCCTGCATAAAGGAGTTCAGAATTACTTGAGTCAGAGAGAATAAGCATGACACTTCAGCCAAGTGTATGGGCCATTTGACTATAAAAACCTGGAAAAAGAGTGTCCCAGGTCCCACACTCTGCTTGATGACTTGAACACACCTTTCATGTATAATTTTTATCTCTTCCCATCTTTAGAAATAAGGTAGTTGTAATGTGCTGTTGCAACTATCAGTAGACTAATTTACTAAATTTAGATATTTTTTGATTAATCTCAAATTTACTGTCTGTCTTTTTGAAACATTGCTGTGAATTATGATACCTTTCTAACTCTATATTAACAGGGTACATAATTAATTCATTAGTGTGGCTATGCATTTTTTCCATAAATACTTCAGCTTCACATTTACTAACAGAAATATTGTATGGGCTTTCAATTATTCTGCTAATGAGATTCAATATGTTTTAGCTGGATTTGAATTAGTGTGAGGATTTTTCTTCTGAGGCAGTTAGTGTCTCAGATATACTGAGGTGAAAGGTGTTCTGTATAGACCTGAATAGCTTGGGTGTGACTGGATTTATCTTTGTGTTGTCAAACGTTCCTAGGGTATGTCTGCATTCCCTTTAAAGATAAAATTTAATGATCAGGGCACTAAATGCCTACTGCTGTCATGTCCACATGAAAGAAATGATAGCATAGATCAGGGAGCTTGAAAGGCTAATTTTGTGTTGTCATACCATCATTAACCAAAATGATGTTGTCCCAGTGCAGTAGCTTGCACCTAGACAGCTGAACTGAGCACCTTCATTGATTCAGGGCATTACGAGATGGTTCTGGTGGTCTTCATTCATCCAGACGTGCCTCACCAGTTCCGCCTGCCTGTGGCTCCCTATTGTTTGCAAGAACCTGGGAATAATAGAGAGAGGAGCGTTTCCTCTTAGAGCAATGGTTTATGGAGGGGAGCAGAATACCTTGTACCATGGTTCCCCTTTCTCAATCTTGTGCAGTAATGTCCCCTAGAAACCTATGCTTTGTTGTGTCACCTGCTGAATGACTTCAGTGCCTCCCCAGGGGACACCATTCAGCAGTCTATCAAATATCACCAGAAATTTATATTCTCTGAGCTAGTAGTTTAATGTTTGGGGTTTTTTATTCCTTTCCCCTGTAACACAGGGGATATATTCATTATCAGTATCTCCCTGGCTCACCATCTTGTGACAGACATATCAATTGCTTTTGGCTCTGTCTTCTCTTCCCCACCTCCCACCCCACTTTTACAAATGAGCAGAAAAGAGCATAAACAAATTAGGAAATAATAATGAAAAACCATGTGTTTCATTCGGCAAGACATTCTCTGAAGGGCAGCTGGATGCATGAGTGATGGGGAGACAAGATTCAGAAAAGCAGGAAGGTATTTGTGTTTAATACTAAATGGTCCATCTGAAGGCAAAATTATGCTTGTATGTCATAAACCCCCCCAAACTAATAAAATAAAAAAAGGAGGAAATTATTCATGCTGGGTTGAGTTAGTGTTTACAGAACAAGTCTGGCTACCTCCTGGTATTATCTGACATTTCCATATGTTGACATGACTGACAGAGGAATTATGCCCTGTTGCTAATACTAACAATTTTCTTTTTTCCCAGGACACCAGAAATACAATTGTCATTTTTTTGAGATGCAGTCACAGTAGGTCTCTGTTTTTCTCAGATTCTTAGATTAAAATATCCTGAATCAGGCACCAAAAGACTGTGAGATCTCACACAGCAATATACTTGGTACTTTGTATTTGTTTTTTGATTCCTGAGGCTTTAGGATGATCTGAAGATATATATTCAAGGTCTTTTTTTTGAAATTTGAAGGGCAAGAAATTAATCTCCATTGTTAGTTTACTTAATTATTAATAACATTTTAGATTCTACTTTCATTCCATGACTGCAGAAACTGGGAATTTCTGAGATAAAAACACAGCAAAAAATGACACCAGTATACACCATGAAACTTTCAAGGAAATTACAAAAGTTGGCAGCAGAGAAGAATGCGAAGTATTCAGTCCAAATTTGTCAATTACTTGCTCTTTCTCCCAGGCAATACAACACGTGTGACATTTTCACTTCCATTTAGATCCTTCTAGTCTTCCTCTGATCTTTTTTTGCCCTTTTCTTCAGCCTTCTTAATATCTGTCCACCATCTGAACTCTTTCCACTGCCTTGATTCACTTCACTATCTTTCTAATTGTTTTGGTTTTGCTGAAAGATCGTCACCTATGTTTGATTGTACTCAACCATAGACTGAGTTGCTTTTGTGATCTTGGTCCCCATTCAGTGGCCACCTGGTCTTCTTCCATCATTTTGATGGTAGCCACATGTCTGATAGAGCCCTGCCAACGGCTGCTTTGAACCTGTTTGTCTTTCTATCATTTTCTGCTGCTCTGACACTGCCAGAGCCACCAATGTTCATTATTTTCTTTTCTTCTTGCATTCTTTCTCACTTTAACTTTCTCCTTCTTTCCTTACCTGTCCTCAGTGAAATAACACCTCATTATTATCTCTGTCTGGTAAGAAGCAAGATCTGTGTGCCATTGAACTACATCCACTAGGCTTTAAAGGATACTTTCTGTGGTCCTTCTTCAGGCAATGAACTCTGTCCTCTCATTACACACTCTTTTTACATGCTCATTAGCCAGTCTTTCTCCAGTATGTCACCATTGATATTTTCCCTCTCCCTTTTCTCTGCCATCCTACTATAATCGCACTGGGACTGAAGGTGGACACTCCACCTGAAAAGTAGAACTCTATCAGACCCTTCTACAATACTTTAAAGGAAGAATAGCTGGAATAATCTTTTTTTTTTTTTTTTTTCTCCCCAGAATTACCTGTGAAACAAACGCAGTTAAAATCCCAAAGATTTTAAAAAAGGGGACAAACTTTATTGATGAAATAAATGAACATTTTTGGCTTGAGATTTTCACTGAAAAATGAAAATTGGTCAGATTCTAGTGTTAACCTTTTCTAATCCTGAGAGCAATCAGGGCAATATTTTGCACTTATGTGAATTCAGCTTTGTAAGAGGAAGTTTAAGAATAATAATGTACAGTGAGACTGATATTTTCACACTAAGGCACTACTATACAGGAAAGTTACTGTGCTAACTGACTGGAATATGATTTTAGAGAACACTAGCTATTTCACCCTGGCACCCCCCTTCCTCTTCCTTTTCCCCTGTTTAGTACAAAAGATAGTGCATAGTGACAATGTTTAGCAGTTGCTTCATAATTAGTGTATAGGCTACAGCTGTGCTGGTAAACTAATGAGGGCCCAGAACCATTCCCATGTCCCAGAACCCCATCATCTATACTGCTAATGTCTTGGTACAGTTCCTTGCATGCTTTTTCCAGCATGGTTCAGGAGTTAATATTCCAAGGGCTATTTTTGATATGCAGCTTTCTGAAGTCACTCTGGAAGAAAAGAGAATTTACCAGCAGAGACATGGACCATTTCTTGTGAGGTGTCTGCCTTGGGACACAGCATGTAGACATAGAATCTTACAGGAAGAGTTTGGGTTGAGCAGTTTAGGCGCAGAAAATTCACACCCAAGCAATTGGGCTTTTTTTCTTTTCCCACAGATACAAGCATTTAATAAACTAGCATGATTTTCTGTTTTAAACTCCTAGCATTAACTTCAAAAAGAGAAATCATATTGCAATGTAGATAGTATACAGTCCTGGATAATACAAAAAAAAGGACCATGAGAAAAGCAACATAGTCTAGCAGGTCAGTATAAAACTGAGTCTTGGGAATTGCAAGTGCATTCCCAAAGGACTTGCCGTGACAGCTCCCTGAAAGTTCTGTGATTAAAGCAGTTTCAGGA
Source organism: Buteo buteo (assembly GCF_964188355.1). Classification (NCBI taxonomy): domain Eukaryota; kingdom Metazoa; phylum Chordata; class Aves; order Accipitriformes; family Accipitridae; genus Buteo; species Buteo buteo. The sequence continues at coordinate 19,753,304 of NC_134182.1, forward strand.
TAAAACTAGATGCTATCATACCCTTCATGATGGAGAAAAGGAACAGAATTGCCTAGCCAATTAGCCTAATCTGTCTTGTCTTTAATTTGTCTGTTTTGCATAACCACAGTATTAACCAGCAGTTCACTCCTGCTAATCCCCAGTGCTACAAAGAAGAAAAGAACCCATTTATATATTACAGAGTAATCATAATATCTACTAATTTCCTTCCATACACTACAGGCCTCTTTTGAAAGGAGATTGCTGGCATTATCCCCATTTTATAAATGAGGAGATTTACAGCATAGAAAAATGATTTCTTAGGAACTGAGAGATACTGATAAAGTAGAGCCTGATAACAGTGTAACTGATAATATAGAGAATAAAACTCAGGTCTCCTAAATTCTCAGCACAGCTTACTCCCTGCAAGCTTCAGTGCTCACTTGCATCTGGGATTATGAGTGAAGTCTGCAGCAAACCTTTTTCTCCTGCATTTCTAAGTAATTTATTATTTTCTAATTTTCTTAATATCACCACACACTGAAGTACGTAATTACAGAATTGCTTGCTTTCTCTATGTTGTGTACACAAGGACGTAACAAGGACTTGGTGGTTGTAGAAAATAAGGTTGACTTCAAAGGAGGGTACTAGCACTATCCTTTTTTTAAAAAGGGTCTCATGGTCTCATTTTGGTGCTTTCATAAAATGAAATATAAATTTCCATGGATTGAAGGGAATGTATTGTTTGCAAAAGCCCTGCAAACTTTCATCTCAGCTTCATAGCTCTTCATAACACATAAACTCTCATAGGAGCATCTGTCTATTGCTGTTCTATTTCAGATACTTATCCCATGCCCCAATCCCAGCCATAGGTCTCCTCCTCTTCCAATAAGTGACACTGTTGTGCCAAAAGGTGAGAGAAGAGGGCTTTTTTGTAAATTAAGATCAGATGTAAGACCCCTATGCTCATTTCATTCCTTAGAGGCAAGATTTTCAGAAAGGTCAGAACCATGTTCTTATATGAATAGTTTTCCTTGGCATATTTTGACCTTCAGACAGGATTCAGAAACTAGCTTAAGAATCAGGTAACAAAATCCTGGCACCATTGTGGAGGAGATTTGCCTGCTTCTCCTACCCCAAGGAAAATAAACCAGAGGAGAAAGACAGAAATTACTGTGTCTTATGTGTCTGGACAGTGAAATTTCCGTAAGGAGATTTTCAAATTTATTGTTGTCCTCGCTAGATCTACATTTACACTTACACTGTTATGTTAACACATTTGAGTATTTGTTTGCTTTCCCAGTCCTCACTGTTCCCAGGCTCCTTAAACTGTACAAATTAAAACTTAACATAACCTATCAGCTTAAAAATAAGCAAATGTTTTGCTAGTTGATCTCCTCTTGCAGTTAGTCAACTGTTACTCTTTTTTCCCCCAAAGAAAGGCTAGTATCAAATTTAGATCTCTATGCCTCTTCTGTGATAAGAAGCATCTCTTCAAGGTTGCATTGCCCTGAAGAGCAGGTGGACAATATCAGGCTCCTTGGCTCAAGATACTGCTGCAATTAAGTATGTTTGCTATCTGAAGGCTAACAAGTGAGCACTAGGATCTTCTGAGTTTCAAAAGCTAACAACTTTCAAAAGCTGGTTTTGACCTCCAGTGAACCAGGCTGTAGATGCTTGCTACCTGAAACCAACTTTCCATGTTTAGCTGACGAGTTGACTGAACAAAGCCTTACTGGATCTCTGCCTAGACACAGTTTTAATATCCCTGTTTAGTTTTGTGGCAGCTCCTAGCTCTGGAGTCCCAACGGCAGGGCATGGTGGTCCATGATTAATGGTGCTAGACATAGAGAGCAGCCATGAAGAGACTCCCTCTGTTAGGCAGCAAAGCAAAGATTGAAGTGGCATCTTGCAGGTACACAGGTTTGGGACAATCAAAGAGTCATCAATATCCCAGAATGAAAATGTGTCTGCATTGATTTTAGGTGTGGGGAATGTTAAGAGATGTCATCAATCATAGCTGACCACCAGTATGTTTGGGGAGGGTGGGCTAAAGCATGGAGGAATGCCAAAATACTCTTACAATTGGCAACTTCATGAAAACAAGATCGTCTTCCCTGCAAGCTTGAAAACTGAGTCTGAGATTAATTACTTAACTCCTAGTACTCTTGAACTTGGTGCTTATTCCTATGCTCAGCTGCTCTTTAACAATAACATTAATTTGAATATTTTACAAGCACATTTGAAGTTTATTTACAGAAACATCCAAAATTCTTCATTTTAGATGTATATGGAGAGTTGATTGCTTTTTCCATAATTGGGATTGCAACTGTGATCTTTTATAAAGCTATTATTAGTCCCAATATTATCACAGCTGTAGCTTCCAGGACTGACTGAGTTTAGAAATGACTCAGTTTCTTTTAAAGGCTAAGATGAGCTTTTATGGCAAGTTTCAATACAGTTAACCTGGCCAAGCTTTAGGACTGGTTATGGCCTCACTGCTGTACTTTTAAAAATGGACTGGCTTTACATTTCATGTCATTATCACTACCTGCCAGTCCTTGAAATATTCCAGGCAGTTACATTTCCTTGGAAGCTTGTGTGTAATTGTATTTGAAGAAAACAAGTTGTAAATGATTGAAGTTATCAGTGTTCACTCTATATAAATTGGCATAGTGTGTTAGGCGGAAAGACTGTATTTCTATATGAGTAAGGTATGTGTAAAGCGATATACTATGTAAACCCAGTTGTTTGCTGTTCACTTGGAGAGAATATAGAGGTCTCTGTGTTTCATCAGTGCAAAGCAAAAGGAACTGCTCTAACAGATGGTGCTATAGCTCTGGTTTTTGAGAGTTATGACCCAAGTCCAAGACCCAGTTTATATGGTTGACTATTCTTTCTGCTAACAGTGCTACTTGTTTGTAATGAGATTTCAGAGTGAAATAATTTTTGAATGACTTACACACTGCAGAATTTTTTAAGCACGTGGCTAGGAGTGATGACGGAAAGTGGAGTATAGTACTAGGTGATACAGAAAGAGATATGAAGCAATTAGTGAAACTGTTTAAAAGTTTGAAGATCATATGTCTGAAGGTCAATAGTATTCTGTTATTCCATATGCCATTCTTGGTGTGTACATGTGAAATTCCTTGAACAATTCAACAGAGTACAGGCATTGCCCCAGCTGCTGTGGCTAGTGGTGTGTTGTTCTCAGAGCCACAGGAAGAGGAAAACAATTTGAAATAAGTTGAAACCAAACATTTCGACTATTAGAAACCATTTTAGCAACTGTATCTGGACTTTTCCAGGAGGGCTGCTTTACAACCTCTTGGCTCATTCTGAACAGCTCATCTATGTCTGTGCAGAACATCTCCATTAGGATGATAAATGTGCCAAGAATCTCAAATATAACATTGAGTAAACCTACCAGGTGATGTTTATATTCCAGGTGTCTCTCACTGATATTTCTTTTCCTTACAGAATTTTTGTGTGTGTTTGTTTGCTTTTTAAAAAGAAGCCACATCCTCGCCTGTGGCCATGCTGAAGGGTTGTGTAAGCGGTGTGAATGCATAAAGGCAAAGATGATCAGCAGCTCATCTTTGCATTGCCTTGATGTTGCTGCTTCTCTGTGCAGGCCTGTTCCCTCCCACTACACAGAAGGGCCTCTGCAGAGCTGCAATTTATGCTGGCTGTGATGACGATTTGAGGCTAAGAAAGCCTGGCGCTCCCACAGGGAGTATGCCTTTCTCTTCTGACCAGGCGTTACCGTCCCAATTATAGCCACACCAACCTGTAGGGCTCCCTCATTGCTGGTACTAAAGATCTGCAGCTCTAAGTCAGAATGGGCTGGCTTTAATTTCAGCTTTTTTCTCTCACTCAAGCCTGTTATGTAGAAGTAAAGAGAAACATGCATGCAGTATCTCTTTGGGTTTATTCTTGGCTACCCAGCAGGCACTGAATCTGGGATTCTCCACTGTATTCCACTAAGTTTGAAGTAGGGGTAGACCATGTTCATTCCCATTTGCTAATTTTGAATGCTAGTGATGCTCTGAATATTGCATGAGTTCAGATGGCTGCTTAAGTTTTGTGGCAGCAAAGAATAATATCCATAAATGACCAAACTTGGAGCACAGCTTGGGCCTAGCTATTTGGTTTTTGAAAATGGATTTGTATTTGAGTAGAATTTTTTATTTTAAAGAAACCCTCTTGTTTCCATCCCTGTGTCTTCCTACCTCTCCTCACGCTTCCACAGCCCATACTGCCAAGGCCAGTATTTCTTTTTCACTCACACAGAGGAAGGTGGTTGAAGGGAGAAATTTCTGGCAAGGAAGATGTTAGCTGTATTTCTAGGAGATATTTTCCATGGTGAGAAGTAGGACGATGGGGAAAGTAGGTGGGAGAGTAGAGAAAGAGAGAGAAGTGGTTGCCTGCCTTCAGTTCTCAGGGAATGAAAAAAGTAAATGTAGCCCCTTGTCTTCACAAGGTAAGCAACCTGCTGATGCCAGACAGCAAATGTTCAGGCACCCGTGAAGCAATGTGACAACTGCCAAGTTCAGACTCAGCAAGTGCAAGGGTCATTTACACACTCAGAAAGAAGGGCTTACTGTAGGCACATATTTTTATTCTGAGTTATTTGTTCAGGTTTGAATATATTTAAGATTAGGACAGACCCAAGTGAGGAGAAAAAAAAAAACAGACTAGTTTGGTCTGCTTTTTCTTATTCCCTTTATTGCACATTTGAGAGATGGCCCTCAAAACTTGTATGTTACTGAATGCTGGGATTTTGGACCCACAGGAGCTGGGAAGCTTGAATGCTTGTTTAAATTTTATGGCTCTGACTCCTCTCTGGCAGTACCAAGAACAATAAACACCACACTGTTCTTATGTCTGTTCTCTCTTTTCCCTTAGTGTCAAGAGTAACCAATTTTTTTTCTCTTTTTTTCCTTTTTTTTTTTTAAAGGATGATTCCAGCTACAAACAAAGCCTTTGTTGTAAACAACCTTGTTTCTGGAACAGGCTATGACCTCTGTGTCCTGGCAATGTGGGATGACACGGCCACTACCCTTACTGCCACCAATATTGTGGGATGCGCCCAGTTCTTCACCAAAGAAGACTACCCTCAGTGCCAGTCAATGCACAGTCAGTTCCTTGGTGGGACCATGATTCTGATCATTGGAGGCATCATTGTGGCCACTCTGCTGGTATTCATTGTAATACTCATGGTCCGCTATAAGGTCTGCAACAATTCCCAGGGGAAGATGTCTAATGTCAGTAACGTCTACTCACAGACAAATGGAGCACAACCAGTTCAGAATGGAGTCTTGCCCCAAGTCAACCCCAAAGTGGTAGTGAGAAACGAACTGATGGAGTTTAACTGTCAGTCTGCACGGAGCAGCATCTCCTCTTCCTCCAGCTCTGCAAATAGCCGTGACTGTGTTGACTATAGCCTCCAAAGTGAACAGGGCACATTGTCCAGTAAGTGGAGGCCTCCTTCCAGGTCAAAACACAATATTGACCGGCTAATGGGAGCTTTTGCCTCCCTGGAACTGAAATGTCAGAAAAAGGAGGAGATGACAGACTCCAGAACTTCCACGGTGGCCCGCCACTCGGACAAAGAGCCACTGCTGGGCCAGCCAGAGTCCAAATTTCACAGCCTCCTCATGTTGCCTCTGGAGGGCAAAACTAAACGTAGCCATTCTTTTGACATGGGGGACTTCGCCACATCTCAGTGTTGCACCTACCCAAAAAAGATAACAAACATTTGGACAAAGAGGAGCCTCTCGGTGAATGGCATGCTTTTGCAGTATGATGACAATGACCTAACAGGGGCGAAAGGAACTTTCGGGAGCTCAGAGTGGGTGATGGAAAGCACAGTGTAAATATCAGTGTCTCCCCCCTCCTCTTCTCCCTTCAAGTGTTATGAAGCATGGTTTGCTGCGGGGCCATGCATTTGCAAAGAGATAGGAGGAAATGTTTTCAGTTGTACTGGCCAAAAAGATAGGTAAATAAATAAGTAACAGGGATACTAAAAGAGAAAGAAGATTGTGAAATGTGAATAGGCACGTATGGCACCATTTTTGTCTGGCCCCAACTAAACCATGTGTGAATGTGTCAAGGAATTTGCTAGTTGTATTTAGCATTGCTTTCCAAAAGTTACTCAGACTCTTGGTGAACCATCACACAAGATTAAACAAGGAGGATGAAAAGGGGTTTAACAGAACAAGTTTAATTTTACAGGGTTTCTTCTTTTTTTCTTTTTTTTTTAAAAGGGCACCTCTTTCTTTTCTGTTAACCACAGAAATACACTTCTGTGGATATAAGACTGGTTGATATATCTGGTTGTCATTGCAAGTGACTTTTGAGAAAGTGCAAGCAGGGCATCCACAGGGACAGATCAGAGCAAATTGTTCAGCATAATCTCATGGTGTTAATTGTGACTTCTGGGAAAACAATACTTGCTGTTGAGTGTGCTTTTGGTTGGAATTTAATGATTTCTTTCTGGTTTGCTTTGTTACTGCTTTTGAGTTGTTTTTTCCCCACAGCAGAAAGTATATTTCCATGTATTTTTTTTGTTTTGTTTTCTGTTTCAACAAATCCCCAGGTGAAAAGGAGGATATGTACAAAGGTCAAAATTCTGATGTACTGTATAACCCACCTCCAATACCACCCCTTTATGTCCTAGGAAAAAATAAAGTTAGGGGCTAATAAATTAAAAAAAATCATCCTCTTTCTTCCATCTTTTTCATAGTGTCTGCTTGTCAATGCTCAAGGCAGATTGCAGCAGCTATTGATATCTGTAGGGGTGTTGCTATCAAAGATGGGAAAAATAGTAATCAAGATTTCCTATTAAAGGATAAAGAAAGGGGAAACACAAGTAGCTCCCATGAACTCTCCACATTATGAATACCGATGGCTTTTGGCGAAGGTCACACTGTCACTCCCTTCAACTGACAGAAAACACAGACTTGCACCCTATTGTGACAAAAGCTCTTTGTACAGTCACTATGACATAGCTTGACTGTATCAGTAGCATCACAGGAAATGTAAAGTTTTGTGTATTTCAGGGGACTGGGTATGTTCTCAATTAGCCATGGAAACCAAGTTAAATTTGGGTGTCTCAGAGCAGGCAGTCTCTCATGTGTCCCCCGTATTACAGACAGCCCTTCCCCAGTCCCCACTGTACTCCTGCCCCCCTGTCTCTCACCCTCACTAAGGTGCTTGCTAACTAAGAATGGGAGCTCTTTAGAGCTTGTAAACTGATTCTCAAATTCATTTTTGGGGAGCACTGATGTGGTTGTGGAAATGCACATGGCCCACCCAACTGACTTCATTGTCCTTAATGACTTTACTGTGATTTCCAGCATTCTGGTGGCTACTGCAACTGTACTTTCATGCCTTTATTTATTTGTTGGTTCCTAATGATCAGCTGCTGGGAACCATTCTGAAATTGCCCATTGTTACTATGATTTTGTAAAAGACGTGGAGAAAGGGTGCAAGGCACAGAGAAAATAACACATGAAAAAACTCTATGTATATTTTTTTTGAAGGTGCAGAGATATATTGTGACATGGCTGTGTACTTGATCTTGTATTCGTCATGTTTCCTACTTGGAGTTTTAGAAAATGACATCCCTGTGATCAAAATATTTTTTCCTTTATTTTCTTTTTTTGCTACAGTAAAAAACATTCTCGAGGAAAAGTACTTGCTTTTCATTTATTTGCTGTTCTGTGGTCTGCTTTGAAACCTAAGAAAGGAGCAGTAATTATTTTTTAAATTATCTTGAAAATTTAGATGTTTGGTTTCTCTTTCCCTCAAACCATCTTTGACTTCAGGATTTTAATTATAAAGTAGGAATCAAGAAATACATAATTTTTTGGAACACATGAGAAAAGATCTTGTAAAAAGGCATTTCACCTCTTTCTGTGGTAACATTTATATAGATATATATCACTAATGTATTTTAAAACCTGATCTAAAATCTGCAGAAATAAGAAGCAGCCTGACTTTGTAGGTTTTTGCTCAAATTATTGCTCACTGCTGACAATATATTCAAAAGAGATCCAGTCAAACTTTGTTTGCAATATCTTTCAAAGTTTCTAGTTTTCTCATGCTTTCCAAGAAGAATGACACCTCTAGTGCCAGAATCTACATCATCCAACTGTCCAGATGGCACCTTCATATTAACCATTTGGGGTTGTTCAGCCTGAAGAAGAGAAGGCTCAGGAGAGACCTTGTAGCAGCCTTCCAGTACCTAAAGGGGACTACTAGAAAGCCAGAGAAGGACTTTTTACAAGGGCATGTAGTCATAGGACAAGTGGTAATGGCTTTAAACTGAAAGAGGGTAGATTTAGATTAGATGTAAGGAAGAAATTCACCACTATGAGGGTGGTGAGGCACTGGAACAGGTTGCCCAGAGAAGTTGTGGATGCCCCATCCCTGGAAGTGTTAAAGGCCAGGTTGGATGGGGCTTTGAGCAACCTGGTGTGGAGGAAGGTGTCCCTGCCCATGGCAGGGGGGTTGGAACTAGATGATCTTTAAGGTCCCTTCCAACCCAAACCATTCTATGATTCTATGATTAATGACATTTACATTTACGTTGTACTGAAGACTCTAAAATGTGTTCATGTAATTATTTTCTTTTCCTTGCTACACTGTGGTGCAGCTGGACTTTTTTATTATGTTGCTGCTTCACTTTGAACATATCTGGGTTGTTTTTAATTTAGCTGTTGAATTCATCGTCAATATTAGTAGCATATGCAGCCATGAATTTTCAAAAGCAATATCCTATACTACTTTCTTTATTAAAAAGGAAAACATCTCTTCCACTTTCTCGTACAAGATTAGAGAAAGTAAACCAACAGATGCTGTTTTAAAATAATGAATAGTTGCCAAACAACCCAGGTAATAATGTCCACAATCTAACAGCTGCATTTATTACTGTTAATCATGATTTTAATTCATTTAGCTTTAATGAATGAGGCTCAATCCACATCAGCAAATTTGCAAATACTGAGCAAAATGAAACAAGTGCCCAGCAATTACTTTTGGTGCCCACAGCATCTGGGAGGAAGAGGACTCAGGGACTCATTGGTGAGGCAGGGAGCCCCATGGCAAGTCAGCAAGTGGCCAGCCCTGAGAGAGGGATGGAGCCAGCCTGGTGTGGTGGTGCAGTGCCTGGGCACCTGCTGGGTTATGATCGTCCTTCAGGTGCCACCAGCCACTGCTCCGCTTACATGACTGGCCAAGTAGACCTCTGAAATCATCCTGTGGCTTCCCCTTTACCCCTTCGAAAGCTGCTGAAAACAGGTCTGTGTTTTGGTTACATCCTGAATACATGCCCTAGTTGCTAATGCACAAGGGTGACCCAAGGGTCCTCCACACACAATCTGACCAATCTCTACCTTGCCTTTGTTTTGCCTCCATTTTCATGTGTGCACCTCACTTAACATCTCTGGAGTTGATTATCTTTCTGTAGTGCTGCTGCATGGTAGGGATTCTTCCTTGCTTCACTTCTGAGCACAACTGCATGTCAGTGGCTGGTGAAATGATATATAGATATCACCCACTTACCTGGGTGTAATAACTATTTTCACACACCATTGAGTAGCTGAGCTAGCTCCAATGGCCTAGTTCCCTGGTCTCACAACCCTACACTGAGAAATTTATATAGGCCTCAGATAGCAAATTAACATGTGGTAGTGTGACGTGCAGCTGCACCAACTGCACTTTAGATGCAAGTGTCAGACAGAGCAGATAGTAAGGAGAACAACAGAGATCAACAAGAGGCTTCTGAAAGAGAAACCTGGGAAATTAAAGGTGCTCCAGAATTTAATGTGAAGCCTGTGGGAATAATTAAAGACAACTGCATATGCGTATGTAACCCCTGTAAGTTAATTTTTTTAATGTGTTTTATAATAGTGGAATAAACTTATTTTTTTTCTAAAAATATATGTCATTTACTTGAATGACCAGGATATGATTCCACTGTGAAATTCTGCACACAGTTAGTCCTGCAAAAAAACCAACCGAAATCCCCAAAATATCATCCTGGAGACTATTAAACAAGATGACAAAATGGATATTTCTGAAAATAATGATGATGTGGATTTCATTTGATGTCTGCTAGGAGCCAAATGGTTGTATGAAATGGAAATAAAAGTGTGTGTGCGTGTGTATGTCTGCATATGTACATATGTGTAGCAAAGCGGACCATACTATTTGTTTATAATTTATATCCTCCCTACAGATTTCATGAATTGGAATATATTTCTGGTTTCAAATGTCTTTTCTGAGTTTGCCAGCTCTAAAGAACAACAACTGATCTGCTTTCCCTTTATTCTTAGAGGAAGATAACCTTTTATAGGTCTCCAAACTACACACAGTACTTGGTTACAATTTGGATTAATTTACAGGTAAAGCAATGCATAACAACAAAGCAATGAAAGGTACCTCTGCCCTGCATGATGCAAGACTGAAAAGGTGGCAGCTTTTCCTTTGGTAAACCTGTTTATATCCCACACCATGGGATTGACAGAAAGAACAGAAGAAAATAATATTCCAAAAGACTCTGATTGTTTCATTCTCACTCTTCACCCAGCAAAGGGTTGCAAAGACAGATGACCAAAAAAAGCCATTGGAGGTCTCTGAGTGAATGCAGTAAATGCAGCAATGATTTAAGCACTTTCTGACCTGGAGGCCAATGAATAATTCCACCTGATAACCAAGGAAACATTTTAGTCTTTGAATAGCTTAAATGTTGCATCTGTTTGCAATGCTTTGTAACCATTAACCTGTGGGTAACCCACAGCATAGTATATGCAGATCCCCTACAGCCTATTTTTCTGGAGACTTTTCTTAGTGACTCTCTTCCCGCTGTGTTCAGTGTTTGTAATTCAATACTTGGGCAACTCTGGACGTAGAATTAACAAGTGATGTTATTAACTTCTTACATGTTTCACCTTCAAATTCCACTAAACATGAAGAGGGGCTCCCTCCGAAAACATTAAATTAGGTTTGGTTTTAGGCTGTAGGCCAAATGAAAACTAAATCAAATTGTACTTTGAAACTCTTGCTTTCAATGTAGGAATTTTATGTTCCACAGTATGTTATCCTTGTCCTAACTAATTACTCCTTAATCCCCAAAGGTACAGCATTCCCTAGCATCAGCTGTCAAAAGGCCCTACTAGACAAAACAGCACCAGATGCTTATTCCCAGTATTACACTACCAACAGATGGTAAATGCCAGAGATATAAATATATAGCAAGATATAGATATATCAGCAAGTGCTTACTTTTGTATTCATGCATACATGTTCATGTGAACACATGCACACATGTACATATTGTACTCTTTAACTGTATGGTTTGTGATGTACAGATTTCCTGGTTTGGTAACAAAGGAACATTTACATTTTTTATTAAATACTAACAGGAAAAAGAGGCACAGAACAAAAACCTCCTCTTTCTAGGAAGCAGATTAGTTGATAATCTGCATCTCATCACAGCTGGGAAAGATCAGTGCTTCAAATGAATTTAACTGGAGGTGAAAGTTTTCATTTGTTTCATATGACCACAATGAAGGCTCAACTACAAAGTTAGGGCATCAATTCACTTGATTCTCCCATCACATCCTGCAGGTAAGTCTCCTGTCAATGAGGACACATGTTTTGCAGGGAGGCAAGCAGCTGCAGGGAGCTACTGTTTTGCATTCACAGCCCCTGTTTGTGCTCTTAAATGTCCTGACAATGTTGTGCTTTAGTTTGTTAGTTGGTTTGTTTTTTGGGAGAGGGCAGCACCATATGTTATACTCAGTCATATGAGGAGACTGGACACAAGGCTAGAGAAACTGGTGGGAAACAGAAACATTGAAAATCAATGGCCTGTGCTAGGAGAAAGTAAATCCTGACTTTTAAATCCATAAATCTTAGTTTGGAAATAGGAGAGGAGAATGCTCCATTAGTTAGTTACCTGTACAGTTAGAGGTGGGCATCAACTTATAGTTAAAGTTGCTCAGCCATGTTTGCCCATAATATTTTTCATGCAATGAGAAATTGAATGGATGTCTTTTGTGACACTTTTCAAGTTCCTTCTGTGGGACTAGTTTATTTTAAAAGTATTAATACTTCTATTCTCTTCCCTGCAATGAACAATGCAGGAATATTTTACTACTGAGCAGTTAATTACCACCATAATTACCATTTATGAGTCAAATCACAAGACAGGTGTCTGCACAGGAAAAAAGAGACTCTTGTTTTAGGGAAGTTGGTCCTCTTTGCCAATGTTATTGCTACATGAGTATGAAATGTAGGATCTGAGAAGATATAGGCAGGGCTGCATGCGGTGAAATGTCTACTTTTTACCCTGTGGTAATGAGGCTTAAACAGAAATCCAAAGAGTGGATGTATTAATCTTCCTTCCTTTGAACATGATGCAAAGGTGTGAAACTTTGAATAATTAGGTTCATAAATCTGATGCACCATAGAAATATGGCACTCATTGAACTGATGTGATCCAAGTGTTGGTGCAGCAGAGAGTTGTGTGCTGGTCATTGGTAGAAATAGTGTCATGCACAAAGGCTGGGTCTGGTGAAGCGGGATCCCCAGGAGGGGATCGCTGCACAGGTCACAGCATGGACAGGAGGCATGGTGATGTAGGAACATGTTAGGCCTGACTAGTCCCACAAATCATTTTTACCCTACTATCCTGTGATAGTGTTCAACACTAGATACTTCATAGAAAGTACCTTTAGGAAAACTTCAGAGAGCTCTGTCTCAAAGCCTGGTGGGCTGGGAGCCCTTGTTCTATTCTCCATAAGGAAGCAAAAAAATTCTTCCAAAATTCACAGCCCAACAATTAAAACACAACTTAGAACGAAAAGTAGGACAAGAATGAGCTCTGAATGACTCCTCCTGTTTTGGAGTTTCTGTCTCCGAGCCTGTCAAGCCCGACTGACTTAAAAAAAAGACAGTCCTTGTCATCTGAGACTGGGTTGCCCAAGGAACTTGTGAATGGACAGTGAGTATTTACTGAGATGATGAGAACATTACTCATTCACAAGAAGGTGAGAGTGCACCCTCTGTGTGTCTCACTGTCACTAAACACAGACCAAAGTGCACAGCAACAGCAAAAACATTAAAACCAGTAGCAGCTTTATCAAATATGAAACTCTGTGCCATAATAAAAAAAACCAGCAACCCACCATCACCTTAAAAATTGCCTTTCTCACATGGTTTTAAGAAATAAAAGACCAGGTATTCTCTCTTCCATTCAAATACCCATCTGGATATCCATACAACACAGAATTTGTATAGAAAAAAGATCCCTTCTTCCAAATGACCATTGCACAATACCAAGTTGTGTGCTAATATTTGGAGATGAGACAAGAAAAACTTGGTATAGCACCAATTTTATCCTAAGAAACTGATGTCCCTAGATTTAAGGTCAGTAGAAGATGTTCTTACCTGTCTTCCTGTTGAATACAGGCCATAAGATGATGGCTTCTTATTGAAGAAAGCCCAGTGGGATTGTGGACCTCTAAAGTCAGGTTGTGAGGCCAGTGCAAAGTTCAGTAGGTGCATGAAAATGCAAACAGTCCTGGGGCCATTAGTACAAATGCTTTTAACAGCTGCTAGAGAGCCTCAGCTTGCTATGTGATTGGGCTGCTACACAAACACATCCAAAATGACTACACAGATGCAAATGATTGAAATGTAACTGCCCATAATATGCTGTGTGTCGGCTAACGGTTAGCATTGGTTAGAAATCATGAATACAGATGAGAACAATACAGTTTTGGCTGCAGCTTCTGGGCTACAGTTATCTGCATGCCACTGGGTGCCCGAATCACTGTGCTGCTGCTGGCCTTGGCCACCCAGAGTCTGAGGGTCAGAGCCACCTGGGTTGGACTTCCTCCACAAAGACCACCACACATGATCTTGAATGTGGTTAAGGAACTTGTCCCTCCTTGGAGACTGTAGGTTACAGATCCCTCCAGGACCTCAGTCCAGAAGAAGGCCCCCCACTTCTGCCATCTAGATCAGCCTGTGACAGCTTGAGTTTATTTGAGAAGGAAGGACTGTACATCTCTAGCCTGGCCTTCCAGGACTCATCACCCATCACCTTCCTGCCCCCTGCTTCCCCCCCCCGCTCCAAGTTTCATTCCTCCTTTATTCCCTTTCTTCACTGATTCATTGTTTGATTTCAGGCAAGAGGCTATTATTTATCTACCATGCACCTCAGCCCAGCTGGTGCTATGAAGGAACTGCACACCACAGGAGAATGGGTAAGCTGAATATGGCTGATGTGCTTCCTGGCCATACTCCTTTCTCAGTTACACTGCTGTGACTTTGCTGTTGACTACACTGACCTATGATTACAATTACAGTTGCTTGAATTACTCAGTGTAACAAAATGGTCCTTCATCACTCACAAATTGAGGACTTGAATTTCCTGAGAGGTGTCTGTCATCCTTCAATGTTCTCCCAATAGGTGGCATGAACAGTTCAATATAGGGGATCTTGCTATATTTTCACTCCTGATTAGTAGCTTGGGGATGGCCATTTCAGGATGATTTCTTTAGAACAACCACAAAACAAACAGATTCATTGACCATAAATACACTGATTAAACAGACTCATTGGTTGGTCATTGTTCCAGCAGGAGACAAAGTATAGCCCTTAGGAATATCAACCTGGTGACCCAGTTTTCAAACAGCTAAAAGGTATTACTATGTCAGGTATATTAGATTTACTGTTAATGCCACTATATTTAAATTGCATCTGGCATTTATAAGGATGATACCTGGTGAAGAACTTCAGAATTAATCTGTAGGACAGGTGACCTGGATCTCATTTTAGTGAGGAGACGATCTCATACCCTTTGCATGCCTCATCCTCTCCTGGATATTTTTGGGAATCTGCTCTATCTCTTTAATGAGGTAATTACTGTATATATTTTTTTTATATATCTGTATAACTTCATCCCTAGAAGTATGAAGTGTGCAGTGTGACATGTTCCCATTATCTGTACTAGTGGTGGGTATAGACGGGCCATACTGCTGTTCAGAATGAAATCCTGTACATCAGACTAAATATCCTCCAAAATCCACCAGAGTAAATCTCCAGTCTTTCAAGAATGGATTTATTCTGGATTTATACCCCAAGCACAAACTGGAGTAGGATAATTAGAGCTAAATATGAAATAACTCTTGACATAAATATTGACATATACTTTCTGCACAAACCTTCAACCCCAAATATGTTGAACATAGGTGGATCTGCATTCTTCTGGTCTTAACCTGCCTCATAACCCCCAGTATAATCTAGCCAGTGCTAGAGATCTGTATAAATTATAGCAGTTCTACAGGTCTAAATTTTTGTCTCCTTTTCTATCATCCTCAGCACATCCAGCAGGATTTGTTTAGCAGCCCTTCCCAAAAATGCTGGGGGGATAGTCTTCTCCTGCACTGGTAAAGTCTCCCTTGGCTGTTTTGTTCCCTGTTATTTTTGACCTGGTACAAAGCAACTGATGAGGGAGTGAGGCTCTCTTTACCACCTTTGTTATTGAAAACCCAGCCAGACTCAAACTGTTCCAGTGTTTTGTCTATCCCATGTTATCTTCAACTCATAAATATTTATGTCAGTTATTTTTCATTCATGTGACTGCATGGGGAATGGTCCTTCTGCCACTGCCTATATTAGCATACAGTGCTCCTGCATGAGTACAAGTATCCTCCGTTCATGATTTGCTGTTCATCATGTCTTCTTCATTACTTGGCCATAGAAAAAGTTATTCTTGTCTGGCAAGGGACTAGAAGTAATAACATTTGATCTACTATAAACAGCTATATAGGGAATGTAACAGCTGAAATTAGCAATATAATCAAAAATCCTAGAATAAAATGTCTTTCTCCAAAATTATGGTCAAATGACACTAAGATTTGCTAACATTATGGTAGGTCAGAAGAAATTCATGAATGAAAACACAACAAGAACAAAACAAATCAAATTCATGAGATTATTTATTTGGAAAATATAAGTCTAAGAGCTTTAATGGTGAGTTAAAGTGGAAATGATGATGTTGCCTGAACTGCATAGCATCTAGTCCGTATACAGTCAAAGGAAGAAAATCAGCTGTGAGGCTAGTATAGAGTCATAGCATGCAGTTTGCAGCCCAGTGCTGTGTCATTTCTAAAAGGGTTGTGAAATTCCTGAAGAAGAAATGTAATTACTGGAACTGGGATTAACTAATAATATTTAATCAAATTTTAATCCTAATCTGAAAGGCATTTCCTTAATGCCCCTTATGGAAGGGAAAAGGAAGGTACTGTATTTAAACAAGTTTGAAATAAAATAATAATAATAAAAAAAGGCTGAGTGGATTTGCAATCCAGGCCTAATGCTCAGTTTGCTCCTAGTCTCCAGATTATAGGAGATTATCACAGATCAAACCCCTTTAACAGAAAAGAACCTTTTAAATCCACCTCAGCATTGCCCTTACTAGGAACGAAGGAGAGAGGCTCCTTCCACTGTGAGGAAAGAAGCCCTTAATTCATGGCTTGTCAGAAGAAAGGTGCTTGCTTCAGCACTGAACCAGGTTAGTTATGGCTCTAATTTACCCAGCAGCATGTCATGCTGGTGGAAGGGATGACACCTTTAAGTAATAATGAACAAGTGTGCATTGACAGAATAATAATCATGGATTGAAAAGGTTACATCAGAGAAGGTGGTAAAGCTAAGTGTCTGCTTTAATTCCACTGGGTCCCGTAATATCAGGAGTCGGGAGCTGCACTTACAATATAAAATAACATTAGTGTGGCAATTAGGACTTAATGGTTTGTGGAGAGAAGTCTGCAAGACTTTATAAAAACATACAAATTAGTCTGTATTCAAGTGTTACTTCACTTTCATTTTTTTCTGTCTGTATTGGCCTCGGAGGCAGATTTCTCTCAAAATGTAGTGAAGAAATGCTACAGGCATCAGGGCAACTCCTGTTTGTATATATGGGTATAATCCCAAGGACGCTTCTGCCAATTTATCTCAGCTGAAGAATCTGGTGTAGGGTGCCTATGAATAAAATTGCTGACATAGAAAAACTCATTTGCTTGAGTCAGCAGACAAAACCAAATCACTAGGTGTATATTGACCTAGTCTCTTATTCACAACATTTTGACTTCTCTTAAGTTGCATGAGACATCTAGTTCCAGTATTTAAAAATCACTACAGACAGCCTACAAGACTTAGAAAAACGTGACTCAAATGGGAGCCTTTTGAGTGAATTCAAACCACACAAATTTTGTTAGGACCTTCCCATGGCCCCAGATGTAGGAGATCACCCAGATTTGTGGGAAATAATCTGCATTTTTTACAGTTCTCCCAGTTTCTTGGGGGTCCCTGCTGCCATGATAGCAGGGTGCCAGTGGCCTGGCAGCGCTGGGCTTGGCAGGAAAATCTGGAGGAAGAGCACATGGAATTTCTTGATGTGTGTGGGATAGGAAGCAGGCAAAAAGGGGGCTTGGTTTTTTGCAGTCAGCTACATGGCACAGGATTTTTAACTTCTGTGAAAATATGTTTCTTCAATAGTCTTCATATATGATGTGCATTCAGCACATCAAACAAACTGTGCCCTACAGAGTGTATAAATCTTGGGCACCAAAGTTGAACAGCACTGTCTCCATTCCTGTCTGACCATTGCACAGTTCTGATGTTGCCTGAAGACTGGATTTACAAATAGTCCTCAGATCACTGGTAGCAATAGAAAGACTCCAGCTGATTTGCTTGGGCATTTCCTTAAACTTACAGTAAGAACTTACAGAAGTGAGGTATGGCATCACCTCTTCATTGATCTCTCTTCCCTTTTCTTTCACATGCATACCAATTTTCTGTTTCAATTTATTATGCTTCTTACCTGTGGTAGATATATTTATAAGACTATATATTCTGTGTCTGAAAGCTCAGAGACCAGACAGGTCTGTATTGATCCACATACTGACAGTGCAACTGTTCTATTAGTTCCAACGGAGATTTCAAACCACTCCTTTCCTTTTAGGACACCCTTTATGTAGGTTTGGTGTGAAACAAAATATGATACATATGTGCAGGTTTTTGTTTCCTTTCTTTCACTATGCCTGTGAAAATATACAGGTGATTTGGAAATGTCTGGAATAAACCCAGCCTTGATAAATAAAACTATATGTGCATTCATATGTATGTATATACATACATACACAAACGTCTGTATAATAACTCTGTCAGTCTCCACTGGCAGTCTGTTAAAGTATTTTCATGGCATTTCCATTTTTCTGCACCAAAGAAAAGTAAAATGGACAAGGTCACAGAAGGGGACAGTGTCAGAGGTAAGAGATTGAATGCAGACGCACTGCACTAACAGTTGTCTCTCCAGTGCTGATCACGCTGATCCTTCCTTACTAAGTATCAGGGACTATATTCAACACTGCTTCATTCCCACCAAATGCATTCCTCTTTTTAGAAGAGACAAGAACTTCAGACACTGCCGCGGAGGATCCACAGGGGACATCACACACAGACCAATGTGATCAAGTGAAGCCCCTTTACTACAACTTTTAGCACAGTTATATACCTTATGTGCTTATGCACGCACCTTATACAATACTCTAATTGGTACAATACCCCGTTTCACGCGGCGCTATCTTATCCTCTATTGGCTGTTCAAGCTTCTTCATGAGGTGTCCAGTGGTTACTTATCTCATTCTTCGGCATCCAGGAGTTGTTTGTCAGGCTTTTCTTATCTTCCTTTTCCTAGTGTACAAGGACACAGCGTCCTTGTCCACTTCAGCACTTTGTAAACTTATGCTTCGTTCCCAGCTAAAGGCTGGATTGCTCACATGCCCTCGCCCAGCCAAGAAATCCTCAACAAGACACTACCCCTAACAGCCCTTTAGGTATCTTTTACTTCTTCATTTCAGTGGTGACTGGCTACCTAAAAAGCTTCAGGGATCAGGATCCTAGTTTTGCTGCAAGACCAGCATGAGTCATGTCAGTATGAGAAAGGAAAATGAGAATACAGCAAGGTGGAGCAGGAGAGGCGAGCTTATCAACTTGTAGGTGCAGCAGTGGCACTTTGCATAGGTCTTCTCACCTTCTCACCTTCACATCTCATACATCCCTGTTACCATGTCATCACACACCTGTAGTCAGCAGTGTTTCTGGCAGGCTCCTCGTTGCAGCTCCCTCTACCACACGTCCAAGATGCTGAAGGGAGGTGTGATGGGTTGACCCTGGCTGGATGCCAGGTGCCCACCAAAGCTGTTCTATCACTCCCCCATCCTCAGCTGGACAGGGGAGAGAAAAAAAAAAATAACAAAAAGCTTGCAGGTTGAGATAAGGACAGGAGAGATCATTCACCAATTACCGTCACGGGCAAAACAGACTCAGTTTGGGGAAAATTAACTCAATTTATTACAGATCAACCAGAGCAAGGTAATGAGAAATAAAACCAAATCTCAGAACACCTTCCCTCCACCCCTCCCTTCTTCCCAGGCACAACTTCACTCCCGGACTTCTCTACCAAACCCCCCCATTGGCACAGGGGGACGGGGATGGGGTTTACGGTCATCACACGTTATTTTCTGCCGCTTCATCCTCCTCAGGGGGAGGGCTCATCACACTCTTCCCCTGCTCCAGTGTGGGGTCCCTCCCACGGGAGACAGTCCTCCACGAACTTCTCCAACGTGGACCCTTCCCACGGCGCTGCAGTTCTTCACGAACTGCTCCAGCATGGGTCCTTTCCACGGTGTGCAGCCCTTCAGGAGCACACTGCTCCAGCGTGGGTCCCCCACGGGGTCACAAGTCCTGCCAGAAAACCTGCTCCGTGGGCTCCTCTCTCCACAGATCCGCAGGTCCTGCCAGGAGCCTGCTCCAGCATGGGGTTCCCACGGGGTCACAGCCTCCTTTGGGAACCCACCTGCTCCGGCGTGGGGTCCTCCCCGGGCTGCAGGTGGATATCTGCTCCACCATGGACCTCCATGGACTGCAGGGGACAGCCTGCCTCACCATGGTCTTCACCACGGGCTGCAGGGGAATCTCCGCTCTGGCGCCTGGAGCACCTCCTCCCCCTCCTTCTTCACTGACCTTGGTGCCCGCAGGATTGTTTCTCTTGCATGTTCTCACTCCTCTCTCTGGCAGCTGTTTCTCCCCATCCCAACTTTTTTTTCCTTCTTAAAAATGTTATCACAGAGGCGCTACCACTATCGCTGATTGGCTTGGCCTTGGCCGGCGGCGGGTCCGTCTTAGAGCCGGCTGGTATGGGCTCTCTTGAACACAGGGGAAGCTTCCAGCAGCTTCTTACAGAAGCCACCCCTGTAACCCCCCCTGCTACCAAAACCTTGTCACACAAAACCAATACAGGAGGGAATGGAGAATTCTGCTCTGCTCAACTAAAATGGAGTGACTTGGGAATGAGGGGTGACTTTTAGGACAGCTGCTCCCTAATAGCTCTCCTATAATGCAGCCATGAAGCACCTACCAGGCCATATGCTTTTCAGCTTTAGAGAGTGTTTTACACAGGTATGAGTAAGGGTCTGTTTGTATCGCAGGCTTGGTTTACATAAATTTCCCATTACTTTCTTCCCTTCCACACTGTGGGGTAAAAGAGTGAAATTAAACTTAGTAGCAATAAACATACTGCATCAATGTTGGGTCTCTAAGTTCATCCCCACCTGGTGCATTAGAATGTGAATATTTAATTACTGAGTTTATCCCTTTCTCAGATACACCTTTTTTTTAACATGGTATTCTGCTCTTCATTCCATCTGCTGTATGGTAAATATAATCTCTTAAATTGATATATACTTATACATATATATGGCCAATGTATTCTTTTAAGTGGATGCCTCTGAAGCGGGAGGGATTTATGTATTAAATACCAAAAGATTGTACTCCCGACTTTGGCATCTAAATCAAGGGAAACAAAGTAGATTTGTCCAACAACCACTTGCAAATTACCTCACAGGGGAGCAGTGGGGGTTGACTCCTAGAGTAGAGAAAGGTGGATTTGCTGAGTCTTTGGGAATTTGAATGTGTTTTCTTTTTAACACCTTAGGCACAAACTCTTTCTGCCATTGCTAGAACAGCAGTTAAACACGGTGATATTTGAGTAACCCATAGAGAAGGGGACCTGGTAGGGGGGACAGAAGATGCAATTAGTATCCCTGCTTCAGTCCATAACACCATGAGAGTGCTTAGCTGTGGAAAGAGAACAAACACAGTCTTATGGCCCAAGCCCAGCACTGCAGCATGCTAGTGGTAGGGGATATACATTTACAGCTTGTGTTTAATGCAGCAGTAGCCATTCATGCAGACATATCAGGATTTCTTTGTCCAGAGTATCATAAAACACTGATTACCTGGAAACTGACCCCTGTCCTTTGGGTTAATGACCATATTATCATGTCATATTTGTGGTCCCATAGTACTGAATCCAGTATATTTAGACCTATCTGAAAAGCTGGACCTGGTGCATGAATCAAGAAGCCCACTGTCCTGACAGGAGGCACTCTCTAATCAAACCTTATTTCATGTTTTTTTCAACTTTGCATTATGATCACATTCTTGTTAGGACAGAGAGGGCCTGTACAAAGGTATCTAGGCCACCTGATTGTGAAGACAAATAAAGAATGAAATTTACAAAAGCATCTACTTTATTGAGTCTGATGGCTTTTCAAATCTCTGAATCCAGGAGGTGACCCATAAAGTATTTATTTAATGCTTTAGACATCTCATTGTTCATGTGTATCTGTCTCCTGGTCTCATTCTTCATGTCCTCAAAGCTGTAAGAATAGGACACTTAAAAAACCTGTCTTGCCTCCCTAGTCTTTGGCCTGTTCTGTTGAAGCAAGGGATTTTTTTTTTCCCTCCGAGACAGAGATCATAAACGCACTTAAATTTTGTGGAATAGCTGACCTTACTCTGAACAATTAATGACCAAAATCACAAACTAGCCTGATTTCAGGTTCAAATCTGATCTCTTTGAACATGATCATCCCAAAATCTTCTACCATTGACAGACCACTTGCAAAACTAAGTATAGAACCACATGTAAAAAAAAAAAAAAAAAAAAAAAGAGCAATCAGTTCTTCATGGAAAAGAGAGACTACTTTAATTACTGCCAACAAGCAGTGACCTTGAAATTTTTAGTATATTTTAATTTTACAACCTGTTCAGATACTGGATTGATGGGGACAGAATAAGTACCTGGGCTGAATCCACGAAATTATTAGGGTTGATTTCTAGCTGAAAATACTTCTGTAAAAGGATTATACATTTCATTTAGGTAAATAATGATAGGATCTGCAGCTACTCTTGCTGGCATAAAAATTCTAAGGGCCATCACTCTCCATGCTTCAGGGCAAAAAATGGATCCAGTGTCAGTGATTTTTACCACGACGCTGCTATATTTGGTATCTTTCATAAAGGTCCTACACTTACATTATTCTGACAGATTGTCAGCTTCCATTAAAAAAAAAAAATTTACCCATCCTAACTGAGGCAAAAACCCTCTTGACTAAATTTGAAAATCAGAAGGTAATTCAAATGCCAAAGTTGTCATTTTAGCACCATAATATCTTGTGATTCAGTAGGAGTGAGTCTTGCTCATGATTTTTGAAAATTTGAGGCCATCCATCCTGTGTACCAGACTGGGTCAGAAGGAAACCATATCCTTTCTTCCTTCACAATAAAGCCCAGTTTAGGTGCAGCCAATTGACTTAGTCTTTTACAGCATCTGGAGTTGACAGACAGCTATAGGACACTTTTGAAACTACAGATTTCAAGAGACCCACTAAGGACAGTCAGTCCTTCTCAGGGCCTGCTAGGGGAATCCATTATCAGGTATTTTTCAAGGGTGCATTTAATCCAATTCTGAAAGAGGAAAACCCATCACTTCTCACTGTTGATTCAGTGTCACCTTTCAGCTGAGCATCACATGTTGCACCTGCAGCTGCTTGCCTTGCTGAGCACTCCAGCCTCTGTGCACCCTAAGCTACTAACCGGATAGCATTCCTCCTCCACATCCTCCAGGTCATGGGATTTTAAGGGACAGAAGAATGTTTAAGGTTAAATAGCCTCTTCCAGAAGATTACAAATAATAAGATGAGGCAGGCAGGTGAGAAGACACTCCGGAGTCCTGCAAGCAGGGGACAGAACAGGGGAGCCTCCAGCCCCTGAGGTTGTATGGGTGGCTGAGGACTGCTCTGCTGATAGTGAGCAGGCGCTGGCATGGGGAGGGATGAGCTCGTACTGCAGGTGCCCCCACGCACAGGTCTCAGAGCCATCTGCTCTGAATTAGACTGGATTAAAGACACAGCATAGGCAAATCCCTTCTTGCTGTTTGTGTGACATAGGTTTATCCCATGTGAAATATGGCTTAGAGGAAAAGGCTGCCTTTCTCACATGCTAGGGAAAGGCAGTTAACAAGAAGAGCTTCTAAAGCCAGGTAAAAGAAACACTCCCCCCCTAAATGAGAGATGACACTTTGGCAGGCAGTCTTTGTTTTGATAGCTTCAGCACAAAGACAAAAATTCAGGGCAGGTACCAAAAGCTCCACACAGGACTCTTTGCAGGTAAGGAAAGAGGCAGTCAAAGCACTCAGTATGAATAGCACTGGACTCATAATCGCTTTATGGAGAGGAAGGAAGGGTACATAAGGGGAATGGGCAAATCTGAGGTAATATGTCCTTAAGCACCATTCCCATCACATCTCTAAAGAAGACAAATATCTGTTTCCTTCTTGACTGTCCTGGCTGGTTGCCTTGGAGCAACAACAAAAAAAAACCTGTATAGAGCAAGCCTGTTGTTAAGAAGGTTTCAGGAGCCTGTACTTTTCATCCATTTCATCACTATTTAGATCTACTTCTGCATACATGTTGCTCTCTGAGAGGCTGTCCTGAACCCAGTTTTCATTATCCACTATGGCTGCTCAGCACTCAAGTTTGTGAGGCAGTGGGTGTGCTTACTTATGCCTTCTACACCTATTTAATGCCCCTTTGGTGGACGTAATCTTTGCTTGTTCCTCTTCTAAACAGCTGCTGGCTCTGCCTTAAAGGTGCCCACTTTTCCCTGTGAATGAAGCACACTGGAAAACATAAGGGAACAATTAAGCAATGCTTATCTAACAAATGTGTTGATCCCCTTGTTTAGTTTAGAGAAACTAAAAAAATACAGTTCCAAGTGAAGTCAAGCCCTGTACCTACCTCTTCAAATAATATACAGAGGAGAACATGTTTTTTCCATGTTACTTGCACCCACAGTTCAATTCTTTTAAAAAGAAATCTCTCCTTGGCTTTCTAATGTTTGGGAGCAAAGGAGAGGGAACAGTGAACCCAGTGCCATGCAAGAGAATGGAGCAAGGTTGTAACAAATGAAAATAAAAAGGGAGAACAAAAACACTACAGACAAAGGCAGAGACTAAAGATTTAGATAATGTCATAAAAAGAAGGAAAAATGCCTTTTCTTTCTGGATTCTGGGCAAAAAATAGACCTTTATCAGAGACAATATGTCACTCATATCAGGAAGGTTAAATGATTTACACAGTTTCAAGGAAATTTTGAGAGACTTGATACTGAGGTCTTTTACAACAGTGAAAATTACAAGCAATTAGACAATGGAATTATTCCAGACTTATATACATTATATTAACTAGAACTGAAAGGATTTTTTTTTACATTTCTTGTCAGAAATTACTGATTAATGAAATAAAAAATAATTTGAGTAGGCCATTAGTCCTGAGTTTTTTTACACATTTTTTTAGGAATATATTGCAGAACTGTCAAAACAGAACATTTCAGCTCCTTTTCAGAAATAAAAGGCATAGTTTTCCATTTTAAAAGGTTTTTTTTCTGTTATGAAATGAAACAAAACACAATTCAACAATGAAAAATAAATTAAAGAATGGTTTTTATTTTTATTACAGTTGGAAAGGAATGGGGTGGGTATTTTCAGTATTAAATTTTCATAGAACAAGAAACCCACTTCCTATGAAGTATTGAAAGAGACATCTATATGGCTGATCAATCTTATTTGTTTCAACCCCATCATCTTTGACATAAAAAATGCCATGCTTCCAAAAGCTCTAATTTTATATGTCCCTTAAGACTATATCAGCCACATGACAGCTTTTGGCAGACAGTGGGCTGTGCTATGTGGTTTGTTTATGCTGCAAAGCTTAATAGAAACTATATATTTAGTGTATGTTTTGGCTGGTTCACACATTGTTTGAACAGCTCAGTATATAATATAATTAAACTTGTAAAAAGTTGTGCAGGCAAATCCTTTAAGTAAGATATTCAGATTTTATGATCCTTGTGACAGGCGCACAACCTTTGCTTTCACTTTATTAAACTGTCCTTATCTTGACCCATGAGCCTTTTGTTATATTTTCTCCCCCCTGTCCAGCTGAGGAGGGGGGAGTGATAGAGCGGCTTTGGTGGGCACCTGGCTTCCAGCTGGGGTCAACCCACCACACACCAGTAAACAGTTCACTGAAGTTTATTTACAGTGGAAAAAAAAGTCCACACATGCAAGTCTTTCTGGCTGATATAGAGGAGGAAAGTATAGGGAAAATCAGTTTGTCTCTTCCATTTAGCTATTTACAGGCAATATTGGAAGTTTCTTTCATCTGCTGCTAATTTTATTAACTGGCCCAGTCACGTGTTACTTAAGACAGATGATTGTCCTCAATAGCTCTTAATAAAATTAAGACACGCCTTTCTGGAGGTCTGTCTTAATTACTAATCTTGTGACATCTCTGTAATCTTTTTGATTCACCTCCTCCTGTGTGTTTCTCTGATCTGTCTGTTCCTGCCAATGCTGACTGCTATGAGGCAACATGATACCATTGTCACTACCAACTACCCTGGTAGGGAGTTCAGCTGAAGGCTGTTGTGGACCTAAGGAGGTGTACCCAATCAGGAGAAAAATGCGGCTCCATTTCCATCCCCTGGGTGGTAACTACTTTGTAAGAGTGATCAATTCTTGGTTAGGTTAAGAAGTGTGAATAAACAAACATGGAAATTATCCTGTGTGATCTCCTACACACCGGAGGTAGGGAGGCAATTGGGTGGCCAAGAGAAGCACAGCGAGATCCACTAGCTGAGTCCTTTTAACGTCCTCTGCTGCTGGGATAGCAGCATCTGTCTTTGCTATTTAATACTTGCATTTGTACCAAACAAGAAGGGGCACTAGGTTTAATTCTGCTGTTAGTTATGAAAAGCAATCAAAAACTCCCACTGAATTCAGGGAGAGCAGAAGCAAGCGCTTTGCCAGGACATAGTGCTGCTACATGCTCTTTAGCTAAGGCTAGAGTGGGAGCACTGTTAGGAAAAGCAGATGATAAAGAGGAGCAGAGCACTTATGCTGGGATTCGTCTTACCTACTTTTAGCCATCAAAAACTTAGGCTCCCTCTGCAGCATTTGTGCAGAGAGAGGGATGCACTTCAAGAGGCTGATCAGTTCTTTCCACTCCACTAGCAGAATATAGGGGTATTATTCACAGAATTAGGATGATGTAATCTCCCATAAATAGGTCACATAAATTCTCTGGATGGCCAACAGCAACAAAGTGAAATCCTTTTGGACATGACCCAAAATATGACTCTAGTCAACAACTACCATACTCTTTCCATTGCCTTTAACTGGTTATATATTAGTCCATATTAGCCAAGGAATATATTAACACTGTCAGAGGACCTGGACAGACTACTTTATGCAAAAGATGTTTAAACCTGAAGGTACTGTGGAAATGTATGGGGACAAGCAAGCAATGATGAAAGGAGAGTAAGAAACAGCTTGGTTTTTTGGGTCTCCATTTCAGCTTTGATCTTTCCTGGCAATCTACCTATTGGCACTTGTGACTGCAGGTTTGCCCAGTCCTCCTCCCAAGCTGAAATTCTCTCTGTGTACAGAGAAAACAAAAGGAATGCATGATACAGAATCCACATAAGGACACACAAATTCTTGGGTGCCTATTATATCCTGTGAGAAGAAAAGTCTTTTTTTTTTTTTGGTCAGGTCAGGAAGAGTTGACAGAGATGCGTTTGTCTTACTCAAAGTACGTGGGCCTTGCAATAAATCGCATTTACCAACAGTCAGCCTTTACTGAATAGTACAGTTGTTCGAAAAAGTGTTGAATGAAGGATATTGACAAAGGCTTAATGTACAAAGCTTTATTAGTGGGGTGTGGAAGTGAAGGCGTATACACCAACTTCAAAGTTACCAAAGTATTAAAAACAATGGGAAAAGAAAGAGAGAGCAAAAAAAGGGAAGGGAAAGGGGAAAGTGGAAAGGGAAAGGGGAAAGTGGAAAGGGAAAGGGGAGGCTCTCCCTGTGACCAGCTGGGTGTCATTGTACGAGGAGCATGCCCCTCTGTGGTCTCTCCAGTACAGCAGGTTATGATAGTGATGGTAGCCATCACCACCCTTGTTTCCCAGCACTTTATACCTTCCATCAGGACCTGCTCCAGATCCTATGAACTGTTCCCATTCATGATGCTCTTCATGCTGACTGTAGCAAGCTTAGTTGGACACAGGCATTGGACATGGATTGGCTGCTAAGCTTTTGTGCATGTTTCACTGGATAATCCCGTCTAGGTATCTAGGTGACCACTGTCTATTTTGCTATGCTCTAAGTTTTGTGTTTCCTTTATATAAACTAAAAGCCATAAGATGAGCTGTAGGAAAGGGGCAGGGAGGGGAATTCTCTATGCCGATAGCAATTGCATCCCATAAGAACCATCTATACTATCGGTATGTGGGCTTGTGGGTACAAAGCCATGAGGGAAAACATGTGAGACTAACAGAATTAAAATAAACAAGGGGAAAAATACTGCCCTGGCAGCTCAGGAAAGCCCTGCCACAAGAGCCCAGGTGAACAGTTACAGTGAGCTTTGAGCAAAGGCAGATTGCAGAGCAGCAAATGGAAAGTGCTCAGCTTCACAGTGACTGCAGCACCTAAGGCACTGTGCAAGAACAGAATGTCTTTTGGCTGGAGATCTTTATATTCCAGAATTACTTTTCCTTAAAGTTGGAGGAAAAAAACCCCACTGTACCAAACAGACTGTGTACTACAATTCCGAAAAGTGTTGCAATATGGCTTTCAAACAACAAATATTTATAATTTCAATTAAATTAAATTAACAAAAGTGTCATATTTTTCTTTCCTTCAAAATTAAATTTTAAGTGTATTTTCACAACACTTTCTATTTGTTTAAAGTAAAATGAAACCTGGAAAAAACATTTGTCATTTTCATTTCTGCACTTAAAAATCAAATCATTGAGCTGAAATCAGCTTTAATGAAACAACATTTTCTGTAGAGAGGGTTGTTATAACGTGGAAATATTGAAACATCTCTTTGAAGCTTATTCTGCATAAACTTTTGTCTTTCCCACTTGCACATTTTTCATTTCATGCTTCCCTTTAACCACCTGCATTAGACCTTCAGATACAAACTTGCACCTTCATATACACACATCCTGGTTTTTACTATGTTATTCTTTTTCCTCTGATAATGTCCTCTTTCCTTCATTCCCTACCTTCTTACCAAGTTCTCTTCCACTTCTTTGTTGCACTCTCACCCTCTTCTTCTCTTTTTCAACATGTCCAAGGCAAAACACTTGGAATACATAATTCAGAAAAGGATTCCTACATATGCCATGGAGATAGGGATCTATCAGGACTTTCTAATTGCTATGAGAAATCTGAGCAGGTTGTCTACTCCCCTTGAGTAATATGCTGCTCAATGCAAACCTTTGGCTCACAGGAATAAAATTCCTCCTTCTCCCCCAGTACAGAGCTAAGGTCAGTGGACCTACTGTCTTCCTTCAGAAGCTAAGTGGCAAAGGTGTGTTATTCTTCCCCTGAATATTTCAGCTTTTCTCCCTAGAATATCCCTAAACAGAGAAGAGAGAGGTGGCCATTGGTTAGTAGGTCAGGAAATCATAACTGAATCAAATTAGTCCGACCTTGAATGAATGATTAAGTTCTTGGACACTTCACAGAATGAGAAATTCCACTTTGTCCAGTGAGGACGCACAAATTCTATGGCACAGGTGAGTCCCCTGATGTTTGAATAGATTGCATGACATATACTCTTTGCCAGTTAAACTCTGTTCACAGAGAGTTGAAAAACAACCTATGACTGAGACCAAAGATCATACATTTCCAGAACAGCTTTTCTTCCATGTTACTTCACAAATGTTCTGGTTCTTCAGCTGTGTTTTCCCAAATTCTTTTGCTGGGCTCTGAGTGTGAGGAGATGTCCTGGTTTCAGCTGGGATAGAGTTAATTGTCTTCCTAGTAGCTGGTACAGTGCTATGTTTTGAGTTCAGTATGTGAAGAATGTTGATAACACTGATGTTTTCAGCTGTTGCTAAGTAGCGTTTAGTCTAAAGTCAAGGATTTTTCAGCTTCTCAAGCTCAGCGAGCGAGAAAGCTGGAGAGGCACAAGAAGTTGGCACAGGACACAGCCAGGGCAGCTGACCCAAAGTGGTCAACAGGGTATTCCATACCATGTGATATCATGAATAGTATATAAACTGAGGGGAGTGGGGGCGGGGGGAATCGCCGCTCAGGGACTAACTGGGTGTTAGTGTGACCTGGAGATTTCCAATTAACAAACTCTGTATCCCTATGTGCTTAGTGTGTAAAATATGTTTGTTGGGATTATAAACTATGCACACAGTAATAACGTTGCTGATGCTGACCTTGCAAAGCACAGCTTTGTGC
Organism: Buteo buteo; assembly: GCF_964188355.1. NCBI lineage: Eukaryota > Metazoa > Chordata > Aves > Accipitriformes > Accipitridae > Buteo > Buteo buteo. The sequence goes on from NC_134182.1 coordinate 19,783,038, forward strand.
TTTATGAATCAATCATCACTGTCTGGAGCAAGATGGAAAATAAACCCGCAGAGAAACCAGCAGGAGAGCAGGTGAATGAGAAGTACCTGCAAGTAAATGAGGACAGTGGTACCAAATTAAGCAGAATTTGTCTCTACACCTACAGTATGGCAACAGAGAAGCCTGGTTCATCTGTAAGGTTACTGTATCCGGCTGATAGTATGTAGGTGTATTACATCCCTGAAAATACAGTGCAAACCGGTGCCTCTTAGTGGATGCTTTGCTTGTTGCAGGGTCAGATACCACGATTTGGGTCATGCCTGTACTGAGGGCTCAGTACCAGTTTATATGATGCATCTCTGCCCCATGGCAGCAGCTTGCTCAGTCGTTCTCCTCACTCACAGCTATCCTAGATTAACAGATTCTTCACCCCAGGGATTATCACCAGATATGTTGGTTTACCTACTCTTGTAAGGCAAAACCATGAAGATCAGCAAAGGCCAGCCACAGAAAGTCACTTTGACTAGAAGAGGTTAGAAATTAGCACCCAGTAACCCACCAGACAGCTGCAAGAGTTAAAGGGAAGAAGGAAAGGTTTTAATGTGGAGGAAGGGTGTCTCCAGGTGATCTGGTCCAGCCAAAAAGGCAGGTGTGGTCTTGCCCTCAGTTTCACCTCTGAGCAGCAAGAAGATCCCATGAGTCCCTCAGTCAGCCACTGTCACAGTGCTACACATGCATGTAACCCTTCTGGTGGAGATACCTACTTCATCATTCTAAATGGTTAGTGCAGGAAATGCTTCTACATTTTTATGCTTGCAAATTTTCCTATTCCACTGGGTGTTCAGACAGCCTGACAAAAGCAGCTTTAAATGAATTAGCAGGCAAATTGCTCTGCTGGAGATCAGAATAAAATGCAAAAGAGAAGGATACACATTAATGCTGTGTTTGCCATAAACAAAGAATTGTCTTTTTCTTTTTGTATCCTGAATGACCCTTATGGAGTAAGGCAAAACCAAAAAAAAAAACAACAACAAAAAAAAGAGGAGAAAAGAAAACAAATCTCTTATGAAAAGGTACAACACACGCCTCTCCTCTGTAACATGCTACATCTTAAATGAACATAAAATGTCATCTCCTCCAAGAGATAACAAGCTCCTAGAAATGCAAAGGTGCAAATCACAGAAAAGTGGTCACATATATGACATCACAATACCTGGGATTTATTTACATCACAACAGTTGAGGAACTATGGGTATTCATAAAACATGCACAGACCTGCCCATCTATGTTCAGGAAGTTTAGAGGCAACTAAAACTAGAAAAGACACACAGGAACAGGACTTCTAAAATTGAAGAATACTTTCACCATAAATAATGATTATGATAATACAAAGCTTTGCAATTTGAACTGTTCTAATTGAGACATTTCAGAAATCTTTTGAAAGATTAATAAATGCTTAATTTTCCCAATATATTTGTGAGATAGTTAAATACTGGTTAGCTTTATTCTTCAGGTAGAGGAAACAGGGGTAACTGATTCCCTGAATACTGCTAAGAATGAAACCTTCTCAGTCCATAATTTATATACAAGGTAATCTTTTGGTTCTTTCCTTTTGTCAGCCTCCTGAATAATCAATCTTTCTGATGATGGGTTTAAACTATGAGCATAAGAAGACAATACTAGAAAACAGTATAATACACGCTTACTCCTTCATTCTTTGTAGAAAAAAAGACCAAACAAGACAACGTAAATTCAATCAGATTTCATTAAAAAATCAATTATTTTAATCATCCAGGCAGCCAAACAAGTGGTTTATATTCATTGTGCTTCATACATATTAACTTGCATGGTGATGGTAAGGCTCTAAATTTTTATGTAGTCATTTTTTTCACAAGCATAAATGGTACTGTACAGTTGTTACCCTAAGTTAGTACTTCAGAAACTCTCTAAGACTCAATTTTGGAGTTTTAGAAAGCAGGCATTCTTTATTGCAGTGCTGGATGCATGGGGGATCATTCTGCCTATCGTGCGTACCAATTCTTTCAACAGTTGTGATTATATACAAAATGGATATACATATTCATGATTTTTCCTGGAATTAATTAACATATTCATCTGAATTTCAGGAATTCATTAATATATGTAAATGTCCTTGGCACAGGCACACTTAAGATCTTTGGTGGTCTTCAGGGGTCCTCTGGTGGTCTTTGATAGACTTCCTCACTTGTCCGCTAGTTCACCCTCTTCTAGTGATTCTGCACAGTGGGACACTGTACAAGTTTTGATACAATTTATCCTACAGAATGTTAATTAGTAACTCTAACATCTGTCTTTTCTTGATTTTCATTCTTTTAACACAAGCCACATTGAAACTTTTAAGCTAAATTATCTAAAAGGGCCTAAGGCTCTCATCTTCCCAGGGAATTGCAAGGTCAACCAAAAGCAATTTCCTCTGGTATCTTATACATTTTGCAACATACAGGTTTTCTTATCCACCACTAGTCAGCATAACAAGGCCATTCTGTTCTTCTCGCAACACAAGATGTAAAGCATCTTGTATCACAGCCACAACATTTGACAGCACTGCACTTTTCACCTGCATAGCATCTAACACCTCAGAAGCTGTGCAAGTATTACTTTAATTTCACAGATGGGAAAACCGAGCACCCAGAGACACACAGCAACACAGAAGAGAACACAGCCCCAATAATTTCCCATAGTGACACAAACCTGGACTTGTCCCAGCTAATTTTCAGATTTAGTTAAGAAAGTTAAGTGAAAACTCTTAACCAGGGCAGGGTGCGGTGGGGGGTGGGAGGGATGAGGAGATACATCCTAAGATCAGATTTATCTCACTCATGATATGCATGAAATTGAATGCTCTGAATACCAGCCAATTTCTTGCTTTTGACCACACTCTTGTCTAGACCAGTGACTAATATTTTTAGCATGTTGAGAACACATGTGGTCACATCAGTGTATTTTAATATAGTCACACTGGATAGCTCTCTCCCAGATAGTTAAAATCTACCTCCTTAATTTTAACTAACCCTGGTCACAGGTCCTGGTCTGAAGACTCAGGTAATCTTTCCCTTAGTAGTCCTCTTCAATGCTGTCCTGGTTTTGGCTGGGCTAGAGTTAATTTTCTTCCTAGTAGCTGGTATGGTGTTGTGTTTTGGGTTCAGTATGAGAAGAATGTTGATAACACACTGATGTTTTCAGTTGTTGCCAAGTAGTGTTTAGACTAAGTCAAGGATTTTTCAGCTTCTCATGCCCAGCCAGCAAGAAAGCTGGAGGGGCACAAGAAGTTGGGAGGGGACACAGCCAGGACAGCTGACCCAAACTGGCCAAAGGGGTATTCCACACCATGTGACATCATGCCCAATATACAAACTGGGGGGAGTTGGGTGGGGAGGGATAGCTGCTCCAGAACTAACTGGGCATTGGTTGGTGGGTGGTGAGCAATTGCATTGTGTATCACTTGTTTTGTATTTTCCAATCCTTTTATTATTATTGTTACTTTATTATTGTTATTACTATCATTATTAGTTTCTTCCTTTCTGTCCTATTAAACTGTTCTTATCTCAACCCACGAGTTTTACTTTTTTTCCAATTCTCTCCCCCACCCCACTTGGTGGGGGGGAGTGAGTGAGCGGCTGCGTGGTGCTTTGTTACTGGCTGGGAATAAACCACGACAAATGAACTTCTCAATACCTCTTAAAACCAGGCCAGGGTTTGCTGTGGGCAATGCACCATTTCAAGTGCATTGACATCACTTCTGTGAGATTTGCAAGCCACACAATGCCTCAATTTGTTTCATTCAAATATTAATATCTGGTTTATTTTAACATCCATTTACTGAGTTTTACATTCTGAGAAAGCATTGAAGTGTCAATCACAGGTCCCCACAAATGGCAGAGTAAAGATATGCAACATCCAAGAGAGATCTGTAAATTGGAGCATCCAATCACATACTCTGTTACTCTGACAGGGATTCTTCTCATTGATCTGTAACTAATGAACATCACCAGGGTGCTGAAAGAGCTGGCAGTACAAGGTCACTCTCTATCATCTTTGAAGAGGTGTGGCAGTTGAAGGAGGTGTGTAATTACTGGAAGAAAGACAAATATTACAGATATCTTCCAAAAATACAGGAAGGAAGAAGTAGAGACTTTTTAAGGACAAAAAGAAACATCAGACTTTTATCTACTCTGGTCTGCTTAAAAAAACCCGACAACACCACAAAACAAAACAAAGCAAAAAAAACCCCAAACCCAAAGACATACAAATACATATACACAAACACTCAAACCTGTCATAGGTTTCAATTCCATGGTTCCTACATCTAGCCTTGCTGTTAGAGAAACAAATCTGGTTAACCAGATGGAACCCCAGCCTCACCACCTGATTTAGCACACTAATGCCTTTTGGACTAAGCTGGTAGAAAAGTTATAATCCATGCATTGAAAAGCCATGATAGAAATATTTCCCTGTGGTACGTTGACCCTGGCTGGGCACCAGGAGCCCACCAAAGCCACTCTATCAATCCCCCCTCCTCAGCTGGACAGGGGGGAGAAAATGTAACAAAAGGCTCGTGGGTCAAGATAAGGACAGTTTAATAAGGTGAAAGCAAAGGTCACGCGCGAAAGCAAAGAAAAACAAATTATGTTATTCTCTACTTCCCATCAGCAGGCAATGTCTAGCCACTTTCTGGGAAGCAGGGCTTCAGTATGCATAGTGGTTTTTCCGGAAGACAAAAATGCACCCCTTCTGTCTCCCTTTACTTAGCTTTTATATCTGAGTTGGCGTCATATGGTATGTGTTGTGGTTTCAGCCCAGCCGATAACAAAGGACCACGCAGCCACTCGCTCACTCCTCCTGTCCCCCTCCGGTGGGATAGGGATGAGAATTGGAGGAGAGAAAAGGCAAAAAAAAATGGAACCTTTGTTAGCTTATGGCTCTGTACAAATGGGAGTGTAAAGGATAATTGCTGAGTAAGAGAGACTGGTTGAACAGAAGATATCTCTGAATCTGGGATGGAGTTATGCTCAGAAACCTGCATATCCCTCATATGCCACAGGGTGGAAATAATCTCAGGAACTCATCTCAATAACATAGCTGCAACAGTTCAAATGTAATAGGTTAAATACCATATGCTGTACATATGAATGCGGATGCAGCTGATAGCTCGGAACAGCTCTGCTGAGCACACTATATGGTTTTAAGTAGCTGCCTGAATGCCTCTTTGCACCTAAGAGAACAGCATGGCTCCTCAGGTGCTGTTCCAATCTAGTATTTAATCAATATATTAGTTTTATAAAATTCCATGTAAAGCCCATTTTTCTTAATAAACTAGACAACTATAAAGAGTCTGTGTACTAATAAAAAGAAGAAAAGCTCAGATGCACAAAGATATTTAGGTACCTAATGCCTCTAGGCATTTGTCTCCCGTTAGATTTTGAATAGGCAAATTAGGACATAAACTGCACTTCTGAGTTCAGGCCAGAGGTTTTCTCCTACATCACTAATTTGGGAAGATTTTCCAATGATCAAAGACAGATGCATCTCTAAAGACAGTCTTCTGATGGCAGAGAGAAGAGATGGCATAACACACATCTCTTTTTAACTCTACCGATTTGATTTGAAGAAATGCTCTGAATGTTCATGTTCCTCTCAAATTAGGGACTAGCTAAGCTCATTTGACTAGAGGCAGTGGTGTGTGTTGCAGTCCTCAAGTCTGCTGCTGGTGAGCCAAGCAAGCAAACTCTACAGTCTCCTTTTTCCTGCTTGCTGGAAAAATAGAAGATTTCTGTTCCCTAGAGATGCCAATCCAGCAGTTTTATAATCTCTTAATATTAAGATTGGAATGAGGGAAAGTTTAGGTTTTGACACAAATTGATTAAAAGCTACCAAATCTTGCCTGTTAAACCTGATGCACTCCTACACCGACTCAGCCTTTTTATCCCCAGCTGCCTGTGGGTACTTCCTTCTCTTCCTTTTACATGACACAGGAGTAAAGGACTTGTAAGCTGAGAATCATGCTTAGTTTGTGTTTCAAAGCAGCGGACATTTCTAGTACGACATCAGGGGAGCTTAGTATAGATGGGAACTTTCTCTGAGAGAACAGCAGATGAGTAGCAAACGAGCTCATCAGGAGCCTTTACAAGAAAAACTGTAGCTTCAGAAACCCCCATTTTTAGGCCTTGTCTGCTTTGGGGACACCTTGAAGTATTTTCCCTGCAGTGCTAACACCAGTCCAAGCCTTGCAGTGTTTGCAGTATGGGGAGCCCTTCAAGTCACTGTGCTGCTGCTGGTATTTTGAAGACTGCATAGACGAGACTTGCTCTGAGCAGGGTTAGGCCTGGTAAATAATTGACAAGAGAGACATTTGTTGGCAAACTCTTTTCTGCCACTTTGCCATTCCCCTCCAGATTTCTTACTTAGTGGATTTCCGTATGCATCTGCAGTGTAAACGCACTCTGCACGGTTTCAGTATAAGGCACTGCGGTTAATCAACATCATTTTGGCATCTGGAAGCTGGGGAAGGCTGCTGGGCCCTTCTGTGCAGACCTGAGTAGCTGTTTGCTTTCCCCCATCCCATAAAGCAAGGGAGAAAAATGGTGACAAGTCATGAACAAGATCTTCTGTGTTTCTCTTTATGAGTGCCAGCTGTTCCCCAGCAATCACTCATACAAAACCAGCACTAAAACCTAACTGTTGTGGGATGTACGTGAGGACCATGCAAGAAGTGAGCAGCTTTTCAGTTAAGGTCAAAGTGGATAGTGCTGTGGTGCCGTGTGGGTCAGCAGGTCCCCAGGACTGGGGGTATTGTGAGCTGCTGGAGCTCCCTGGGCTGGCAGGGAGGGAGCAGGTCAGCCTGAGGGGCACAGGGGCAGCCCCAGCCCTGGACATTGGGCACCTTCCTGGGGATAGGGCAGGCCAAGACCAGGCCAGGACATGGGCTTGTGGGTAGACCTGGTGTGGTGTGGCTGATGCCTAGGCAGAGCAGGGCTGTGGGGAGCTGGAGCCTGGCCCTGCTGGGTGTTGCTGGGCAGGGACTGACTGCCCCAGGGGGCTGTCATGGGGTCCTGGGCTGTGGGTGGGAGCTGGGAGGCCTGGAGAACTGGGTAAGGACAGGCTGGGCTGGCAGTGCCCCCAGGGGCCTGCCAGATAGAGGAGACTACTCTGGAAACTGTGGAGGACTTTTACAATGAGGAAGGCCCTGACTTTAAAAAGAAATCTTCTAGCCACAGCTGATAGGTAAACATCTCAGCGCTGCTGGAAGTCCATGACATCTGGTAGTAGCTAGGCCAAAGCCTGTGTTTCCTTGGTAATAAATATTAATGAAATTATCCTTAGTTCAGCCGAGAGGGGCCAGTCAAATAACAGCTACAATGTTAATAATCATGGAGTCAAAATTGGCTCCACTCATGTATTTGGGGACTCTCCTCTAAAATCCAATGCTAATATCAAACGAAATGCCTGCAAACGCCTTCTGCTAGTGCTTAGAATGCCTGACCTGGAAGCTTGAGCATCAGACAAACAACATTTAACAAGTTGCTTGAAGAGTTCCCTAAAATAACCAGTAAGACATATCATGGACGAGGAAGCAATTTAGGCCATAATTTTCTGAGTCCGCATCCCCAGATTGGAAAGGAGCTTCAGCGTTTGATACTGATTGCTGTAAATTTAGCTAGATTCAAACTAGAAACCCAGCTTGGGAGTCTTCATAGACATTCCCGTTACATACACAAAGATCTGTTCATGCTCCATTCTGTCAGCAATTTAATTTGGATGAGGGGAAAACCAAACAAAAAGGAAGAACAAAAGCCCCCATGGTGGAGAGCAGAGGATCTTCTGCAACATTCACTATCTGAAATGAACACAAAATGGCAGCAGCCTCCAGCAAACACTTAGAAGTTTAAAGGTGCAACACACAGAAAACAAAGCCATAATTGTTCCCAACAGTAGCAACATAAGCCACAGCTAGCAATCACCTGAACCATCTGCTCCCCCAAGTAGCAGCTCTTAACACAGGCATGAGATTGAAAGATCCTCTCACTTCAGACACACACCCAATTCACATCAGAAAATGGCAATAAAAATCAAGTGTTTTCCTCTGCACTTCACCATGCAGGATATGCAACAGCAGGATTATCCACAGAAAATACAAAGACAGAAATTGTATCAGTCGTGAAAGTCTCTGCAGCACAAGCCCAGTCATGTTTCACACAAATGCTGACAAAACTTATAAGCACATTTTCTCCTTACAGTCAGAATTTATAACCTGAAGTGGCTGTTATAATGGAAAAGTAAATGATACCCTAATACTCAAATCAATCTTGTGAGAAATAACCTGAATAATGAGTTACAATTCCAAGAGATGAAATTAAGACAAGAACTGTTAAATAAGGATCTAAAGGAACAGATAACATTTAGTATGGCATTGGGAACCTAAATTAGACTTTAAAATGTATGCAGAGACAGAGGAAGAAAGGGAGAAAATAAGGAACTGGAGCAGAGGCCTCAGATAAAGACGAGCCTTTTGATGAGAGATAATCAGAAGCAATGTCAGATTGGCATTATTTGAGGAAAAATCCCCACTTCAAACAGAATTTTTGATGCAACTAGCTTTTAGATCTTGGAACTATATGAGGATTTCCATTTACAGTAAAAAATACTCCAAAATGGTTACAGCTTAAATCAATTTGTTGCAGATGTGGTTAGAAATTGTCTCTAAGAACATGCCAAAGCACAAGATGTGGAACTGAGCTAATAACATCTCTTGCCATGCACTGTTTGGTGCCTCACACTGATGGAAGGACTTCATCCTCATGACATTACAATGAGAGGAAGGTATTATCCCCATTTTAAAGGAAGACAATGGAATAGATCACTTTTCTAAAATCACCTAGAACACTAATGACTAACTGAAAGCATTTATTGTGGAGGAGGGCGATATAAAATCCTGTGATCTTGACTATAGAATCGGATTTGAAAAACAAATAATTCCAGCAATAAGACATGTTAGTGTTTACCATTGTTGGGTCAGGTACCATGGTCCTTGTTTTCGAGGTTTAGTAAAACTTTGAGTTTTCCTAGAAGCCCTACCAAAAGTTGCAGTTTGGCATGATTGGGATTTATCTCATCTGGCTGCATATGTCTACAGTGTGACTATTTCACTGATCACCCTAGCTTTATATCCAGTGGGGAAAAATAGGCACTCCTACAGTGTGATTCAACTTGCACTAAAGAAGATGTCTAACTCAGGCCATAGGACTGATGTTATTGAATCTCCTATTTCTCTCATTGTCCATAAAAGGAACCTAGTGGGATTAGTTCAGATGTTATCTCAGACATTTATGCTGCAGATGTCCATGGAATGAGAGGAATGCCTCAGGCACTGGACAGTGAAAATTAAACCCTAAGCAAGATGCTCTGGTCTGTATTTGGTTTATGATACCAACACCCTACCCTCCTCCCAAGTTCTCCATGTGTCTGTTCAGGCCATTTTTAATTACATCCAATAATAATACAACTGAATCCAGTGCTGGGGAAATACAAGAGGAAAGAAACCATGATCATTCAGACTTTGTCTACAGGGTAGGAAGTGAGAGGGAGAAGTTTTGTAACCTCTGATGGTAATACATAGTGCTTGATGACAACTGTCATCCATGTCCTACTGCTTTGCAATTTAAATTAAGAATGGCAGAAATATTAGCAAGAATCTTAAAAAAATATCTATTCTGCATTGGCAGGGAAATAAGGATGACATAATACATCTTTACTACTGTTTGCCTATTTACCTATTCATCCACTGCCTATTTACTTATTTACCTAGTTCTCTAATATTTGCCTATTTATATACTTCCCTATGCAGAGGATTTTTAAGGAATCTCTCAGGTTATTGGTCATCTTGGTGTCCGAGTACCTGTGCTAAATCCCATGATTCTGTCCTGGAGACCATAGTGTAGATGAACCATGAGGAGACAAGGCCATTATTGAGAGGTTAAACAGTGGGAATGAGCTACAGGAAAGTTTCAACAGGTTGTTTCTGTCATGAGGCCAGTTACATCTGCTTTAAATTTTCCACATAGCTCTTTGTAACCATAGAAGTTGAAGAAATTCTTCTTTACAATGTAATAGAAAACATCAAAGAAAAATCGTGAGACTGTTGTCCAATTTGGAGATGCACAGCTTCCCTTCAGGAAACATTGGCTTAGAAGACCCATAATATTGCCTGCAGTATTTAGTGCTGGGTTTTGCTTTGACATCAGCTGGCATTAGATCAGGTCCTTCTAGCTCAGCCTTAATTATTATGCAGAACTTGAAAGATGTCAGAATAATCAAACTTTCATATAATCAAGGGCATATTTAAAGTATTAAATGCATATGTAGAGACATGATTGTGTAACAGCTAACAGGCAGTTACAGATCATTGGCTTTGGAAAATCAAAGAGAGAAACAAATCTTTTATTTCATGTTATTATTATTTCAGTGACATTCTGTAATCCAACCAAAGCCCTATTAAAAAAATAATTAAAGAAATTTTTATCTTTATTGTATTGTGATCTTTAATTATTTTCATGGCATCTGCAAAGACTCTCCTAGCTGAGGATGATTATTAAAAATAAAAGACTTTGTAAATAATAAAACAATCCTTAATATCCATCTTTTCATTAATGGTGACTCTCTAAATACACTTGCCAGAAGACCTGCTATGTTGCAAAAAGAAAACTGAAGCATTGAGAAAGTTTTGTGACTTTTCCCCAACAAGTTAGTGGCAGTAGCATCACTATGACATTGACCATCTGCTTCACAGTCTTATTTTCTTCTGATAGGATACAGTCCTGAAGTGATTCCTGAAGTGAGTCCATTCCTATTATCAATGACAGTGTAAATTCACTTAACCTGAAGACTTAAGACACTATACTAAATATAAAGAGGCAACCTAATTCCTAATTGCTTTTAAATTGGTATCCAAGAGTCTGTGTAGCACTGGATGTAAAGACATGAGTGACTGGATACTAGTGAGGTTCAAGACATGACTTAGATTTCACATAAAAAATAAGGCTTGCTAGGTACCATATACTCATAGCCAAAATTATATTCAGGTTGGCTACCAATCAGGTAGGGTTGTCAATATCTGATGACTGTAGTGCTTGACATTGCTAATGCGTTTTTCTCAATCCCTCTGGCAGCAGAGTGTTGTCCACAATGTGCCTTTACTTGGAGGGGTGTCCAGTACACTTGGAATTGATTGCCCCAGGGGTGGAAACACAGCCCCACCATTTGCCATGGACTAACCCACACTGCACTGGAAAAAGGTGAAGCTCCGGAACACCTGCAATACATTGATGACATCATCGTATGGGGCAACATGGCAGAAGAAGTCTTTGAGAAAGGGAAGAAATTAATCCAAATCCTTCTGAAAGCTGGTTTTGCCATAAAAGAAAGTAAGGTCAAGGGAGCTGCACAGGAGATCCAGTTTTTGGGAATAAAATGGCAAGATGGACGTCGTCAGATCCCAATGGACGTGATCAACAAAATAGCAGCTATGTCTCCACCGACTAATAAAAAGGAAATACAGGCCTTCTTGGGTGTCGTGGGTTTTTGTAGAATGCATATTCCAAATTACAGTTTGATTGTAAGCCCTCTCTATCAAGTGACCTGGAAGAAGAATGATTTTAAATGGGGCCCTGAGCAACAACAAGCCTTTGAACAAATTAAATGGGAGATTGTTCATGCAGTAGCCCTTGGATCAGTCCGGGCAGGACAAGATGTTAAAAATGTGCTCTATACTGCAGCTGGAGAGAATGGCCCTACCTGGAGCCCCTGGCAGAAAGCACTTGGGGAGACCCGAGGCCGACCCCTGGGGTTTTGGAGTCGAGGATATCGAGGATCCGAGGCTCGCTATACTGCAACTGAAAAAGAGATATTGGCAGCATAGGAAGGAGTTGGAGCTGCCTCAGAAGTGCTTGGTACTGAGACACAGCTCCTCTTAGCACCCCGACTGCCAGTGCTGGGCTGGATGTTCAAAGGGAGGGTCTCCTCTACACATCATGCGACTGATGCCACGTGGAGTAAGTGGATTGCACTGATCACACAACAGGCTCGCATAGGAAACCCCAGTCACCCAGGAATTTTAGAAGTGATCACAGACTGGCCAGAAGGCAAAGATTTTGGAATGTCACCAGAGGAGGAGGTGACACATGATGAAGAGGCCCCACTGTATAACAAACTGCCCAAAAATGAGAGGCAATATGCCCTGTTCACTGACAGATCCTGTCGCATTGTGGGAAAGCAACTGAGGTGGAAAGCTGCTGTATGGAGACCTACACGACAAGTTGCAGAAACTGCTGCAGGAGAAGGTGAATCAAGTCAGTTTGCAGAGGTGAAAGCCATCCAGCTAGCATTAGATATTGCTGAAAGAGAAAAGTGGCCAGTGCTCTATCTCTATACTGACTCATGGATGGTGGAAATGCTCTGTGGGGGTGGCTACAGCAATGGAAGCAGAGCAACTGGCAGCGCAGAGGTAAACCCATTTGGGCTACCACACTGTGGCAAGATATTGCGTCCCAGCTAGAGAATCTGGTTGTAAAAGTATGTCATGTAGATGCTTACGTACCCAAGAGTTGGGCCACTGAAGAACATTGAAACAACCAACAGGTGGATCAGGCCGCCAAGATTAAAGTGGCACAGGTGGACCTGGACTGGCAACATAAGGGTGAGCTATTTACGGCTTGGTGGGCCCATGATACTTCAGGCCATCACGGAAGAGATGCAACATATAGATGGGCTCGAGACCGAGGGGTGGTCTTGACTATGGACACTATTGCGCAGGTTATCCATGAACGTGAAAAATGTGCTGCAATTAAGCAAGGCAAGCAGTTAAAGCCCCTGTGGTATGGAGGGTGATGGCTAAAATATAAACAGTGGGAAGCCTGGCAGATTGACTATATCACGCTCCCACAAACTCGCCAAGGCAAGCGCTATGTGCTTACAATGGTGGAAGCAACCACCGGATGGCTGGAAACATATTCTGTACCCCATGCCACTGCCCAGAACACTATCCTGGGCCTTGAGAAGCAGGTCTTGTGGCAACATGGCACCCCAGAAAGAATTGAGTCAGACAACGGGACTCATTTCTGAAACAACCTCACAGACACCTGGGCCAAAGAGCATGGCATTGAGTGGGTGTATCATATCCCCTATCATGCACCAGCCTCTGGGAAAATTGAGTGATACAATGGACTGTTAAAAGCTACATTGAAAGCAGTGGGGGGGGCAGAACCTTCAAACATTGGGATACACATTTAGCAAAAGCCACCTGGTTAGTCAACACCAGAGGATGTGCCAGTCGGAGTGGCCCTGCCCAGTCAGAATTTTTACATACTGTAGAAGGGGATAAAGTCCCTGTAGCGCACATGAAAAACATGTTAGGGAAGACAGTCCGGGTTACTCCTGCCTCAGGCAAAGGTAAACCCATTCATGGGATTGCTTTTGCTCAAGGGCCTGGGTGTACTTGGTGGGTGATGCAAAAAGATGGGGAAGTCCGATGTGTGCCTCAAGGGGATTTGATTTTAGGTGAAAATAGCCAGAATTAAACTGTATGATATTAGTTGCTATATAACCCTGCTACTGTATGTTATCATTACTATAATTGTTATATGCTATATCCATAGTACTATAGTAAGAATCACTTAGATCAAGCAAGAATGAACTGTGATAAAACTGAGCAAAGCGCAGTAGTGATGGAACCAGAACTGACTCCAGCATGCAACAATCCAACAGTGCACACCATCCTCCTGCTGCATCAAATGTCACCTGCTCGTCACACCACACTGAAACCCAATTCTGCTCTACCGACTGAGAGGACTTTGCACCATCCCTCCTGCCCAGAAAGACTGGTATGACAGATGGAGCCCAGAGTCGGGAACTAAATGAACTCAACAAATGTTTTATGAACATAACCCATGAACTGAAGGAATGGTATCTCTGTGTGTGTATACATATATATATATATTATTGTTCATATGTCTCAAAGGGATGGAAAGGTGATGATGATTGATCAGGATGTAACTAATGTAACTAAAGGTATGGGAACTGAGCATGACATCAATGGTATAGAATAAGGGGTGGATACTGTCCTGGTTTCAGCTGGGATAGAGTTAACCGTCTTCCTAGTAGCTGGTACAGTGCTATGTTTTGAGTTCAGTATGTGAAGAATGTTGATAACACTGATGTTTTCAGTTGTTGCTAAGTAATGTTTAGACTAAAGTTAAGGATTTTTCAGCTTCTCATGCCCAGCCATCAAGAAAGCTGGAGAGGCACAAGAAGTTGGCACAGGACACAGCCAGGGCACCTGACCCAAAGTGGCCAACGGGGTATTCCATACCATGGGACGTCCCATCTAGTATAGGAACTGGGAAGCGGGGGCAGGGAATCGCCACTGGGGGACTTGCTGGGTGTTGGTCAGCGGGTGGTGAGCAATTGCACTGCGCATCTTTTGTACATTCCAATCCTTTTATTACTACTGTTGTCATTTTATTAGTGTTATCATTATCATTATTAGTTTCTTCTTTTCTGTTCTATTAAACCGTTCTTATCTCAATCCACGAGTTTTACTTCTTTTTCCCAATTTTCTCCCTCACCCCACTGGGTGGGGGGGGAGTGAGTGAGCGGCTGCGTGGTGCTTAGTTGCTGGCTGGGGTTAAACCACGACAGTTATAAATGTGCGAATAGGTGAAAGTGTCTCTTTGGTGTGGAGGCAAAATAGCTTTTCGTGAGAGGTGAAAGACTTTGGGAAGAAAAAAGAAATCTCTGTAATGTGAATGATATTATACATACATTTTGTGAGCATGAAAAGGACATAAATGTACCTGGTCTGCAAAATAAATGCTCTGCATCAGAAGAGATAAGACATCAATGTGTATGAATCAAGGCCAATGTATATGGCTTGGGGATTATGGCATTAAGCTTCTGTATTTTTTCACAGATGTCTGGTTTTGTCATAATTTTTTCCTTTGGTAGAATTTTTAACACTGGGGAGAATAGCAGGAAATAGTATCACACTTGCAGGACAGGACTGAGATCTGTGAGCTCAGAGCCCTGTTCCTGATCTCACTAAATATATTTTCTGTGACCTTGTATACTTTTCTATATCTTCCTTTCTTAAATTCCTAACTAGATATCCTGGTGATAGTTAAGAAATACACATTGGTGAAACAGCCAGTCCCTTCTCTGAAGACTTGATATCTCAGTAAAGCAATGTAGGCAAAGGCAAAACAGGTAAAGGTGCCAGACCAAAGTCTGGAGGAGGTAGAAGGGTGGGATTTTGAATCACAGAGCAGAAATTTTTTTTCAAAACACAACTGTCACTAAGTGCAATGATAACTTGAATTGTTTTCTGTATAAGCATTATATTTAACATTGATTCTCTCTCTTTCTTTCACTCTCACTTTTTTTAACTTCTGGTAATCCCTCCTCCAAACTTCAGTCTCAATGACAATTCATAAAGCCATTTGGATTACATGGGCTGTGAAAGTTTTTAATCAAATGATGAATGCAATTTTCATTTCACTCCAGTCTAGTTGATTTCCTGCAAGAAAAGGTTAGGAGCAATTTTGCAGTGTAAAAGCATTTTATATTGCATCGTAAATCCTAATTTGTGTATTTTATTTCTATTGCAAGGCTATGGACTGTAGTGAACTTGAGAGAATTCACCAGGCTCTCTCCAGAGAAAGTCATAAGACCAGAAATGGTGTAGGGTTCTACCAAGTCGCTACTTACACAACCTCCTAGTATCAAAACTAGTTTTGACATCTGTGGCTTCAAACTTTCCATCCCCTATTCAGGGTAACTAGGCTGAAGAAGTGAAGAGGATACATTTTTTTATTCCTCAGCCATGCAATAAAAATCCAGTGGGACAAACTGATTTCAAAATAGTGTGGGGAAGGAGATGGTAGAAATCTCTTTACAAAAAATTACCATTCTTTTCCTGAGAAGAAACATTCAAAGGGATGAATCAACATCATACAATTTCTGTTAAACTTGGAACCCTGACATGATCCAACTACATACCCACATTCCAACCTAAGCCTAATGTGGATCCAAACAGCTCTTGTTCAGTGTACCCCTGATTAAAAGGATATGTAAAGCTTGAGTCTGACTTCTTGTAGTGCTCTAGTGGTTACAAGAAAACCAGTTTAGACTGCTCAGAACAAAGGCCAATGGTAAGTATGCCTGATGTTTTGAAAGAAACACATTGAAATAATCTGAAAAGGACAAAAAGTAGCATGAAAAACAGATTCAAGTGTGTGTGTGGGGAACCACACCCTCCCCCACTACCCCCCCAACCTTTTGGGATTTAAGAACAGGAAAAAAAAAAAGCAATTCTACATAGATCTTAGGTAGAAGGTAGGATGGATACTGTCCTTCCGTTCCTGCCCATAGGTGTTGAAAGACTGCACCAGGCATGCCTGGATAGTACGTGACATTCCAGAGACTACTGAATTTGAGAATAGGGAAAATGATTCCTTGGGTTCTTGGAGTTTTTAGGCTGAAAGATATAAGAGATATCAGGGACCATATCCCCATACATAACTAAGCACTAGCAAACCAATCAAAATTCCTGTTGAAACAAAGAAAAGAGAAAGGACAACAGAAATTTCTGAGAATTCATGGTGACTTGCAAGCAGGTGACTTGAGTGGCATAATTATAATTTGATACTATTGCTGAAGAATGAACCAGAAGGGGGAAAACAGGTCCATCGGAAGAAAAAAATATGCCCCAAGTGTGGCCCAATGAACAATTGTGTCCCTGTACAGCAATTAGATCAATGGTTTTCTATTCAGTTTTTACACTCTGCCTTATCACTCAAGAAAAGGGAAATAAATCAGGCTGTTTCCTGACCTTTAAAAGACACTGCTTCCCAGTGAATCACCCTGCCACAGACATTTGATTGTCTCCTCAAGTCTCTTTCTATACATTCAGCAGCTGGCAACAACAGAGCTGTGTGCCTTGTGTTTTCATGAAGCAGCCTTTTTCCCTTGCTTTTTAAGGTAAATGAAGTATAGCAATTGGAAGCAACTGAAAGAGA
Source organism: Buteo buteo (assembly GCF_964188355.1). Classification (NCBI taxonomy): domain Eukaryota; kingdom Metazoa; phylum Chordata; class Aves; order Accipitriformes; family Accipitridae; genus Buteo; species Buteo buteo. Next base: position 19,800,119 of record NC_134182.1, read on the forward strand.
AATTTATCGTCATGTCCACTGTGCCTGTAGAGAGAAAATCAGTAACAAGAGTGAGATCTGCATGAACATCTATCTGAGAACTCAACATGGCATCAAAACATTACATATTTCAGTATTGAAATCTTTTGTTTCTTTCTCTTCACAGTTATTGTTACATGTGGTGCTCTGGCTTCCACAAAGATGAAGCGTCCAACCACAAGAAGAAAATGCATGTGTATTTATAGCTTGAGCTGACTCACAAAGGTCTGGAAATCTCAGAGAAAGACAACTTTAGGAATATTTCCAGAGAGATCTGAGAAATGAATGGAAACGCCCTGCTTCTGTGTGTTTATCCAATCTCAACATTGAACCCTCTGCTGGATTAGAATTGATATATGAAAAACTTTCGCCATGCAAATATGACATTGATGTAAAAGAGAGATCTTCTTGTGATATACAAATAATGGAAGTTTTGATTCACTGCCATGACAAGAAAATAAATGAATAAAAGTACTTGGTTCTTCTTAATTATTAAAACATTTTATAGTTGTTTGCTTTTACTCCAGCAATGCTTAAATGCCAGCTGAGAAGTGGGTTGTTTTGTGTTTCAGACTGTAAAGCATACAATGAATGACAATGTCAGTCCTCAAAAGGCTAATCCTGTGCCATGGTAAGGTATCTCCAGTGACTTCAGCAGGATTTGAAAATTCCTCCATACGTTCTGGGGTCCAAATGACAAACGTAGCCAAGGACCTGTGGACTGGGCAAGTACTTTTTCATGGATGGGCTTTCTGAAGGAGGATGGATGTAGAACAGAGGAAAGTTGTGAGAGAAGAAGATAAACTTTCTGTAGCTTTAATGAAACATAATAGTGGGTTTCATTTCTCTACAGGCTTTTTTTTAATCTCATTTTTGTTTCCTGTATCTGCTTATGGTAACCTGATCAAACCAGTGGGAGCTCTGCAGAATTCCAAGCACGGCATGGGGCACAAAAGCCTCTGGTTTCATTAACGCGGTCCTTTCCACTGACAGCATGAGAATGGTTTAGGAAATAGCTTTAGCTGTCAAGAATTAAACGCCTGTCTTATAAACCCCTTTATTTCCTTGAATCTCTAAGTAGGCTGGACATTTAGTTACAACGAAGAAAATAATTGCAATGACCTATCAGCCTTTGCAATTTCCTTATCTGTGTTGATGACTTCCAGGGGATGAAATAATTTATTAGGTTCCCCAGCATTGGCAACATATTATTTCATTTTCATCAGAGTTGCATATATACAGATAGTTATTTGAGAATGATTTCTGGAGATAGGGATAAAAAATTACTTGTGCAGTGGCCACTGAACACATGTAAATGAGACTAATTACAAAGTGTATTGCTCCTCATGGAACAAATAACATCCTGTGTGGCTCCACTGGCCCTCTATGCTCATTGTTGAAAACCTATTAATGAAAGCATATTTTAATTTGTAAATCATTATCTCCACAGCTCATCTAACAGAAAGAAGGGAGGTAGCCAAACCAGCTCTATGTAATCCAAGACAGTATAACTCTGAGTAAATCTTCTTACTAGCTTTGGTCTTATTTTAGCAGAAGAAAACATATCTGCAAGGCATTCTGACACTCCACTATCCATTCCTCTTTTATTACAAATGGCAAGCAGAGGCTCCTATCATGTCACAGCGCAATACTTAGGTGCCAGTGTTTCACAAGTACTTCCATACTCAAGCAATTTCTTACTGTTTTGTTCTCTTAGTCCTTCCAAAAACCTTAATCTACAGTTTGTGAGGCAAGCTTTACCTGCTTTATCACAGATGTGTCTTCAGGGAAGGGGAAGAAGCCTGGTACAAGATAGCAGCTTAAGAGTTTGTCAGCTGGTGGATTTTTTAAACCACTGTCCCTATTAGGTAGCACTGCCACTTCTACCACTAACACAGTAAATCTATCCAACACATGAAACCATGCAACAAAAGACAGGTTGTGACTGGGCTTGCAAATGTATTTATATAAGTCTAGCTGTGGCAGTTCCCAGTAGAGAGATCATGATGCGGATCTCATTGTCTACATCTGTGATATCTGTCATCAGCTTTCATTTTAATATTGAGCCTGTGACTTGGTCTTCTGAAACAACTCATTGTTTCTCTAATTACAGGCTTGGGGTAACCAGCATTTTTAAAACCATCTGTAGACTTGTGGTTGTTTCCTTTACAAGAACCAGGTGAGGCACTTTCAGAAGGTTGGTTTTCAAAAGGCAGGATCAGAGCTGTATGGAAAATGAGTCCCTTTATTACTTTTCAAGCTGGACATCCAAAAATTTAGGCACCTGAAACCTAATGCCCCTTTTAAAATATTCAGACATGTAGCTGATGATTCTCTCAAATGAACATCCATCTTGCTTGCTTTTTAATAAAGCATCTATTTTCAGCCATGGAAAGAAATATGTGATAGAATTTTTCTTCTAATCGGTCACTGAATTGGGATTTGAGTTTGGATGAGGGCCATAAAAGCAATTTGAATTAGTATGGTCAGAATCGCAAGATAGTACAGTCAGTAATTTTTACAGTCCTCCCCAACTTCTTTAAGCATCTGGGCTCCCATTTAGCAGGGCAATTATCAGCTTAAAACATGCATCCTTATTTTTTGCCATAGTTAATAAAGGACCACCACAGGAGAAAAAAATGTTGGTAGACAAATACAGTCCTCACATCTTGTGGCTTCAGATATTTTATCGATTTCTTAGAAAGATGTATACAAAGTCTATACATATGAGTGTGTTTTTGCTTATGTGTGTATACTTATCGCTGTCTAAAATTACTGTAGAGCAAGCAGCACAAAAGCGGGCATCTGATGCTGTCCAAGAGAGAAGTGGCACATGTACCTACAACATGGCATAGGAAATATTATCAGCCAAGATTTCCTTTCTTAGCTAGTGAATGGTAGTGCATCTTAGGAACTAAAATCTACTTTGGGACTGTGACAGTCTGACAAATTTTAGTCAATGTCTCAAACATTCATTAAAGAACTTTGGTGGAGAAAACGGCCTCTGTAAAAACGCTGGAGTTTTGTGAACAGGACAATGTGGCCGGAGGAGAGGGCCCCACGGAGGGTGGGACTGCACTTCTCCAAAGCTGCAATTCCTTATCTTAAGTGACCAGGAGAAGGAACACAATTTATGCCTTCCTGGAGGAAGAAGGCCCCACAGAAGTTGGGACTGTGCTTCGATCTTAAGCAGTCATGCCAGCAGGAAAAGAGAGGCAACTCCACAATGAACACCGACTGGTTCCAGAGAACCCCAGGAATGGGAACTGCGCTTGTCAAGACCATCGACTAACACACTATAAAAGAAGGGAGAACGAGTTCTCAGTGTGTGCCCTCTGGAACTGGATCTCTATGCTGGCTGGACCAACGCTGGACCCAAGATTGGTGAAACCCTTTTCTTCTCTCGTTCTTTCCTTCTCTCTCTCTTTCTCTCTCTCCCTCTTTTCCTTGTCTCTTTTCCACATTCCCTACACCTCATCCTTTTAAACATAAACCCTTGACCAAGTCTGAGACTACGAGTGGATCTAGCCGCCCCTGAGCTCCTCTTTGAGAAGGAGTCCAGAAACCAAGGGGGTCTGCTCTGAACCTCGTGACTCAATGGGAGGGCTCTCCTTCTGACACAGTTTCATGTTCCTTTTTCCATTTCATTTTTCTATACTTCCCTCCTCTTCTCAAACAGTGGCTTAATGACATGTTGCAAGGTTCATATTAATAAGTTCATGTGTACTTGGTCAAAGTTAGCTAGGTTGAATAAATGTTGATTGTTGTTTGAACTCCCCTGGTGTTGTTTCACCTTAATTCTGACAAAGGAAAACCATGAACCTGAGTTGCTCCAACTTTGGGACGGGACACCATCGCTGGCTGCATAGAATTACAGGCTGTCAGTATGTGTTAGATGAATCCATCTGGAGAAGATAAAAGAACTACAAATGAAACTGGGTTTAACATTCCAGATAAACTGCCTTTTAAGGTTAAAAGAAAGAAAAAAAGACCAAAGATTTGTTGGTCTCTTTCTCTTCATGCAAACTAACAAAGAGAGCAAAGAGCTATTTGATAATGCAGTCAGCTTCCTAGCTGGTTCATAATTGTATATCTCAGAAGCTTTTTCATTTGAGGTAGGTCTTCCTTGCCCAAAGGGTGGTTGCTCTTCTATTATTTATTGCAGTATTCTGACCCTTGTCTTTTAGCAGCACAAAGAGGCAGAAGAACTAAAAAATAACAACAAACTTGTTCTAGCTGGAAGCAGAGTATTAATGCTCCTGGGGAGAAAATCCTTTTCACAAACTTTACAGAAAAGTAAGAAAACCTAGGAAAAATACATTTCTTTGGAAAGGAGCCTCAGACTTACTCTCATTCATGTCAGTAGGTCTGAATGTAATGATTAATGTATACTAATACCCGTTAATACCTCTTTGGGAGCATATGGCAATAAAATTGTCTTGAATTATGTTTATGCCCATTTCAAGAGCCTTTTACTGAGGGAAGAAATGTAAAGGTGCTGTACAGTGATTAACAGTCCAGCTTTGTATGAATTTTCCCATTTACTACTGAGAAGAACAGGACACGTGGGTTAGGACTTTTGAGAATCTAAGTTAAAACATCAACTATATGATGTTCATTATGCATTTCATCATAATTACAAGACTATCTAGGTGCCAATGCATTAGCAAAGCACTAAGCTTTTTTTCACCTGGATGTGAAACCATGCTGCTTGTTTTTCTATTTCCTTCAAATGCAGATGGAGGAATCACTTTTTGACTCACAGAGTCTTGGAGATGGAGCAACTCTAAAGTGTAAAAATGTAGCTCTAATTCTTGGAAGCAGAGATCATTTTTCCATTCTGTAATCCTTCTATTCCCACCCACCCACTCATGCCTTGCCTGCCTCATCTCTTTTCTACTCCATTGTCTCCCTTTCTTACGCCACAGGTAAGGATACAAAGCCATATTAGGATCCTAGAAAATCCCATCCATAATATCTATGCAAAATATACAGATCGCACTAAATAAAGGTAGTTAAAAAAAAAAACACAACAAAAAACAAAACCCACAACAAAACCAGAAGAAGAACATGAAAGGCATCTGAAGCTGATATATGTGCAAATCATATCCAAGTCATTTTGAGACAGGTGCCCTGGGTCAGCTCTAATGTGGGTAACAAACAGCAGATTAAGCATGAGCCTAACAGAAGAAAGGCATTTGCAGTCCCTCTGGCAGGAGAGTAAAATAATTCCTAATGAGAAAGCTTTTTAAAAGTATGAACATTTTAAGTCCACTGCATATGATAAAGGAGCCATGGAAACCAGAGAAACCTTCCCTTCCAAACAAGGAGGATTTAGAAGGATGTAGAAGGGGATTTATTTATATTTTTTTTTTACAATTAAGCAATACTGTCTCCAACTGAGAGGCAATGTGGGGTGACAGGAAGAGCATTATCCATTATCCAGGCAAATGTATGAAAACAGGAGAAGGAGGAGGAGGAAGAGGAGGAAGAGTGTGTGGGTGTGAGTGTGAGAGATTGTGAACATGGCATTTTATAGCTCTGAGAGACACCCCAGTGCAGTGATTATCACCTAGACAAGTAAAGAGGTTTGGAGTAAACCCCTGGCTCTGTCCCTGACTTCCAGTGTGCTCCAGGGTTCCACATAATGACAACCACTTTACTCAAAGCAGCACTGGCACTCATTGGGGGAAGCTGGTAAAAGCTTCTTTGAAATTCAGCAAATGAGAACATATCCAAAATAGCCTTTTTATGACCAGGTCTACCCACAGGCAGTTAGTGGATCAGAAAGGAAAAGAAAACTGCATTTGTTGAGTAACTACTGTTGCAGGGGCTTGTGTCACCTCCACTTGGATCACTACATCCCCACTTACCCCACAACTGGAGGAGTGAATTACCCTCATGGGGAGCCATACAACAGTTCTTATTTCCTGGAGAAATGCATTCAATTTTATGTTAGAATTTGTCATAATTCTGCAGAATTGAAGCGATAATACTTTGCCATAACACTTCAGAACAGAAGAAAAGGCACAGATGACAGGCCTGACTGTATCATATTGAACATCACAGTTAGCCCAAGATAACACACCTAAGTCCACGCAACCTGGCTTCAAAAGCAGTCAAATGTTAGAGTGGAGAAATACCTCTTGTGCATTTCTAATGAAGGTATGGTGCCTAAACTGAAAAGGTTATGACAAAGCATGATACCATTTCTTGACTCACCACATGCTTTAGAAATAAGCCCCTTTCAGCAACCTGAAACAAAATAGATTCAGTTAATACCATTTTTATTTGTTTACAAGAGGAAACCTGGGATGGGAGCAGCCTGTGGGAAACACAATGCAGCAAAGAACAGAGCTAGCCAAGAGTAGTCTGTTGCCGGTAAGCAGTAGGACACAATGGGGCTTGCCATATAAACTGTGTTCACTATGCTATTTATTCACTAGATCTCCACGTGTTATTAACAATGCTCCCAGGAAGTGTCTCTCTATTTCTCCCACAGTTGAAGAGGCCATGAGGTTTACATTGTAACCTGGGCAAGTACATCAAGTGTCCATAGTATGGCTCACTCAAAGGAATCTGTTCTACTGAGTACAATACAAATAGTGTTTAACTAAAGCACTAGGCTTTTAACTGGCTGACTCTTGTGCTCCCTTCTTGCTTTTAATAGCAAGCAAGGGCCCATAAACACTGGGGAAGGGGAAAAGAATTGCAAACAAATTGAAATTCATAGTCACATGGGTATAAATTAAAAAAAGAGGTTGAAGTACAACAGCACAGCAGCCCTCCATTACAATCCACAGATACTGTTTATGCCTCATTAAAAGGACTATGTACAGATTATAATGGCAAAAGGGCCTAAAGTAGAGCTATTCTTCTTTTCATTTCAAGTCTATGACCCTGGACTCTTCAAAAGCCACTGTCAAGGTGATAAGGAAGAAGAAAAAAAAAAACCAAGATGCACCAGCAGAGAACTAGAGATGAAGATTTCAAATGCAGCAGACAATAGAAAGAACTTGTATGTTTTCCTGTATAAAAAATTTTCTTGATTTCTTTTTTCCCTTCATAAAAAAGACAAAATTCTGCTGCTAATCCAACACCAGCCCACTCAGTGGCTAAATTACACATAGATTCTCCCTGTTATGCTGACTGACATAAGGATCTTTTACTGCTGGGTGCTGTGGCGCAGCAGGTGCGATGTTGCTAAAACTAACAGAGGTTCAGGATCATTTCATACCACTGAGAAACTTCCATGATGTTATTAGTATCATGCTAGTCTAAACCTGACATAAATTATATCATAATCAAAGTCCTGTTCATTAACTCAGTGAAAATCTCTCTTCTGATTTATTTGTCTTTTGTTTCAGGCAACAAGTTTATAATCCAGAAAACTCTCTGAAGACCCATGAATTCAATAGTGCCATAGACATAGAAAATAATTATTTATTATTATAGTAATTTGAAAAATTTTGATCTTTGATATATTATTAGTAGCAGCTCCCTTGTGTTCCAGTAATTAGGAAAAACACACACATTAATGTCAATTTCAAAAGTTCATAAAATAAGTTAAAACCAAAATGGATTACAGTTAGAGGATACCCTTTAAGAGTGATGTAGCCATATTGGAGAGAGACAGAGAAAGCAACAAGCATCGTCAGAGGTCTAGAAATAATAACCTATAAGGAAAGATGAGAATAAATTTTGTCTAAGTAAAGCAATAATGACAGAAAGTATGGAAACAGCTTGCAAATATGCAGGAGGATGCTCCAAAGACAAAGGCTATTATCTCACTTCCTTGTCCATGAGGTTAAGACAAGAAGTAAAGGGGTGTCAATTGCAATAAGGGAGATTCAGGTAAGACATTAAAAAAAAGCCTTCTAGTCCTAGAGCTTATGAATCACCAAAGTGGGTACGTGTCATGGTTTAACCCCAGCCAGCAACTAAGCACCACACAGCTGCTTGTGCACTCCTCCCTGGTGGGATGGGGAAGAGAATTGGAAAAGTAAGAGTGAGAAAACTTGTGGGCTGAGAAAAAGACAGTTTAATAAGTAAAGCAAAAGCCACAAAAGCAAAAGAAGGAATTCATTCACTACTTCCCATTGACAGGCAGGTGTTCAGCCATCTCCAGGAAAGCAGGGCTCCATCATGCCTAACAGTGACATGGGAAGACAAATGTCATCACTGCAAACACCCCCCATACCTCCTTCTTCTTCCTCTAGGTTTCTATGATGAGCATGACATCGTATGGTCTGGAATATCCCTTTGGTCAGTTGGGCTCAGCTGTCCCAGCTGTGTCCCCTCCCAACTCCTTGTGCCCTCCCAGCCCTCTTGCTGGTGGGGTGGGGTGAAAAGCAGAAAAGGCCTTGACTCTGTGTAAGCACTGCTCGGCAGTAATGAAAACATCCTTGTGTTATCAACATTGTTTTCAGCACAAATCCAAAACATAGCCCCATACTAGCTACTATGAAGTAATTGAACTCTATCCCAGCCAAAAGATGAAATTCATACTTAAACTATATGTACAGACTTTTCCATCACTTAAATCTCAGTGCATGAGAAACAGGTTTGGGCTTATCTTCTATGTAAAAGGGAGTTTCACCAGACATACATAGACAAGAGGATCTTTACAGATCTACTTTCAATACTCTATTTCTCCTATACTGTAAACAACTATCTGCTCCATGGACAAAACTTGGGTGTGGGGAAGAGCTTTGAAAACATTCCCATAAACCGTTGCCTAAGGGTTTGTTGAGGTTTTTTTTGTTTTGTTTTGTTTTCCCCCTTATATCACATTTGCTTATACTAGTCATGACCACATGAAATAGCAGTATTCAGATCCCACATGGTCTTGACATTTTTGTCATGAATGTGAGACACAAGTTGTAAAAGACTTGAGTTAGTATTTCTTATCGGGAGACTAATCAGCTTTGAACTGGGAAGTTTCAATTTAAACCTGAAGGAACAGCCAATAATGGAGTGTAAACAATACTACAATACGCTATGTGGTCAATAATATAATGTGATTCAAAAAACGTTCATAACATGCACTGCAAACTATCTGTGGGCTACAAATGGCTCATTCACATTAAATTATGAAAAGGTGCACATTGCAAACATGATAGAAAAAAATGTACATTAGTTTATGAATGATATATTAACACGGACACTGCCAAAAATCACAAAACATAGTTGGGCAAGTGCTAGTCTTCGTTTTCACAGGTTGTATGGAATCAAACAGATTGCAAACCTGGATTGAAAATTCAGCTACAGAGCATTGCAGGGATCAAATGGCATTATTATGTTTCCACAAATGGAGGAGAAAAGGGAGAGGAAGGAACGTGGAAAAACTAGAAACAACAACTGCAAATAACAGGATACCTTAACTGCAATTCAATAAAAGTAATTTCGCAGCTAAGACAAAGTAATGACCACATTTCTGAGACTTGTAATACATAGAAGGAGCTGGGCCCAAGGGCAGTGCATACTTATTACTGGCAGGGTGTATGGTCTTTCAATACACATAAAATATTATAAAGCTTGATCTGACACATTCAGCAGACGCTTTGCACATTATGTGGTTACAATGAGTCTAATTTCAAGAACAGCTCAGAACCAGAAGTAAATAAATAAACTAAGGAAATAAATAAAATACGGAACTAAGTAGAACAACTAACCTTTCATAGAAGAAAGAGGGGAAAATCCAATGTGGCTATCAGCAAGACCAGCTGTATTTCTGCAATATCATCTTAATCTCTGAAGCTCATCCCACCTGGTAGAACTCAAGGGTTGAAAAATGTTGACAACAGGAAATTAGCAAGGGAGGGAGCAATTAAAATGTCTGTGACTATCTGCAACTGTAGAAAGAGTAACTGAAATGTGATGCTTTTCTGCAAAGGGCATCAAGGTATGGGCTAGCAACTCCTGCTAACTTTGGAGGATGAGCTCATGAGCTTTTTACATGATAGGGAACAAAGTGCTGCTGAAAACACTGATACTACGCAGAGCCTCCTGAAATGAGTTGCTATAGCCATCCCTGGTCATCCCAGATCTAAGAACAAGCTATTTCTCATAAAGATTAACAGATAGCTGAGCTGCCCTTATCTGGGTACTCTGCTTTTGTGAGATGGACTTAAAAAGCACTTCGGTTCTTTGTGAGCCCTCTTCCAGATGTGAGACAATGGCATGGGGTAGTGAACCTGTTTTTCAAAGGGACTAAAAGCAGTCCACACTTCTATACATTGCTAACCTGAGTGTCAGTGAGTGGGACTGTTGGCTGCCTCCTCACAGAAAGTTACCCTCTGAAGCCTTTCACACTGCAGTCTTCTGGCCATTTTGAACTGCATCTCAAATGTCCAAAACAAGAAACATTAAACCCAACATTTCACTCCTCAAGTATATGCCTTCAGTTTTGGAGAACATCTCTGAACTTAGGGCAACAGACAATTTGACTGAGTCAACTGCAATAGGCCATCCAAAAGGCATGAAGAAATATCCAGAGTGTATCTGGATGTTACTATCCACACAAAATGTAGCCATAAAAGAAAATCCTGCTGTGTTGGTGTCAGCTCTTCTGGAAGAACTGAAATATATAGAAATGAAGTGACTCAGAAGTCTCTGAAGTTAAATTATGCTTATTAGGTACCCGTAAGTACCTTCTCCAAAACTTAAGGCTGAATTGGCTTCCCCAGGAGTAAACAGCCTGGTAAGTGTGTCGCACTGTTTGCCACATTTCACACATTTAGGTGTTTCACAGGAGCTGAGTGCATTTTTGTTGTCTCTAGGCAGGAAGAGAGTTTAAGTTTCTTGTTTCTGTTGCTCACTGAAGAGATTGAACCCTTCTAAACCAAAATACAGGATTTACCAAAACTAAGCTTCATTTGGGATTACCATAATCATAAAGGACTGCAAGCAAAATTTAAATCAGAGACCAAATGTTGAGAAAAAAAATAAGAAATAAATGAATGAAAAAATTTCTTCCAAAACCACCTGGGCTGGTACTCAGTGAAGTGACAGAAAGTGAATGACTGATCCAATGGAGAATTTGCTATTGACCTTAGTGACAACAAATCTTGGCTTCCTTGCTGTTCCACTTGACCACTTTTTAAGGAAGTACTCTACTGGGAAAAAATATTCCAAGGCTACAAAGAGACATTAATTTCTCTCAACAAATTTGGTCTGACTTGGGGAAGACAAATGGCAAAGGTGTTAAATGGACAAATGTAAAAGGAACATGTAAATAAATGCATACAGCTACAATTGCTCCCCACACCAGGATACACTTTTCAGGTTTATTACTCGCCAAGATGAAAGATGTAGGTTGAAATTCAGAAATTACCCACATATCAGTCATGCAGTTTTCGGACTTGGGAAAGAAAGTCACAGCAGGAAGAAGAAAATTACCTTAGGCCTTTTCAAAGTCTAAGACAGTTTTAACACAGGTTTCAAAGTGCTCTGAAAATCCCCCCTGATCCAGCAAACATGAATAGGTAGGATGTTTATAGACAGTGACTGCTAGCTGGGATAAGACAAGCAATTGTTCCTCACCTTATATCTTGCCCTCCAAAACCTGTCATCTCACAGTACTAGAAAGCTCTGAGCTCCATTATGCTTAAATTGCTCTATATTACTACATCCTACTGCTGTTTGAGGTGGTTTGTTACAGTTATAGTCCTGCCAGGCAGGTGTAAGGAAATAAATGATACATTTTGATAGGAGGCTATTTTGCTGAACTGGATAATAAGTTTCTTTTTTCTCTTCTAGGCCACTGGTGCAAATCCAGTCCAGTTCAATAGTGACAAGAAGTTATTGCCACCTGACGATAGAACTGAAATTGATTGGCAGTTCTTAGCCCAGCTCCTAATGACTTGGTCATGAACTTACCACCACTTCTGACACAAACTGGTCCCAATGAAGCTGTATTAGCACCAGCACCCAAAGACAAGTGGGATGGAACACTACCTCTGCTGTTTATATGCCAGGGAGAGTCAGGTTACATTTTTCATTTAAAAAGCTTTCTTCATAAAAAAGTAGTTTTGTCAAGACTGAAACTTTTTTTAAAGGGAAATATATAATTCAACACAAAAATTTATCTTTTTATGGGAAGTGTCAAGCTGAAATATTTTTTGTTTTATCTTAAAATGTTGTTCTGCTTTGGAATTTTAGTTTGAAAAAAAGGAAAAGAATGACATGTTACGATGAGTGTTCAAGAGGACAGCTAGGGTGGGATTCATTTTACCTAACTTTAGACATCCATAGTGTAGGCATCAACCTCAGAGCTAATCACACCAGGTTTCCTTTATAGTCAATGGAGAGAAATAGGTACATTTAAGGTGTGATTCGTCTGACCTATTTTAAATATCTACTTTAAGATGAATAATGATCTTAAAATGACTGTCTCTCTCCACTGACTATGGTATGAGGCTACAGAGGCTATCTCAAATAAAGATCTAGCAGAGACACCTACTACTGGTCAGATGAGTCCTCTCTCAGTTGTCTAATTCTTTATTACATACCACTGCTTTTCAGCTTTTTAACACTGAAAACCTTAACTAATATGATATTTTCAGTTGAAATAAAAGGAAAGCTGTATGTTGTTTCAGAATTTTCATTTGAAGAACAAACTTCTTTTCCAAGCCAATTCAAAATTTTAAGTGAAAAACCCTATTACCTATGTATGAAGCTGAACATATACTAAGGGACATTTTAGTAGGTAAGAAGGCTGAAAAAATCATAGGTTCTCTGAATCCTGTGTCTAGCATCTCATCAAATTGCTTCCACTTACAACTACTGAAGTCAATAGAAAAGCTACAAGGCAGTTCTGTAGGATGGAGAATTCAGCCATTTTGATTTCTACTCAAAGCCACCATGCAGGAAAGGGGAGGGAACAAGACAGCTAGGATAGCAGAGGGGAGAGATGAGGACAGGTGGGACTGGTCATGGGAAGCATGCAGTGGGTGGAGAGAGCATGAAGAAATAGATGTTGTAAAGTGTGGCTCAAAAGAAGAAGGGGCATTTGTGACAGAGGGGAGAATGAAAGGAAAGTAGATGTAAGAAAGGCCATAGAATGGGTAGCAAAAGAAAAGGAGCTGTAGAGACATTAATATTTTGCATATAGTTAAAAAGTCCAAAATGAGGATCAGTATTTTCTCACAGTTCTGATCACCATTTCCTATGTTGCCAAGCACACATCTGACAAAGTAAAGCAGCACTGTGGATCCTGCTCTTCCCTCTATATTAAGTGTATCTCCATTCAGCTCCAGAGCTGTTCACAGCTGTCCTTTCCCTTTCTCATCTTATACTTCTACAGCTCCAAACCTTTTTGTTGCAGACCTTTGGTTGCATTGGACTCTGTCCAGGTTCAGCCACACAGCTGGGTATAAAGCTCATTTTGCTCAGCAGAGCCAAGTATATTGATTAAAAATAATTTACATTGATTGCCTCTGAGCCTAACACGCAGACTTTCTCCACCTCTTTGCCTAGCAAAGCTGTGAAGGAGATTTTTTTACTTACCAATAATCTCACAAACATATTAGCTTGATTTTAACTCCATTACTCAAGCTAATCTCTCTTGGATTTCCTAGTATTTACACAGGAAATGGTTCATTCATTATAGATGGTGTGTACACTTAGCTTTTGTAATTCAAGGAATGTGTTAGGTGGTTTGTGGTGACATTTTTCTTAATAATGTGGGCAGTACTGGAATGTCTCCAACTACTGTTCTCTTGGTGCATGCACACTATTTAGATTGAGAGCAAGAAACTCTCTCAGGTGGTTTGCAGTTACAAGAGAAAGTATCTGCTGGAAAGGTTAGGTATAAAATAGAGTAGTACCTTTACCTAGAAAGGAATCCCAGACTGATAATGGGGTTTCATGCAATTACATTTTAGCAATCTTCATTTGCCTTCCTCCCCTTACTCCTTTTCTTTCAGCTAGGGTGAAAAATGAAAATATAGGAAGCTGTGCAGTGGTTCGAAGTCAGACCAAGAGCACATACTTATGTGATTTGCCACACAGATCTGTTGAGCAGGAAAAAAATATATTGCAAAGGCCCTTTGTTCATTTTAAAAGCCAAGAGTAAAAGAATACAGGAGCAGCAAGAAGTCGGTGTTTGGGGTAGCTTATATACAAGCAATTTTACCCTCTCAGCATTTCAGAAGGTATGATGTTCTGTGCCCCCAAATTCTTGGGCTACACCATCAGAACTGCATACCTACTGGATTGTACTAGTACACACTGTGTTTAATGCAGCTACAGATGGTGTCCTACTACCACCATGAAGCCTTAATTTATTCATTTCAGCAGCCCATCTAGAGTGCTCTCCCCACCTTAGCCACTTTCATCTCTGTATCAAGTTTATTGTTGTGGAGAGCCTTGCTGAGTCAAGACAGTGTTCCCCTGTCTGTGAAATCTGGACTTTTCATATTGTTGCCAAAATCTGGCATAAAACTCCTTAACAGCAATGAGAAATTAAGAAGCAGGCACTTCTTTATTGCAGCGCTGGGCACACAGGGGATCACTCCACCTAGTGTGTGCACCTGTCTAGTTTAATCATGCAGGTTAAATACACACCTGTTATACATATTCACTAAATTTCTGGGAAATGTCATACATAATCATCAACTGTCAGATTAATCATTAGCATATGTAAATGTCCCTTTTACGCAGGCGTGGTGATGTCTCTGGTGGTCTTCAGAAGCCCTCTGGTGGTCTTCCATAGTCTTCCTCACTTTGTCCGATAGTTGACCTCTCTTATGTGATTCTGCCCAGTATGATTTTTGCCATCATGTATTAGATTTACATAAAAGTACATTCAATGTTAATTCTTGAATTTAACATTTCTAGTGATTGGCCCTCAATCACACCACCATATCAATATTCTTATACTAAAACATTCATTGGTTAATCTTACTTAATTCCACTAACTGGAATCTTGATCAAAGTGGGGTTTCTAAGCAACAGAACTAAGGTCCATAACGACCTCTCTTAGTTTCTTAGGACAAAACACTACAAACTAACAAATCGGTCGAAGTTTCTATGGTTAACTAATTTTAGACAATACTTATTTTCTTATGATTGTATACAGCACATTTTGAATGTTCCTAAGTTTCAATGACTACATTGCGAGCTTCAAACCCCTATATTCTACAATCTTTACCTTTTGATCAAACCCAGCTTATATAAAATTTTAACTTATCAGAATATTTGTAACAATATCTGACCTTTAATTGCAAGTGGCTGTGGGGAAACCTGATAAGCACCAAGCACAGATCTGCAGTAATGAAATGTGTCTGGAGTAGTGTTCATAAACATATGACCACCAGTAAATATTTACAATTCAACATTCAGCACAGTCACACCTAAATTAAATATTCTGTTCTAGGAACAATAACTTATTAACAGATTTTTGTATGTTTTTGCAAAAGAAAAGGGGTAGAGGAGAAGGAAAAGCTTGTAGTTACTGCAGGAACAGATAAAAGGAAAATTCCTTTTCAAAATTTCATTATATCCTTTTTTCAAAGTCTCAGTAGGCAATATAGAGATTCAACCTAGATTAGGTTTAACATGTACGGGGGTGACAGCTCTATTGTCAATTAGTGCTACAGAAGATAAGTGCTGAAAGCAGTGCTTCTAGCCTGAGTTTTCCCTGGTACTTTTGTCTTCAGCTGCCTCTGTTGACTCTGTTGAAAATTCAGATAAACTAAGAAATCAGGATTAAAAAGAACCCCAAACAAAACATCAAAAAAACCAGCAACAGATAGGAATCTCAGAGGGCATCTAGCACTCTGTTTTAGCTGGTATAGGTGGCACTGACTCATTTTGCATGGAAATATAAAAAGCAAGATAAACAGGAAATCTTGTGATTCCTATTTCCACAATTAGGCTTTAAAAGTCATTAGAGTCATTCTATCAATCTCTTAGCCACCATGGATCTTGGCCACTTCCCAAAATGATGAGCATCACCCTCCTCCCTGGGAAACTATCACAGTTCTGAACCAGCAATCCCAGCTGGCAGGAGGGGGTGGGAACAACTAAACAAAACCGAAACATCCTACAGAATTAATCAGGAGTTGGGAACCTGAGAAGCAAATGAAGGATCTGCTCATACATCATTAAGAAAAACCATTGATCACTTTAAACAGAAACCATCTCACTCTCCTGGAACCAGAACTGCCTAAATGTATGCCACATTGCCTATAGTTAGTACCAATCACTTCTTCTCCAGCCATGGTGATAAAAGTATGTGTATGGGATGCTAAATTGCCCTGGTGAGTATCTGATGGGTCTAGAAATTGGAATAGGATCTTATGTATGTTGCTCTATTTACAGCTTAATGTGTTTAATTCCTATAAACTCTTCTTTTTTTCTCTATTCTTTCACCCATTTTCTAGACACCTTTTTTTTTCTTGAAGACATGCAGTTTTGCTTGAATGCAATTGTTCTCTGCAAAACATTCTATCATCATGAGAAACATTTTGAAACAAAAGAAAGTGGAAAAGTTCATTTAGTGTGAATTGCAATTTTGTTTCCAAAGGTCATTCATTCATTTACAAATCCATTCTAACCATCCAGCTAATTTCCCTTTCTTTCACACTCATACCAAATCAAACTATTACCCAGAGTTAAATAAAATTACTTCATTGTGATTTTTTGTTTGTTTTAATGAACCCTTCCCAATCCACTTCTTTCAGCTCCTATTATTTCTGGTGTGTCTCTCCTGCTCAACCTCACCATAAACAGGAGCTGAGTGCCTTCTAAACCAACACATCAGTTACCTTTCATTTGTGTGCATCACACCATGTCTTTGCACTGCCTTTCAGTACTCACTACCACAAAGTGATTATATCCATTCATGAGTAATTATACCTCACATCAGCCAATGTTCTGTAACAGGGAGACTGAGCACACCTCAGTGGGGAGACAACTAGAATTTGGAAGCCCTGAGTTCTGCCACTAACTGCAGTTTTAGGTACAACATGTACCAGTTTCCACATCAGTGAATTGGAATGGCTGGTATTTTATTTCCTTCTTAAAAATTTTTATGGTCTTACAATTCAAAGTGCTAAACATAGCAAAAAAAGGTAATCCTTCTAATAATGATAATATTTTTGCATTAACATAGTTTTATTATTTTGGGTTTTTTTCATTAACTGATTAAAAATTACATATGGATAGAACTGGCTCAGGACATTTCAGACAATTAGGATGATCATCTGTAAAAGAAATACTGGTATAGACTTAAAATAAAGATAATATCAATAGACTAAGAGGGCTAGATAAGGTTAAAATTAGGTAGTATGTTAAATTCTAAGAACCCATAAAATGAAAGTTTCTGAGCTTGAAAGATGGTCAATACAGAAGTGTCCTAAAGGTCAATATTGGGACTAGTGATTTTTAATGTGTTACTAATCCAGCAAAAGAAGTAGACAGCAAGATATTGAAAACTGATAGAAGGTTAAGTTATTTCAGCTAATAATAGCCTGCAGAGGATTGTGAAATTCCCCAGCTTTACTTAAAGTCATTGGAGATCTGGACAGCATGATGGCAGATTTAATTAATCTTAGATAAGCAGGAAATATTGTACATTGACACAATAAACAAATCAAAGTCACTGAGTCTCTAAGCCTAGCAGCCAGCTACTCTAGTGGAGAAAGAAATGGAGGAGCCAGCACAAGCAGTTCAGAAGCTAGATGATGAACACAGTTAAAATTACTTAGCTTAGACACAGCATGAGGCAGATGTATCCTGTAAGCTTGAGTGCAAACAGGGTGTTTGGTGTCTTAAATCAGGGAGAGAGAATAACCACGAACATTTTGTTTTACATGTTTTGTACAATATAATACACAGCTCTGTCAAGCATTTAAAAAAACCTGGTTGTTCACCTTCAAGAAATGTAGAACAGGAATGATACTTAAAGTAAATGGAGGGGATTAGGCACCTGGCTAGATTCATAGGTAATGAAGATTATTTTTGCAGGAAGAGACCTGCTTGAAATATTTGTAGGGAAACTTAAAGGGAATATTTGAAATTTTGAAGGATTCAATGAAAAATACTTTCTTGTTAATATGAACAGCTGAGACACCAAAAGAAAGGGAAATGGAGAAAAATATGAACATAAGCAAGCACAGAGCTTGCTGTGCAGGGAAGAACTGTGGAAATGCCACTGAAGTTAAGGCAGTTAATGTGATTTGTTTTAAATAAGGACCAGACAAGTTGTTAACGAATAGCTAGCTACCTTTGTAGTTAGGTAGTAAAGGTAATCAAATCCCACATTTCACAGTGCCAGCTAAACCAACCAATTTACCATTTGATGAGCACCAGTATTCGCTGGGCAAAAAGGGATTGGGGTACTTTCTGTGCATTCTGATTTTATTCCTTCCCTCAAGCATCATAAACTCTGTTCTTGAGAAGTTTGACCAATTAGCTATAAAAAATCCTAGCAAAAAACTTCCCTGCTTGCCTTGTCTGTGCCTATGGAAGTCTAACAGGTCTCTCAGCTATGAATGGTCTTTGATATCCACCCTATATATTGCTTTCCACAGTAGCTGCCTGTCATCCTCCATTCAACTCTTTAGTTACCTCCTTCTAGAGGGTTTGGTTCCCCTTCTTTGACTCAGTTGGAGTGTTATTTTATTGCACAAGTTACTCACTGAAATTAATGGCACTCATCACAAAACGTTATTCGTTAACATAAATAGGAGAAGCAAGAGTGAATACGAAGAAATTATCATGGCTTTTTGCTCTAAGAGGACAAAAATTCCCCCCGTACAAAAATACACTAAAATCTGTCCACATCAGAAATACCTGGGAGAATTTGCCTCACTGTTCCTTTTTCCCTAGGATACCTATCGTTAAGTCATTCCTGTACTTGTGTGGGAGATCTGTAAAATAAAGTCATTATTGGGCTCTAGGATTCCCGCTTAGGAGAGCATATACACCTAACAGAGAAACCAATAGCATAGCAGAGTTTAAGCTTCAGTATTTTTTCTGAATGGAGGTAGCCTGCTGAATCACAGCCTTATATTAAGCATTTAACCTATTGTCTGCCACTCTGTCATAAAACAAATGCAGATACATGCTGGTAGAGCAAGCTCCTTGAATCATCTAAGGAAAAACTGCCATGACATTCTCTATTAAGCTTCTCAATAGGAGTTTCTCTTGCCTCATTTTGCTTTATTCCTCAAATCAGAAAAAGAAGGAAAAAGAAGATAAATTACTCCCCCCCCCCCCCCCCCCCCCCCCAGGTTGACTGAGCTTCAGAGAATGTCAGGTCTGGTCTCTCTTGCTTTCCTTAGGATTGCCCAGATGGCACCTTTGAAATGGATGTGTCTAATTTCAGAGCAAGAAAAGGAAAAAAAACCCAAGAGCGTCTAAAGCAAGGTGACTTTTTCCTGCAGGCTTTGATGTGTTAAGATTCTATGGGAACATTTTTCTCTCTTTCCCTTTGCCTGACTGTCTCTCTCTGTCTCTTTCTCCCCCCCCCCCCCCCCCCCCGCCCCGAGATGCACAATTAATGAAGCACAGAGATGCAGCTCATGACTGGAGCCTGCTCTGTGTTTGGTTCAGCTGGAGTGGTCTTAGCAAGTAAAGGACACATTTACTTTATTGTTTTTTTGTGGCCAGCTTGAGAAAAAGATATGTCAAAATGACTGTAATATCTTCTTAAAGTAGAGTAATGGGGCAACAGGGTGCGTGAATTTCAGGCTACCAAGGGGGCTGCCCATGGAAGTGAAAGAATTAAATACAAAGGGGTTTTTTCCTGTTATTACAGCTGCGTGTATTTTGGTTGGTTGGTTTTTAGACTAGATGTGTTCTTGCTATATATATGCTAATTTATAAATACTGAAGCTTGTGATGTATCCAAATGATCTGCCAATTCACCTTGACTTCAGTGAATCATACAGATACAGATAACTTTCCCAAATTCTTACATTGCAATTTTCCAAACAAATGCTATATTCCATTTTGAAATTAATTAAAAATTTCTCCAAGCTGAGATAGATGGACCAGCAGATACATTGACAGAGAGGTAGATAACTAGAGCTTTACAGGTAGGATGAAAATTATTAATTTATTCTCATTGAATATGTAAGTATCTCAAGACTGAAGCTAATCACTGTAGTTCTACTGTATAACTCAGCTTTTTTCTGTTTAATACAACACAAAGTGGTATACAAAAAGAAAATAAAGAAATATTTTAAAAGTAAAAAGCTGCATAATTAGAGCTAAAGAGCTGAAACTACTGCAGGCAAAGGATACAGATTTCAAGTGAGCTTGAGACAAATCTTTAACATCTTTGACCTTCTTCGCTTACTGCAGAATAGCTGGCAATGGTGCTTTGCAATTGCATGCACAGTGCTTCAGATAATTTATTGTACAGTTTATACAGTCTTTTGTAATAAAAAATTCAGCCTTCAAAAGCAGGCTTTATTGTGTTGGATAGGTAAAAGCCTAAGACAAAAATGGGAGATTAAACACATGACAGGAAAGTAAACCAGTTTTGCACTCGTCTGTCATCCAAAGAAAAAGATCTTCACAATAAAATCTTCTAAGGTCTTCTAAATTTTTCAGTGTGACTTTGCAGAGTTATTAAAGCAATAAATAAAACAATAACTTTATAGCAAAAAATACTTAGATGGTGTCTGTTCCTATAAACCTGGCTCATTTGGGAGCTCTATGAAGTTCAACTAGCAAAGAAAGGAGCTCAGGTGGTGTCTTGTATTACTAAGTTGAGTTCGTGCTATTAATTGAAATAAAACTTAGTACTAACTGAAGTTTCTCTGTTCTATCTTCAGTACCCTGGTAAAATAATTTTCTGCAGTCCTCTTCATTCAAACAAAGGTGTGTTACAATAGATGATAATTTTTCTCTATGTTACTTTGAAAGATAATGTACAAGAAGTCTGATGGAGGATACTGCTGGAACTGATTGAGTCTTATTGGCTCTGGCCTTAACGGTGTAAAGGGACAGTTGAAGCCTGGTCTTAAAATCAAGTTGACTACCACCTTGTCATTGCCTTCAAGAACACCACAAGAACACCATTACCTTGCATTCCCATGTTCTTTCTTCCTAGAGATGGAAACAAGGGTCCATGTTTTTCTTTAGTTACTGTAGCAGTGTACTGGGTCTTTGAAGACCTGTTGTTGTATATTTTAAAAAGCTTTTGACAAAGGTGTACTTCAACACCATTTATCTGCAGTGTATTTTCTATATATTTTGTATTTTCCATATATTTTGTTGAATCAATGATTCTTTTAGAGTATGAAGAGGTATGCAGCAATGTACACTCTGCTGTTAACAACTGTGACATTGGACAGGTAGACCAAGTAAAGGTCCTGCTCCCAGGACTCTGATTTCAGTTGAAAAGACAAACCCTTTGCTTCTACTAGTTTCACTAGTGAATTCAGTAAATGCCGTCTTTGTCTGATTGTTTCTCTATAAAAGACATACATCTTGGAATAAATATTTACATAGATATATCATCTAGTTCTGCTTCTAGAGAGAAGATATTTTCAATAAACTGGAGCTGTGATGAGACTTGGGAGTATTAATATGCATAATATTACAGTGAAGCCCACTTACAAGAATGACCTGAATTATGTATTTGTAATTCAATGTCCCAAGCTTTTTAATGTACTCTTGAGGATAGTTGCAGCTGCAAAACAACTAATGTTAAATAGAATGAGTATAGAATTTTTGTTTTCCATTTTTTGCCTGTTTTTCTCCATCAGAGATTCTTTTTATTTCAGATGCTAGCTATGACTGTCCCAGATCTCCCCAGTGTATACCTATTGCAAAATGTATTTCCCGATCCCGGCTCCTACTTTTAAAAGGCACAGGAAATAACCTGAAGAAAGCTTCTTGTCGGGGAATGTGGTGGAAATATGTCAACAGATAGTGATTGTTGCAGCAGAAGATATTAAAGAACACAAAAGCTAGTACAAAATAGCCCAGGAGCTGAGCTGAGATGCAATAGTATTGTGAGGAACTGAGCCAGATCCATATCCGTCACTTAGAGAAACCACAGCTCTGGATTCAGCCAGCATCCTTGTAAGTACTAAAACAAAAGCCAGATTCTCAAGGCTCTCAGAAGTTCTTAGTTTCTATTTTTATGTTGAGGAACAGATTTTCCAAGGAGCAGGGTAGCATAGTTTGTATAGCCTTTGCCACCTGGACTGAAATGTAGCTGGGCAAATGACTGTTCTCACTTCTGCTCTTGCTTCTGCTCTCGCTTCTGCTCTCTTCCAACTCTACAGCCTGTAGCCCTGAGGTAGTTACACCATCTGCACATTCCCCAGGGACATCTTGAAGCCCAAGACCCAACAGGCCCTCAGAGCTTCTAACGATCCAGCTGCCGAAGACATCTGCAGAGCCCGTTTAGAAAGTCTGGTCCTTCTATTCTTACCAATGTGCTATGACTGTGCTATGAGAAGGTATTCCTTCGTCAAAGTATTTTATTCTTATACTAAATGCTGTTCTTACATTATTTTTCTACTGATAATGTGTGTGTTTAAACATGGGAAAGAATAATCAAGGAAACCTCTTTGGAAGAACAGATTTTATTGACACAGCTCAGACTTTGGACAGTACACATTATTTGATGGAAGCTCTTCATCTATTTGCCTTTCTATGAGAACAGATAGACTTGCATATCTCTTTCAGTTAGGGGCAGTGTTCTGCTATTTATGCCAGTAAAATCCTCCAAAACTCAGTGGAACAGACTGGCAAAAGACTTTGGACTTAGGTAATTTACTTTATGAAGAAGAACCTGATGAAAGAGAGAATACAGAAAATACAGTCCACAGGGGCTAAGAATAATAGAACTGCAGTGTTACACATCACTGACTCACCTCGTAGGTTATAGAGTAGTGGCAGTCTGTGAGACATGGACATTGGAAAGTGGTCCATGAGATGATTGCAGAGGAAAAATTAAAAACCAATGGCGCTGTTGCCCACAGTCATGCAAGGGAACAAACAGATAGAATGGGAGGAAGTAAAAGGAGTAAAAGGTCAAAGCTTAGCCTAGTTTGTAATTATTTGTAAATGAAAAACATTGTGGCAACACTACAAAGGATGGTGCACAGATCTTCCTCAGACAGGATAAGTGCCCATGGAATATATTTTTTTAAAGGCTAAATGGCATTTTGATTAAAGAAAGTGGTAAATATTATCATGCAACACATTGAGAAGAATCAGCAGTACCTATGTTGTGAAGAAATCCATGACTGCAGTTCAGGACAAAGATGTATAGCAATGGCTGTTGCAGAAAAAGTGTAAGGAGACACAGAAGATATGTTAACAGAGCCAGGCTTCAACCTATTTGTGACAGGAAATCCTGCTTTAGGCACCAGGGACAAGATGTGCTGCCAACATTGTTCACACTGTGTCATTGAAAGATATGGAATTACACTGATTTACCTGTAGAGGTCTTGCCTCTTATTGTGGAAGTCACTACTGTGCTTTGGGTTGCAAGAATATGAAATGCAGTTTTAGCCTCTCTTCCATTGTAGCATATCAGTCAGACAGTTTTCAATGAAACAATTTTCACAGGGAAATACTAATCCTTGTTTGCCAGAAAAGGTCCATTCTAGAGAATTTAAAATTTTAAAACAGGTAATGAGAACAAACTTGTCAAATTATGTGAGATTTTGCAAATCACATAACTGAATATTCCTTTTTTTTTTTAACATTTAAATAAATTCATTGTGAGAATGACGGAGAAAAAACCAAGTTTGTCCTGATTTTTATTTCACAGACATATGTTGTATTTATCATAATTCAGGACAGCAAAAAATGTAGAACATCTTGAAAATTGCCTTGGAACAGAGAAAATAGCTATAACCAGATACCTCTGAGCTCAAAATTCATCTACTGTCTCCCCCATGGCAAGCACACTATCTCCAACTCCTGCATTGCCACATGATCTATCACTCCATTAATTGCTCTAAGTCAGCAGCTTAAGGGTTAAAAAGAAACTTTATCAGGGACTTTGTCATAGAAGTTTTCTGAGAACTGTTAATTTGCAGCATGCTATTTAAAGAAAATGTCTGCTCATTCAGAGGATAATCTCAGAAATCTGTGGGTTTGCAAAGTGGCAGGTACCCAGCTCTCCCTTGGCTGAAAACAGCAGAGAATTACTTTCATATCTACCTCCCACGTACAGGAGCTTTTGCCTGGATTTTTCTGCTCAGTTCATCATGACAAGGCATTTGAGGCCGTGCATTTGAACTTTGTTGGAAGTTTCTTTATACATTTAAAATGAAGGATTCTGAGCCAAGTGCTAAGGCTTTCAGTGGAACTAAGACATGGGTACAAGTTGTCAAATATGATGAGGGGTTGTTCTGGAGGCTTAGGCTCACCATTTCCAGGCTCAAATACTAGTATTTTCCATTAGCACAGCTATACCATCCCTTCAGTCATTCCTGTTGTCCTTCTTTGAACATTTCCTGGCTTTGCTAAATACCATTTCCGTCCAAGAAGACCAGAAGTGAACAGTTTTTCAAGCTGTGGGAATACAAGGGATTTAAGCTTCTAAGTTATTTTATAATCCAATAGATAAATAGTAAGGTAGATTAATGGTGATGTGTGAGCCAACATAGATTAACATGTCTATGATCACTGATCTGTGGCTGACATGCCAAAACTTATTAATGTCCTCAAATGGATGTCCTTGTCTGGTTTGGGTGGCTCTTGGCAAGCCAAAAAAATTCAGACTAATTATGTCCATTACTTGTTCTCTCAGGCCTGCAGGTTACTCCTGATTAATTTTACCTTTGATCTTTAGTCTAAATCTCTGCTTTTGGCAAGTACCTGGAAAGGACACAGTGTTTACAAACATTTAACTAAGCATTTTTTAGGCATTCAAAAGCACAAAACTTGTTTTTGCACTTCATTAACCTAATCATCTTGTCTAGTGACATGAGTATACTCATCTACGTATCTCCTCTGTTTTTACCCAGATGTAAACTGAGGGTATGATTCTGCTGTTATTAATGCCAGATCTCGGCACTTCTGCATCACAAACACTAGAGATAGAGGCAGTTCAAGCAGGAGCACATTTCCACACTGCACGGGCACTGCCAGATCAGCCAGGCTATACAAGAGGACCTTATGTCCTGTATATGGCTCCTATTTCAAATTGTCCTTTTTAATTCCACAAAGGGCAATCCTTGAAGCAGAAGCAGCAGACACATGGACCTAGGCTTGTTCAAGTCCTACAAAGCTGTACAGAGATTACCTGCATGCGGAATGAGCTTTCTCATTCACTGTGCACCACACTTGGCTGGAAGCAGTACATATGAAGATGCCAGACTGATCCATGTCTCTCTCTTTTTTCTTCTTTCTCAGTTTAACCAGCAGTAGCTAGCTTTTCCATGCCAGGAAGCAGCAGCTGCCGGACTGCTCCCCTCTGCCTTGCTGAGAGCTTAATATTCCTGTTTGCACCTTCTTAGCTGCTTACATTCTGAGAGGAAAAATTATGAAGGATGTTAGTGGGAATTCTGATGAGGTGGTACTTTGCAGTCACCCGTATCTTTGAGAACCATTCAGGATCAGCTCAGCTGAGGATGAGGACAGCGTGATTTTGTGTTCTGTCTGCCTCAGGCTTCATCTGCAATGGCCCTGTCTTCATTGAGTGAAAATTATTCCTGATCTGCATGTTGTCAGGGTGAGGTTGGCAGCCCACAGGAAAAAGCAATTCATGCAATGGTTATGTTTGCCTGTTTTGTATTTTTCCCTCAGTAAGCTTGGCTAGAATCTCTGCCTCTTAAAGCAGAAACAGACAGATCCAATCACTGAATTGAGGACAGATGAATAATAACTAATAATAAGCTCTGCAACACAGCAAGGGGCCTGAAAGTGGAAACCTGTACATCAGTGGAGCTGGAATGGAAAATTTCGTTAATGAAAAATTGGTTTGGAATTTATGCTTGTCTGTGCAAGCAGCTGGGCTTGCTGGAACCACAGGGGATGCAGATACTTTATCAGTTAGAACTTCTCCTCTCCCCTCTTGTTTTAATTAAATAAAGACATTTGATACGAAAACCTTTTAACATCTCTCCCAGTCACCTGTAGGTATGGGCAGGAAGCTCATCCTGTGCTTAGTCTTGCTGGCAGTCACTCAAGGGCTGGTTTTTGCTGCAGTCAGCAGCAACATGTGTCATGAATTCAGGCAGACTTTTGTTCTGTTGACTGTATTCACAGGCACAAGAAACTGCACAGAAATCAGAGGTCATTGTAATAAATTTGCTTCTTCCTGCCCCACTTCTGCTCTCAGAACTTGTGAATTCATTGGAGTAGCTCAGTAACATATAAAATACTTGAAGACAAAGAAGTCAAAATATGCACCTATATAAACACTTGCATGTATGTATATAGGTACATATATGTACACGCATTGTAAACAAACACATGCATGATATACAAAAAACGTGTGTATACAGAGGATTTCTGCTGGTGTCTAC
The DNA here is from genome assembly GCF_964188355.1 of Buteo buteo. NCBI lineage: Eukaryota > Metazoa > Chordata > Aves > Accipitriformes > Accipitridae > Buteo > Buteo buteo. The sequence continues at coordinate 19,826,596 of NC_134182.1, forward strand.
CCTCAAATATCTGTTCAAAACACATGCCCTCTGCAAATCTTTGCAGTATTGACCCGGTAGCATTCTTGCACTTTCAGTTCATTCTGGTATAGTACGTGTCACTGAGGAAGGCTTATGAGCTTGGCTGTTTTTAACTTCTACATAGTAAATTAATGGCTAGGTCTTCATTGCAGTTCTTTTGCTTTCACTGTGCTTAGTTAGACTTAAAGCAGAGTGATTGGCCCAATTGTCTCTAGAACACAAAACTGGAATGTAGTAATTCTGTTCTTTTCAGTTTTTAAGTGTTTGTATGACATCCTAGCTCTGCCAGAAAATCTAACAGGAAATAATAGGCCCAACTGAGCTCTGTGTAGCTCCACTGAACTTAAATTGAGCTACCTCAGGGAAAAAATCAGGTTTTTAATTATGATTATTACTCTGTCTTATTATTTTCTCTTCATAATATCATGGTGATTTTAAAACATAACCAACAGACACTTGTCTGGAATCCTACTGAGTACAACACAAGCACAAGAGGGTTAGGAACTCCATTTGTACAGCAAATGTACAGCTCAGCAGAGCACATAAATCCACACAAAACTCAAGGCATACATTTATATTCTGTTGCCTTCTTTGGAACTTAACAGGTATGTCTGGGTAATTTGCCTACTCACGTCCTGATAGACTGTCAGCACTGTCAGCATGGTCAGTGACAATAAGGAATGGAAACGTCCTATTCCCCACACACACCTGTGAGAGCTTCTGGTTTCTGCTGTAGCCCAGAAGCAGCACAATTGCTATAAGAAACATTCTACCATGATAATTGGTTCACTCAGAAATTGCACAGGAAGAATCTGGTCATGTTGAACATTTAGTCCATTTTTGTTTTTGAATGTGACATTTTCAGATAAACGTTATGTACCTGGTATTCATCCAGTGTACAGCAAAGCACCTTAAGAAGAGGAAAGTGAAACAATAACATGACAATCATATTCTAGGCAAGTAATTGGGAACTTCACATAAAAATTTCACTCAGCATTATTTTATGCTAGATATATGAAAGTGTGGAGTCAGACCTCACAAATGTGGGATGTGATAAATCTATTCTGATCGGTGTGCCTATTCATATGATACTGGCATTAAACCATACTAAGTTACAAAACACCATCCATTCACATTCTAAATTTGTCCAGCCCCATCTGTGTCACTGGCATGATTTGTTACTTCTTCTGTACCAGAACTTGGCAGAGGGATGTACCTGCTTTTCATACAACAAATTTCACTTTCAAGCCACAGAGTACACTTTTGTAACAGCTGGGAGTATTTCTCTGTTATCACAATTTTATATAGGTAATGAAACAGTTGAGGAAATAGGCCATAGAAAGTCGGGTGGTTTGTCTAACTATCACAGTTCATACACAGTCTAACAGAACTGCAGGCAAGTGCTTTTTGTGAAAGTGCTTCCTCAGTCATGTTCCACAGGCCAGTGGTTGCATGTGAGATAACCCTTAGTGAATTTAATTGCTTGGATGCCTGGCACATTAAGAAAAAAATCCTCTTCTTCATTCTGGATGCATATGCCAGTAGTGGAGTTACCAGCAGTGAAAAGATCCAAAAGTTTAGGAGCTTGTAGCACAACTTTAATACTGTGGGTTTAAGTTATCTGTGAATAATGTGAAATCTGAAACTATTTCACCAATGATTCACAAATTAAAAATGGGAGTGTGGGCTAAATGCATCAGATGAAGTATTCATAATGCATAATTCAAGTATTGGAAAGGCAACATTCCCATCAGTTTCAAAAGATTGTTGTGTCTTCATTTGCCTTCATATTTTATTTTTTTTTCCTCTTTGCCTTTTCTTTTTACATAACCCTGCTCTCATCACTAGACTAGTGATCACAGAGCTTTCAGCTCTGAAGAAATAACAGTCACCCCCACCCTGCATATCAACAACCTTTGGTCAACAGATTGATTTAACATTTCACAGTGCCCATATTCTTCATTTATGATTGCAGGAAACTGAGACAGGATCCTTTTTAAATCCTCTGATGCAGTTTCTGTATAAAGAATCTTTTTTTTTTACTAGCACTTCCCTTCTTCAGAGGGAAAATAGTCATAGTTTGTGGGCACTGATACATACAATCCCCATATTCTCAGTGGGGCATTTCATATTCTTTCTCACAGTGTTAAGAGAAATGACTGCTAAACCCCAGTTGACAGCTGCATTACGTTTATATCACCATGAACCAGAGTTTTCCAGTTTTCCAACATGCCAGAAACAAACATGAATATCCTGTTATTACCATGCATGGGGAAAGCACTGATAAAAATGAGATCTGGGTCAGCAAGGCTTGTGCACATGGAAAAACACTCCTTCGTGCTTGAAATGTAAACATGTAGATCACTTCTAAATTCTTATTTAAAGATATTTTTCCAATCATTGCCATAATTAAGAAGGTGAGAACTAAATGAGACCCAAATCTTCCACCTAACAGAGGAGTCTGTGGAAGCTACAGAAGCAGCTCACTGCAAGCAGATTTGGGAGCAATCTTCTATTATGTTTCAGCTTGCTCTCTAATGGTTACAAATAGGCTTAAAGCTTAATGTCCTTTTCAAAATGTGTTAGTGTTCACTGTTAAAGCTGTAGCTGCAGTTCAAGGTATTATTTGTGAAGTTATATTGTAGTCATGCTTCACTATATCCTGATACAATATGAAATTTAGCTAGAAAATATTTCCAAGGTAACAAGGTCATTTTCCTAAAATCAACCATGTTCAAGACTGCCTTTTAATTTTCAAGGACTTCTTCCCACAATTAAATAGACATTTTTCAGTGCATCACTTCCCTTGCCCTTCTCCCCTCTCTCCGTCGTCCCTCGGCACTCAAATGAAAAATCAAATAATAAATGTTTGATTTAAAAATGTCCATCTGCAGCCAACAGAATGAAAACTACTTTGATTTTTGTGAAAACTTATGACTCTTGGTCCTGGAGTGCTCAGCTGAAGGGATGGGGAAAAAGGAAAACATTGTTCACTGCCTCTCCATGGTTTTTCAACCAAACACTCTTTATGGGTTTGGGAGGTTCCCCCCAGGCAGCAAACCTCCAGAAATGTCCACTTCCTGTCCATGTATTTGTCAAGTGGGGATGGTTCCACAAACTGGTAAAAATTTCTTTTTTGCAATTTTACCAGTGGCAGTCTAGTAAATATTTTTTCAGATTTTCTATATAACTGTATTTTAATGCCTTGCACAAACAGGAAGAGCAAGCGAAATTTGATCAGACATACAGAGATTACAGCAGTGACTGTAATCGCTCTTTCTTTATCATTGACACGTTTCTACCACTGACACAGGAAGTATGGTGGGGATAATCATCACGTACAAGCTGGTGCTCAGACCACTGGTGTTTGGGGCCCATTAAAGCACCAGTCTGCAAGATCCCAAAGTTAGGAGCAGAGATTGAAGATCCAGGGCCCCAGCAAAGCCCAGGATTTTGGTAGAGCCCCAGTTAGCAGTGTTCATGTGCACACCTCTTGACCCATAACAAGGCTGATGCACATAGCCCAGTGAAAGACAACCTGACCTTGCCACATCTGGATCTGTGGCTCACTCATACAGGCTGTCAGTGCAGAGTGACCGAGCATGAGCCTCAGCAGCCAGAAATCACCATGAGAGCAGAACAGAAGGTGCTTTGAGCTACCCGAATCCACATCTTGGAACTGTCAGGAGCCTTCATCTGAAACATGGACACTCATTACAGCAGGTCCCTACCACATGTGTCCCTGGCTGGTCTCTTTGGCAGCTCTGTAATGACAGCAGACAGCTTGGCTGTGTAGCTAGCCCCAGGAGAAGGTTGATCATCTATGTTCAAACAGCTGGATGCATGGTACCAAGACCGTACTCAGAAGAAAGAGGAAAAAGCAAAGCATTTAATCTACTCTGACACAGCAGCATCCTTTTATGTTCAGAAGGCAACTTGTTGATGAAGAGAGGTACTGCAGACTGATGACTTCTCCCTCCCTTAATTTTACCTATAATTTATGAATAATGTGTGATTTCAAGACATTAAAGTACAGGACTGCTAATCCAGAGAAGGCACATCTTTTTGCACAGAGAGCTGTCTGACATCTTGTGCTAAATATTAGTAACTAAACATATATCCAATACACCACACAGGGTTTTAGAAGTTTAATACTTCTACCACCAGTAATACATGTCACACAATGTCTGTGTATACTAAGGCAATCCAAATTCTTCCTCCAGGGTAAACTCTGTTCACAAAAGAAGACCACTTCTATCTCCTTTCCTCCAGTATACAGGATTTCAAATCTATATCAGTTCATTACAGATAAAAGAGTCACTTTCTTCTGAAGCATCACAGATGTGCAACAGAGAGAAGGTAGTGATCATGACAGACCATTGGTGCCTAACAGGGAATGAAACAAAAGATGGGTTTAATTGTAAAAGCTTGGGAGCCAACAGATTTGGCATTTCTACTGAGATGTATCAATTCTCACTCAACCTTTCATTTTCTGTGCCTGCAAAAGGGATTTTTGCTATCAACTTCCATGGCAATAGAACCAGGCTGCTGATGTCTTTTGACTCAGTTTCCCAGTAAATAAAATGGAAAGGCCTGTATGTCTTTCATGGGCATATAAACACACTAATGCTGGCCCAGCATGCTGAGATCCGTGTATTCGATTCCAGAGTGTTATTGAAACTGATTGATGCAGTTCATTACTGCGCTGTAGGCCAGACCAGCTTTTAAGTCCTTTCCATGGCAGTAAATTTTGGCTGTAGAATAAACACAGCCATGCTTATAAGCAGATCTGTCAAAAATGTAACACATCTGCAAACACAAAAGCATAAGTTTATAGAGCAAAGCAGAAGGAGTCATGAGATGGAAGAAATGGACCCTTGTTGTTGTTGTTGGTAAGCCCTGGTCAGTAGGGCACATCTCCTTGTCCCATGTGAGGGCAGACTGCTGCATTTCTTTGCTTCCTATCAGATTGCTGCTGTGTCTATCCCTGAAACAGCTAAACAGAATCCTGTCTGCATGACTGTGCATGAGACTGCATGTCTATCCATCGGTGGATTGCAAAGGAGCTTGAGGGAAACACAAGCACTCAAATCACATTGTAATACTAATACTCCATATGTGCTTTAGCTAATGATAATTTCTTCTTTGTTGGGGTTATTTACATATTCCACTCAGTTAAAAGAAAAAAAAAGAAACCACAAATCCTTTCAAAATTTAAATAATCTTGAAATAAACAAGGCCAAGATAAAACTCATATTCAAAGATACTGGCAGGAGATTCATGCTGGGTAAAAGACTTTGTTAGTTCACCCTGTCTCACTTCCCAAAACATTTTTATTACTGCATTACTTTTCCCATTTTCTATATCTTCACTCTTGCATAATGTAGTTTGAAGAGAGGAATCTAGTTTATTTCAGCCCTAGGGCCCCACCCTGTCATGTTTCATTACATCAGGTTTTATAATCATCATATATATTTTTCACCCTAATCTTACACAAACTGGTCTCTCTTGCTATTTACATTTTAATATACTCTTGTCGTGGTTTAACCCCAGATGGCAGCTAAGCACCACACAGCTGCTCACTCACCTCCCTCACAGTGGGATGGGGGAGAGAATCAGAAGGGTAAAAGTGACACAAACTAGTGGGCTGAGATAAAGACAGTTTAATAAGTTGTGATCGGTTGACCCTGGCTGGATGCCAGGTGCCCACCAAAGCTGTTCTATCACTCCCCCATCCTCAGCTGGACAGGGGAAAGAAAAAAAAATATAACAAAAAGCTTGCAGGTTGAGATAAGGACAGGAGAGATCATTCACCAATTACCGTCACGGGCAAAACAGACTCAGTTTGGGGAAAATTAACTCAATTTATTACAGATCAACCAGAGCAAGGTAATGAGAAATAAAACCAAATCTCAGAACACCTTCCCTCCACCCCTCCCTTCTTCCCAGGCACAACTTCACTCCCGGACTTCTCTACCAAACCCCCCCATTGGCACAGGGGGATGGGGATGGGGTTTATGGTCATCACACGTTATTTTCTGCCGCTTCATCCTCCTCAGGGGGAGGGCTCATCACACTCTTCCCCTGCTCCAGTGTGGGGTCCCTCCCACGGGAGACAGTCCTCCACAAGCTTCTCCAACGTGGACCCTTCCCACGGGCTGCAGTTCTTCACGAACTGCTCCAGCATGGGTCCTTTCCACGGTGTGCAGCCCTTCAGGAGCACACTGCTCCAGCGTGGGTCCCCCATGGGGTCACAAGTCCTGCCAGAAAACCTGCTCCGTGGGCTCCTCTCTCCACAGATCCGCAGGTCCTGCCAGGAGCCTGCTCCAGCATGGGGTTCCCATGGGGTCACAGCCTCCTTTGGGAACCCACCTGCTCCGGCGTGGGGTCCTCCCCGGGCTGCAGGTGGATATCTGCTCCACCATGGACCTCCATGGACTGCAGGGGACAGCCTGCCTCACCATGGTCTTCACCACGGGCTGCAGGGGAATCTCCGCTCTGGCGCCTGGAGCACCTCCTCCCCCTCCTTCTTCACTGACCTTGGTGCCCGCAGGATTGTTTCTCTTGCATGTTCTCACTCCTCTCTCTGGCAGCTGTTTCTCCCCATCCCAACTTTTTTTTCCTTCTTAAAAATGTTATCACAGAGGCGCTACCACTATCGCTGATTGGCTTGGCCTTGGCCGGCGGCGGGTCCGTCTTAGAGCCGGCTGGTATGGGCTCTCTTGAACACAGGGGAAGCTTCCAGCAGCTTCTTACAGAAGCCACCCCTGTAATCCCCCCTGCTACCAAAACCTTGCCACACAAAATCAACACATAAGTAAAACAAAAGCCGCACACACAAGCACAGCAAAACAAGGAATTCATTCACTACTTCCCATCAGCAGACAGGCGTTCAGCCATCTCCAGGAAAGCAGGGCTCCATCACATGTAATGGTTACTTGGGAGGAGAAATGCCATCACTCCAAATGTGTCCCCCGCCTCCTCCTTCTTCCCCCAGGTTTCTATGCTGAGCATGACATCATATGGTCTGGAATATCCCTTTGGTCAGCTGGAGTCAGCTGCCCCAGCTGTGTCCCCTCCCAATGTCTTGTGCTCCCCAGCCTACTCGCTGGTGGGGTGGGGTGAGAAGCAGAAAAGGCCTTGACTCTGTGTAAGCACTGCTCAGCAGTAATGAAAACATCTCTGTACTATCAACACTGTTTTCAGCACAAATTCAAAACATAGCCCCATACTAGCTACTACGAAGAAAATTACCTCTACACCAGCCAAAGCCAGCACAACACTTCAGCTTTTGCAAGTTTTTTTCAACTTTCTATTGACTGTGTTTATGTAGGACCTCCAAATATTGCTGCTGTGCCATGGAAAAATCAGTGGCACAGGTGTGCAACTATGATAACTATGATCTTGTCTCAGAACTGACACAATACAGAGATCTGACCTTCACATATGCTGCCTGATGATGGAGCTTTAGCAGTTCTCAGCACAAGGACCAGCTGAGTTTTTCTACTCCTATGTGATCCAGAGCTCAGCTACAAAACAATGTGCCATCTGCTGAAAGGTTGTGCACTGATTTAACATCCCTGAGGACTACTTTTTCCATTCAAGCTATGCCCACATCACTAAAGGCATGTGTCTCAGGGAGCTATGCTGAGCAGCCAGGCATAGTACCATAGAGTGGCTCATATCCAGACCACACAGCGCTGCCAGCTTCTGGAGAAACCTAAACATATTTTTATCACCTACTCTGAGCCCCATATATTCCTGGGTTTTCTATAGGCACCCTTGGGATAATTACTATTTGCAAATGTGATTTATCAATCCAAAGTGCCTGAAACATCATGGCGCACCAAATGTGGGTTTTTACACCATGATGTAAATCATATGTGACATGGGACATGGCATAAGAGGGAGCATGGGAAATGGGAAGTACAAGGTCTGCTGAGGTAATGCTGAAAGACTATGTGCAGTAGAAAGAGCCAAGTCTAGTGTTGAGGTGTCCAACCTGCTGTCCAGTGAAGGGTCACAGAGATGATTAAGGGACTGGAGCATCTCTCCTATGAGAGGCTAAGGGAGCTGAGGCTGCTCAGCTGGAGAAGAGAAGGCTAATGGGGGGATTTTATCAATGTATATAAATATCTGTAGGGAAGGTGCAAAGAGGATAGACCCTCAGTGGTGTCCAGGCAATGGGCACAAATTGAAACTCAGGAGGTTCCCTCTGAACATTAGGAAACACACTTTCACTGTGAGGGTTGTCCAGGGAAGTGGTGGATCCCCATCCTTGGAGATATTCAAAAGCCAACTGGACATGGTTCTGGGCAACCCACTCTAGGTGGCCTTGCTTAAGCAGGGGGGTTGGACAAGATGACCTCCAGAGGTCCCTTCCAACCTCAAACACTGTGATTTTGCGAAACCTTTACCAGGATTGAATTACCTGAAAACATTATAAGTTATCTTTTTATGTTCAAAAGAATTTAGGTTTCTAGACATGTAGTAGAAATAATGATGCTTATTGAAGACAAACCAATTTAAATCTTTTTTAAGTAAATAACTGTGCAGGTTTTAGCTGGTGTAGAGGTAATTTTCTTCGTAGTAGCTAGTATGGGGCTATGTTTTGAATTTGTGCTGAAAACAGTGTTGATAGTACAGAGATGTTTTCATTACTGCTGAGCAGTGCTTACACAGAGTCAAGGCCTTTTCTGCTTCTCACCCCACCCCACCAGCGAGTAGGCTGGGGGCACAAGACGTTGGGAGGGGACACAGCTGGGGCAGCTGACCCCAGCTGACCAAAGGGATATTCCAGACCATATGATGTCATGCTCAGCATAGAAACCTGGGGGAAGAAGAAGGAGGTGTGGGGGATGTTTGGAGTGATGGCATTTGTCTTCCCAAGTCAGCGTTAGGCATGAAGGAGTCCTGCTACAATTAGGACTGATTTTTCTTCACCTCTGAAATAATGAGACATATGTCATTAAAGAAAAAATTGAAAACCTTACCAAAGAAGAGTGATGACTCCGCACTTGCAGCAAAAATTTATTTTAAAATCATGGCATGAACTACTATCTTGATTTTCTAGGGAAAGATGGAACTCATCAAAACAAAGTTGGTAATCAATTTAGTTTTTTACAAGGAAAAGAAAGAACAGAATGAAGGAAATACAAATAAAAAGCACAACCACTTAGCACTGATTGTACTGGTAAGACTTTTCTCTGTAATGCTCCATACCTGTCAGCACCCTCTTTAAGTGTAAAACATAAGAAGAATAATGTATTTTTTAAATGCTTAAACTACATTTGATTTTATCTTTCTGTGGAGGTGCAAATTTTGCTGGCAATTACTCTCTACCCACAGCTTGCAGGATTCATGCCAAAACCCTCCTCCACATGAGGACATATTTCAACTGCTTTTACTGAAATCAGCACATTTCCTTTAAAGCTGCTGTGGCCGTTAATTGAGATACCTTCTTTTTGTATTTTGTTTTTTTGTTAAGCTGACACAAAGGGTGGAACTTCAGATCACTGTATGAGAAACTTCCCAGTTTTTCCTAAGACAGTTTTGTAGTCATCACTTTTCCTCAGTACATGCAGCTTTATACATCCATCTATTCATCCATTCATATCATCCTTTTAGCTATCTATGCATCCATCCATACCATACACAACTACTGTCTATGTTCACCCATTTATTCACATAAGGAGGCATCCATCATAAGAAATCAAAGTGCCTTCCAATGCTAAAAGTTTTGACAGTATTTCCTCTCATATTCACTACCACAGAAAGCTGTGAGTATTGGGGCAGTTTGACTGAGGTCTATGGGCTAAGATTTCATGAGCTAAGTAATACAAACCTGTCGTGGTTTAACCCCAGCCAGCAACTAAGCACCACGCAGCCGCTCACTCACTCCCCCCCCCACCCAGTGGGATGGGGGAGAAAATCAGGAAAAGAAGTAAAACTCCTGGGTTGAGATAAGAACGGTTTAATAGAACAGAAAAGAAGAAACTAATAATGATAATGATAACACTAACAAAATGACAGCAGTAGTAATAAAAGGATTGAAATGTACAAATGATGCGCAGGGCAATTGCTCACCACCCGCCGACCAACACCCAGCCAGTCCCCGAGCGGCGAATCACTGCCCCCCCCTTCCCAGTTCCTAAACTAGATGGGACGTCACATGGTATGGAATACACTGTTGGCCAGTTTGGGTCAGGTGCCCTGGCTGGGCATGAGAAGCTGAAAAATCCTTGACTATAGTCTAAACACTACTGAGCAACAACTGCAAACATCAGTGTTATCAACATTCTTCTCATACTGAACTCAAAACATAGCACTGTACCAGCTACTAGGAAGACAGTTAATTCTATCCCAGCTGAAACCAGGACAAAACCCTGATACTGTGCAGCGTGAGAATCATTATTAGGCTGATCTCTCCTCTCTGTTTCCATCGGGCAGCCTTAGTGATGTTGAAAGCTTTTCTAATATTAGTTTTCTAAGTGAGGTGCCACAGGGCTAGCAAAGAGTTGTTGATAGGAAAAAGGATGGAAACTAAGACATAGGACACACAGCTAAGTAGCATACAAATCTTTGCTTAAAGACAGCTAGCTAGGATTCAAGGGCAATCACTGTTGCAAAGAAAAGTACTGGGCACCTGGCTAACATCAAACACAGAAAGTTTGTGGAAAAGAAGCCTCTTTTAGTGAAGCACTCTTTTAGAGCATGAGGATCACCAGACCAGTATAGAGCTAACAAATCCTGACGAAGGTTCAAAAAGGAAAACAGTGCAGCCAGCACTCACAGATGCAGTATCTAAACCTAAAAGCAGGAAGTAAAATCTTGATGCTGCTCCAGAAACACACTTCTGCGAACATAATAAAGAATCATTTCCCTTAAATTGAATCAAACTGTTCTTAGAGCAAAACTAAACAATGTAATTCCCAGAACTACTCCTTATCAATCTCTGTTGTACTGTTCATTTTCTACCTAGCAGGTTCTCCAGCCCTCCACTATCAATTTCCTTCAACACACTTAAAGAAATTATATACACATATTCATAAAACCAAGTTTTCAATTAAATGCATGTGATGAGAGGGAAGATATTTAAAATGCAAAATGAGAAATGGTTCATATTTTCTGCAGCAGTAATATGACATCCAAATTTAAATCTAGCTTTCTGTCATAAATCATCTTTGTGATACAACACAGTGAACTGTACCATCACAGCTGAATGTCCATACCACTGGAAAGAACTTGAAATACAAACCTGGATCTGAAATTCATATCTAGATACAGGTGTGTAGCTTGCATCTCTCTTGTCTTCTTACTGGCCAATTAGTAAGAAAGAGTCAACTGATATAAGGATAAAGGATAAACAAGAATTGTGGTCCAACACAGAAATTCTTTCCTCTTTTTGTATCTTCATGTCTTTAGTATGTCTATCAGTATCTCCTACTGCACTTTTCATTGTAACTTGTAACTAATGCTTCTCAGGGGCATCCATTCAGGATTTCCTCCTAAGCCCTGCTCTTTACAATTGATGTCTCTCCCTCAGACCCATACCCTTACAGCATAGATATTCTTCACAGCATGATTGCTGGGCCGAATCATATTTAGTCTGACTTTGCTGTTCGAGAATGAAGGACCACTAAAATGTTTAGTTAATTTTTTTGTATTTCTGGAAACAGCAGGCATACCTGGGAATGGATATAATTATGGGAGATTAATTGTCCAAGAGAGGAAAATGCATTTGCTGAACAGAGATGTTGACAGTGGTAAGAATGTACAAGGGAAGAAATCAAGAGTCAGTAAAAGTTGATGCTTGCATATGCAATCAAATACAGGGGCATAAGTGTTTACTCCATTGCCTGAGATTGTTCTTCAAATGCCATTATCTCTACTTCTCTCCAAGTTTATGCGTATCAAGAGGAGGAGCAGTATGCCATGTCAACTTCTACAGAGACACCTCAATAACTGTGTGCTGAGAGAACAGTCATACATTCCTCTAAGGAAGGATTTTATTGTAGTGGTTCCAATCTTTCTCATTTCTCAGATGGGACAAATTTTTCAATAGCATAGACTCTCTTGGAAGATTAGGGCCCACTTCCTCCTGTTTATAAATTTGTGTGCTTTGTAGTCAGAAAGGACCACTATGATAATCTAGTTTGAAAATTTCCACACAGAGGCCATGTCATTTTTTCCTAGAGACTGGACTAAAGGGTGTCCAAAACTGAAGTTTTGCCTGAAAGACTGTAGGCAATGGTGAATCTATTGCCTCATTTATGGAAATTCTTCCAATGCTTAATTAACCTTAGTGTTCAGAAATGTGTTTTATTTCAAGCTTGAATTTGTCTGACTTCCAGCAAATTGGATTTCTTCTATCTCTGTCTGCAAGACTGCAAATCTTCTCATTATCATAGCTTTCCATGTCTAAGGACCTCAACAAAATAATCAGGTAATCCTTCAACCTTTTCTTTGGTAAACTGAATAGATTAAACTTCTTGAAATTCACATGGGAAGAGTTTTTCCAGTCCTATTTTGGGGGGCTTTCTTTAAATGTAACGGTTGCGTGATTTCAAAGGGGCTGGCAAACACTGGGTATTGTCTTCCTAGCAAGTAGTAATCTTAACACAGGGTGCACTGAAATTTTCAAGAGTCCAGCTCAGACATCCCTAGGTGCTGGTGACCTCCTCCTGTTAGATTGGAAGTGCCATATCGGAAGTTGTAAGTAGGAACCGTGGTTGGGGAGAGAAACCTCCAGTTGGCAGACACTAGTTGTGGTAGGATTTGCTTGCCTAAACATGGGTGAGTAGTCCTGTTCAGATTGCTAGGAGACTTCCCACAAGGCTCCAGCTCCTATTTTAAAAGGTTTGGGTTTCTCCTATGTCCTGTGTCATATATACCCATCCCAGGCAGCTGAATCCAGTTCCTTAGGATACTTAAAATGGTACCTGATTTTTAATTTATTTTTTTTTAATGAATTGAATCTCACCTCCTGCGTCATGTCATATGTTTTTAACATATATAGATTCTATAAATGGCAGCCCTCCAGCAATTTAGATATTTTTTTTCCAAGAGATATGAGATATTAACATAAGCTGTTTACAAACCTCCATAGCGTGCTTACTACTCTTGCAGAAATTATCTTAACCTCTTGATTTTAAAATGTTTATTTTCAACATATGTTGTGTAATACTGGCCTTTCTTGTGGAGGATGAACCTTATTGTCTCACTCCATTATTGCATAAGCCAGGTAAATCTCCCTGCTTTAATCTAGACCTTCCTAGGCAAGAACAAAAATCAGCACTGAGAAAAACAGTTTATGCATGTACACGATGGATGCAAATCTGGAGCTTCTCAGGGGCAGCCAGGGAGCATTCTTGGGGTTTTCTCTGTTGTCTTTCAATTCGTCACTGCTTTTGAAAACACTTTCATAAGACTAACAGTATCATGAGCAAGCACTGTGCACTAACATGTGTTGTGTTCGCTTATACCCAAGGCATGGGACTATGAATTTAAAATTCTGGACTCCATTCGTACTCTTCTGACTAGCATGGAAAATATCATTGCCTCAGCTCATTTTAACTCTTTGTGCTCATTTCCTCTCTCATCTTTTTTCCGATTGTGCATTCAAACTGTAAACTCTTTGGAACAAAAGTTGTCTTGTGTAATCAGTAACACCTACTGGGCTCCTATTACAATTAGGGCTTTAATGTGGTACCTCCACACAAATAATTGGTAATACCAATGACTTACTGATAGGACAGGCTGGTGGTGGCATAACTCAGATGAAGTCCCTCAGATCCTTACAACTTTCATCTCATCAGAGAGCTCTCAAAACACCAGAGCCAGCTGCTTACAGAGAACATGCATCTCAGCTGCTTGTTTGAAATTTTAATTAGAATGTAAAGCAGATGTGATCCTTGCTACCTGTTATTTATTAGTTCCGGGTGATGATTTCTGCCTTCGAACAGCAACATAAATACAGAGTGTTTTACAAAGCCCAACCACATTTGTAATTTGTTATTTTAATTTTTTTCTTTCCCTCTTTCTTATGCCATCTGATGTATAGTTCCTTTTTTCCTTTTTTTTTTTCTGTGTAAGTGGAAAACTGAATGTATTACTTTATGTATAAATTATATACATAAGAAATAAAAATGGTATATACACATTTATAGTTAACAACTTAAGCTACCACAAATCCTTCTTTCCCAACATCCCAGCTGCACACTTCCCTTTTCCCTAGACTGCCCCTAGCTGCTGGAACATGCACTTCACCCAGGCTATTTTTAAGGAGCCTCTGCACCCAAACACATAGCTCAGCAACAAGCCTTTATAAATAAAGGACTGTGTAGGAAGCAAAACTGTTGTGCACATGTGAAAATCAAAGATGGCAGATATGAATATGTGTATAAGATGGGGTGAAGGCCCAATCTGGAGATGACAGGGGAGGTACTGTACAGCTACAGACTGATTTCTCAGAACATGCACAAGAGTGTACTGCAAAGGGGACTTTAGACCTTGAACCCTTTAAAAGAAGTGGGACTCATAAATTTAGCATGAACTCTTCAGGAGGTAGAACTAACCTCCTCCCGTGGCTTCAAATGCTTTTCTTCTCCGTCTTCTCTCTTCTAGCCCTTTGGCTTCAGCTGTGTTGCTTCAACTCACTACTTTGATGGACCCAGCAGGCCGCATGCAAAGGTGATGTTTTAAGTACAAAGGATGTGAGCAGCACACTAGGAGGCTGTTATGAGTCTAAGAATTGATTCGTACAACCTTATTCATTTTGAAGAGCTACTGACATCAATGTGATTACTTGCATGGTCCAAATATTCACCAATCTTATGGCTGCACATTCCATGCCAGGACAGAGACATCATTCTGCCTTCTCACGCATGCTGAGAATTGCTTTGATGTAAAATAGTCTCATTCAATAAAAATGTTTGTCCTGATAAATAAAACTGTCAGAACTCTATACCCCTATAGCATCGAGCCAGCCCAGTCACTTCTGTGGGTTTACCCAGTACCTGATTCTTACGACCATTGATTATACCAACCTTAAGTTCCTTGTGACTTGCTGGAGTGCCTCAATCTTAACATATAACATACGTAATCCTACACTTCTGTACAAAGTCTGTCTAGAATATTAATTTCTAGCCATTGCAACTCTAGCAGCATGTTTGCAATGTGAGTGGAGATCAGTGATTTACAAGTGCCAAAACTGATCAAATGTATTTTGATGACAGAATAATTTACTATAAGTATTTTTTTTCTCAAAAGCATTTAAAAAATACATGAGTTATTGACAGATTCAAAACAAAATTCAAAAGTCATAACTATAGAGAAAATAATGGTGTTTGGTGTTCAATTTGTGAAGTAGCAACAGCAAGTTCTCAGACAACTCCCAAAACAGAAGGCAAGAAAAAATGGCTGAAGACGAGACACTATATGGATGGATAAAACCCAGAAGAGTGGCATGTGTGAGAGACTGAACTGTTATCTCAAGCCATTTGTCTCAAAGATTGTTAGGTATGAGAAACTAGACTGTCATCTCAAGCCATTCATCTCAAGGATTGTTTGATGTGAGAGACTGAACTGTGAACTATTTATCCCGAGCCATTTGTCTCTGGGACAGTCTGCTTAAGCAGGACACTTCTCTGTCCATAAGGCATCCAGGGGAGGAAGTGGGCTGGAGCCGATGAAGCATGCAGGAACGTGGAGGCTACCATTCTGATGGAAACTGTAGTCTTTGAGATAAGATACTGGTTTCTGGTGTTGATCACGTGAAGGTCGTGTGATAGACAAGACCTGCAGCATGTGAACAGTGCATGAACAATACATACGTGCATACCTCACCGAAATATGCCCTATAAAAGACCGTGGAGACAAGCCGTGGTGTGCACCCACCACCAAAGAATTGAAGACTGAGGGCCAACGGGACGCCGCTGGATCCATGGTGGTGACTATCCTTGCAACTCTATCCCAACTGTTTGCTCGATTTTTGCCTTTTCTTCCATTCGATCCTATTGCTACTATTTTCTACTTTTGATAATAAAAGCTCTTTGTGTATACTGCATTTGACCTCATTTGTGTCTTAATCTCCCTCTTGGGATCATATTGAAACCTTCCCCAACATTGGATCGGGACAGCATGTTGATAAGAATGGTTGCAACAAAAGCAGAAAGGAAAAGAAAGGTCCCTCTGTTAAACAAAATGTAATATAATATCAATATGGATTGTCCTAATGGACATTCAAGGCTCTCCTTGTATGGTGTCTGGAACAGCTGGAATTAAATATTACAGGTTACCAGAAAAGCCAAATACAGTGGCTAATTTAGGAAATTCTTATGCTGGAAAAGTTGCAGAATCCTAAAATGTAGACTGGATGGAGCAAGATTGGGGTATTGAGCAGGGCAGGGCATGGTGGGAACTAAAAGGAGCATAAGACTATATCCTGGCTCCAGAGCACATTTAGCCCAGTCTTCAGTCTTCAACAGTGTTCACTAGTGGAAACCTAGGAAAGTGAGACCAGGACAAGCAACTATGATGCTTTCTACTCTAATACGTGTCCATGGATTTTGTGTGCATTTTGTGGTTTGTTTATTTAGCAACCAGCAATGAACATCTCCATCAAGTTCCTCTCCAATCTTCCACTGAGCCCATGTAAATTCCTTGTGCCTGCAACATCCTTTGGCAAGGAGAACCACAGGTCTGTTTCATGAAGCTCTGATGAACGGAGAAGCACTTACTCTTGGCATTGCACCAGCAGTGTTCCCTGGCACACGTCTTCAGACTACCATTTATCAAGGAAGAGATGGTTTAATCTTCCACAGTCATGCAGAGATTCCTAAGAGTGGAATGATGTAAGAGATGCAGATTGATTGTGATGAACGTACATGCATAAGTCACAAATGTGCATCTGTATTTACCTCACTAACAGCATACGGCAGTAGCAATGCTAACAAACCCAATAACTTCATGTTTTTGGAGACTAACACAGCTTTATTCTTCACTTTTCTTTGACATTTGAAAAACTTAGCAAGCTATAAGGCCTGAAGTAAATTACGTTGCAATTGGACCAGGCCATCTGCGTCTGGCCTGTGGTTGTCACAACCAAAAATGGCTGTCAGCAAACTCATTTTTCACCAGCTCAGTGAATTCCACTGCTCTGTTTCTCAGATCAGTGATCTCAGCCAGGAAAAGGCTAACTGCTACTAGCTACCGCCTGAGATAAGACACATACCCCAGTAAGTAATCCAGTAGGTATCAAATGGGCAAAGAAAGAGAGAACCCAGTTAGCATCAAATCATCAAATCCTATGAATCCTCTATATCCACAAAATACCCAGTTGATTCACTTTCAGTGCCCTGCCTTAGACAGCAGAGTCTTAGACAAGTCAAATATTGTGCAGCCATAACACAGCAAAAATGACTGCATGTCTTTTTACCTGAACTTGATAAATTCAGTTAGATGGCAGGTGAATGCAAATAGTACTGGCAATACCAGCACAGTCTGAAGGCAGAACAAGAAATTTTCAGTTAGCCCCTGCCAAACAGTCTCAGTCTCAGTGGGTATCATGACCATATGAAGATGCCAATTCATTCTAGCTGTAACAATATTGCCCTAAAGCAATGTTGTTCTGCAGCAGTTAGTTTGACTTTCACTAAACCTCTTCCTTATACCAGTGGTTTGGCACCATTTAGTGAAAGCAAAGTCACATATAGCAATTGTATTTCTCCCATCAAGAAATTCAAATATGTTTTCACATTTGATATTAACCAATAATAACAGAAGATGGTGACCATTTATGGATAAGACAAAGGAGAAAATAAATAAATAAATAAATAATGGGAGTGGGGGGGAAGGGGAGAAACACCAGCTAAACTAAATCCATTCTGATATGAAACCTCATCTATACAGTGACTTGGGCACACATACTCAGACTCTACATCTTAGCAGGATCTGTGGGTATTGGAGCGCATGATATCCATGGGCACAATGAGATCCAAATATCAGAAAAGCATGAGCTGCAGATGGTAATTTTTCCTCGACTCCTTAAACAAAGTGTAATTCTTATCTTAGTCTGTTCAAATTAGTCCTGAAATGAGAATATGTCCTTGAATAAAACAAACCAAGAACTATATCAGGGATTTTATTTTTTTTTTTTAACCTGGTATGGTGACCAGGACTATAAAATTATGATTACAGTGCCCGAAGTTGATGGATCAATAAAAACTACCAGAATATTAGGATCTTCCAGTATATGGAGGGCAGAGGATAATTCTAGTTACTCATAAAACAGATTCAAAACTTAGTCATGGGAGTATGAAAATGAAATTACATCACTAAAATAAATTGCTGTTCACAAGAGTAGCTGGTGAATAGGTAG
Organism: Buteo buteo; assembly: GCF_964188355.1. Lineage (NCBI taxonomy): Eukaryota > Metazoa > Chordata > Aves > Accipitriformes > Accipitridae > Buteo > Buteo buteo. The sequence continues at coordinate 19,844,996 of NC_134182.1, forward strand.
TATTTCAGGCAGGGCTAGGAATGGTGAGCCAGGGCAGAGACCAATTAGACTGGAGGAATTAATAGCTCTGCTGAACCAAGCACAGATGTTCCCGCAGCCCCAGAAACATTTTCCATTTAACAGGACATTGTAGTGACTCACACCAAACCACCCTCAGCAGGCCCCATGCCTTGGGCTTGAGATTGGCTTCTGTCTCGCTGGCACTTTTCCAGCAGTTTGATTAGAACAAAACTTAGAGGGATCTGTATTACTTCATGTGTTACCAGTAGTCAGGTTAAACCTCTGTGTTTTCAGCTTGTTCTGTTGTCTCAATAAGCTCTCAGCCTTTCCCTTCAAGAAATCACAACCACAAAAGCAAGAGCAAGGAACTCCAGGGTACCACCTTGAAGTGGCTACAGACGACTTGTTCATCTGTCTGTGTAGCAGCCTGAGCACTCTTAAATCCCATTGAGATGATTCAGGACTCAGCACCTCAGAAGAATCAGCTTGTGTGCATCATGCGCTGGGCACGCAAGGACCGCAGCATTCAGAATTGGGCGTGTGCTGAGGTCTCCTGGTGATCCTGCATCAGGGAAGAGTAACCAAGCCTCAGCTCTGTCCATTTGGTATACCAAAAAAAATACTGTAATCAAAACCAATAGATACCTCTGAGTATGTTGCTTACATTTTTTTCCTCCTAGCTTTCTCAGGCCTTAAGAAGGGTAATATTTAAAGTTGTGAATCTTCCTAAGCTTTGCAAAGCCCTCCGAGAACCTCAAACAAAAAGTACTACACTGGCAAAGAGGACAATTTATACTTGTTTCCTGTACTGCTGGAGCAAGCTTGAGTAAGGCTGCTCACAAGCATGAGGCTGTTCAGAAGTTGATACCGGAGGAATATTCCAGAAACGTTGCTCAGAGACTCTGAGTCCCAGCCCCCATACATCACTGCCAGTGCAGAATAACTCAGACAACCTGATGTGAATGGAAGTGTAATTTGAGAATAATTTTATCCCTGAACAAGTTGAAATACCAGCTCTGTCTTCAAACATCCATAGCCCTGTTGATTTTACTGGCTATAATTGGATGAAAAGAGAGCAATATTGCCATGTGAAGTCTGGCTTCATACTCACTAATCGAATCCTCTTCCCAAGGTGTCCTGCTGCTCGTGGCAGGCTGCGGCTCCACCAGGAGCTGTGCAGGAGACATCCCCTGCAGAAGCTTTGGGTTTGGTGGCTTGCCTTTCTTGTCTTTAATAACACAGTGCCACTCATTAAACCTCTCTAAGATGCAAACAAATAGATTATTCTTATTACATCAATTATACACTCTCTAATGAAGCCAGAGAGCGTGCAGCTGCCAGAAAACCTTTCTTTGCAAAGACCATGCAGCAGCTTTGTTTTGGAGTTTCTTTCTCTCTTAGATATTATTTCTTTATGAGAGTTCTCCATTCTGTGTTAGTAGTGAAACCTGGCTAGCTGATTGCTAGGGCAGAATTTATTTTAATTCATATTACTCCAGAGTTTCTGGTCCCTTCTGGTTGAGAATATCCATGTGTCCCGGTTTCAGCTGGAATAAAGTTAATTTTCTTCTTAGTAGTTGGTATAGTGCTGTGTTTTGGATTTAGGATGAGGATAATATTGATAACACCCTGCTGTTTCAGTTGTTGCTAAACAGTGTTCATATTAAGGACTTTTCGGCTTTTCATGTTTCCCTGCCAGCAGACACTGGGAGTGCACAAGAAACTGGGAGAGGACACAGCCAGGACAGCTGACCCAAATGAGCCAAAGGGGTTTTCCATACCATAGGACATCATGCCCAGTATATAAACTGGGGGGGAGTTGGCTGGGGGGCACCGTGGCTCGGGGTTTGGCTGGGCATCGGTCAGCAGGTGGTGAGCAATTGTATTGTGCATCACTGGTTTTGTATATTCTATTATTATTATTATTATTATTTTCCCTTCCTTTTCTGTCATATTAAACTGTCTTTATCTCAGCCCAGGAGTTTTACTTTTTCTTTCCCCGATTTTCTCCCCATCACACTGGGGGGTGAGGAATGTGCAAGTGGCTGAGTAGTGCTTAGTTGCCAGCTGGGGTTAAACCTCGACACCATGTCTATCCATATTTTCGCTTTCTGGAGCTAGTCCTGCAAAACAGATGCATCTCAATAAACCTGTTTTCTGTGATAGCCTCACTGACTTCAGTATTATTACATGAGGAATGTAATCTTATTCATGTGCTCAAGCCTTATAAAAAGAATTACCCAAGTTACTGGTGCTACACTGTGCTTTACTCTTGCATTGTTGCTTAGGCAATAAGAAAGGATGAGGAGGGCATTCAGACATCATATTGTACGCTTTCCCACTTTTTTTGCCTCTGGCACACTGCAGCTACATAAAGGTGATCTGAATTGCTGCCTGGTGTTTGGGAAAGTTGTGGGATGGCGTGGCAAACACACCAACTCAGGAGCCATGTAGGTGGTGGAGGGTTGGGGGTGATAAGCAGATAGAAGAGTTTGTTTTACTCCACAAATAGGGCACCTGCCTATATGGAGGGAGAGAAGAAAATATTCTGCATCCTCCAAATGATGCTAAATGTTACCTGTTTCACCCCCAGTGCAACCAGGAACCCCAATAAGAATAATTTGCTGTACAAGACGTAATCACATCTCTAAGACACAATGCCTCCCAGCATCCCTATGGGAAGCGGTTCTGTGTACAATCCCTTACCATGGAGCACCTCATACCCCATTACCACTAAAGACATTTGATGTGTGCCTCCTTCAAAATGCCATTCTCTTATTAAAAGCAGTGTGAACTGAAGGCTTAGTAAAGCTCTGGTTTTAAGCTACAAACATTTCAAATCATTCAGTTTTCACAGCTTCAACTGACTTTTCATAATACAGTTATTCTTCCTCCTTGTTGGCCTCTAAATTAGTTAGAGGAGTGTTTGGTGATCTCAGCGTTTGGAACGCAATTTCCCTTTTTCGGAAAAGTGAAGGTGTTTTACTTTAGTAAGAGATGCTTTGCAATTTTTCATTATCTAAATATTTGACAGTGACTGTAATTTTCTCCATATTTTCTGTCTTCTTTTGTTTAATCCTGACATCTCCATTAAATTTTATGGAATCACATGTTGCTTCCATTTTGTCTTTCCTCTTTCTACTTCTACCTCTCACTCTAGGACAAACTTTTCTGTCACAGCAGGATCAAAAGGCCTGCAGCTAACAAAAAAAAAAAAAAAAAAGTGAATCTCAGTGACTCAATAAGCTTTGCAAGGCTCAATATAAAGGACATATGAATTTAAATCTCTGTTTTCAAGCAAAGCATTCAATCACTTTGTTCCTTTGCTTTGCAACTGATCCTAAATAACACTAAATCCTCCCAGTTACAATTTACCAAGAAAAAAAGTTGGGTTCTGTCGCATCCCAAAGTTGGAGCGACTCAGGTTCATGGATTTTCTTTGTCAGAATTAAGGTGAAACGACACCAGGGGAGTTCAAACAACAATCAACATTTATTTAACCTAGCTAACCTTGCCCAAGTACAAGTGAACTTATCAATATGAACCTTGCAACATGTCATTAAGCCACTGTTTGAGAAGAGGAGGGAGGTGTAGAAAAGGAAATGGAAAAAGAAACACGAAATGTATGAGAAGGAGAGCCCTCCCATTGAGTCACAAGGTTCAGAGTAGACCCCCTTGCTTTCTGGACTCTTTCTCAAAGAGGAGCTCAGGGGCGGCTAGTTCCACTCTTTGTCTCAGACTTGGTCAAGGGTTTATGTTTAAAAGGATGAGGTGTAAGGAATGTGGAAAAGAGACAAGGAAAAGAGGGAGAGAGAGAATGAGCGAAAAGAAAGAGAGAAAGAAAGAGAGAAGAGAAGGGTTTCACCAGTCCTGGGTCCAGCATTGGTCCAGCCAGCATAGAGATCCAGTTCCAGAGGGCACACACTAAGAACTCGTTCTCCCTTCTTTTATAGTGTGTTAGTCGATGGTCTCGACATGCGCAGTTCCCATTCCCAGGGTTCTCTGGAATAGGCCAGTGAGATTTGCGGGGTGGAGGGGAGGGGGATCTTCACTGCGGAGTTGCATCTCTTTTTCTGCTGGCATGACCTCTTAAGATAGAAGCACAGTCCCATCTTCCATGGGGCCTCCTCCTCCAGGCACATATGCTGTGCTCCTTCTCCTGGTCACTTAAGATAAGGAATTGCGGCTTTGGAGAAGTGCAGTCCCACTCTCTGTGGGGCCCTCTCCTCTGGCCACATTGTCCTGTTCACAAAACTCCAGCGGTTTTACAAAGGCCGTTTTCTCCAGCAAAGTTCTTTAACGAATGTTTGAGACATTGACTATAATTTGTCAAACCATCACAGGTTCTGTATTATTTTCTCCAGTATTAATGTGACTTGCAAGACTCTGAAAAGAGTCTGTCCTGAGCAGAGTATAACTTAGGCATTAAAACTTCGGATGTTTACTCAGGATTCTTATCATTTTGGTTGTTATCCTCAACATCATATACTTTGGCAATTGAGCTGGAAGGGCTGACATGGCACTGCTTATTTCTGAAATATTTCATTTTGTTTTAAACCTGAAACACTACACTCAGCTAAAATGTGCCATTTTTGTATTCTCCAGCCCACTTGAAAATCCATTTCTTTATTTGTTTTTAAAAGAAAATTAATTAATTAAAAGAAAAACGCAGTATGTTAGAAAGATATTATATACAAGTAAATTATTATAAATATGCATTAATCAATAATAATTTAATGATCCTATTTTTAATATAGCTATTATGCATTTGTTGGAGAACCTCAGCATTCATGTACTTTTGCACTGTTGTGTTACATGCTACTGGGACCTGTGGTCAGTGCTAAGCATTAGGGAAGAGCATCCTCTATGCAGAAACCCCACCTTACCAAATCCTGAGTTATCTTGCAGAGCTTTTAGGGGATAGCATATTATTTATGAATTACCACACCCAAAGGGGAGGACACCTTGCTCTTCATAAGTCACTTTGAAGATACCCTTAATACAAGTCACATTTGGGCAAAAAGAAAAAAAAAATACAGATTAAATTTATAGACACATGTTTCAATTTATATCCCAAATCCACTGTGGGCTTCCACTCATATGAAACTCCCTCCTTTGTCCCTGAATATCTTTGATGTGAAACTTAATCAAGAGGTATTTTGTACAATGGTTATATTGACCCTTTAGACCACCACTGGTCCAGACTTTAGCTGAAAAGGAGGATGTGACTGCTGCCTACCTGATCCAACCTCCTATCTTCAGCCAGCCAGATGGAAGACAACACTGAATAATGGATACAGGTAAAAGCCAGACCTGTAAATGAAAAACAGAGGTTAGTGGAGCTGTTCCCCACTCTGATCACCATGGGGCTGCATAATGCTGACTGAGGCAGAAGAGAATAGGTGACAATGACATCCAGTACTGGTGACTGGGATGGGGATGAGGACGGGGATGAGGCTGAGCCTGCTGCTTTTGTAGCTGCAGAAGATTAACATGGTCATGTAACCACTGCTTTAGCTTCCTTCTAACTGCTGATTATCTTGGGTTCATCTAGGGTACTAACAAACAGCCCTTTTTGAGGTTATCTTTATTTCCACCTGCTGGAAAGGATATATAGATCTTAGGGTGAAAGTGAAAAAAAAAAAAGTTTGAAAATGTGCCTAGTTTTACTAGCTATGTCTTAATCTACCAAGCTAATATCTCACCTGTACAGCAGCAGGTAAGAGGTGGGATATGAAATACCCCACACTGCTCGACACTGTTCAGTTCCAGAAAATTGCTGTTACCTCGACAGCAGCTTTTGTCCAAAACTTTCCAAGCTGCTCAGAGATGCTTAATTCAGATTCACAGTAACTCTCTAAGGTAAGTAAATTCTACTGTCATTTTGAAAAGAAGTAAGCCAAGCCAAAAGAAGAAGTAAAAGTGCTGTCTAAGGTTAAAAAAACCCAAACCACACGTATGAAAGGCAGGAGCAGAACTTCAAGAATTAGACTTATGAGCTTCAAGTACTAACACCAGAAGAAGCTGACAGTGTATATGAAAATCCTGGTGCTCATTAGGTTAATGACCTGTAGAAAACCTTTTCTAACGGCTTCTTTCTCTGGTCATTCCAGTGTTCTCTTAGCCTGGTACATTGTGTAAGAGGCCTCTAGGCACAATTAACAGTCTGGCCTACCACTAGAATATTATGGAAAATATTTTTTATTAATTGGAAATGTTACCAAATTCATATGCACATTCAGGTGAGAAAAGCAACACACTTTATTTCTATTTACCAGGAAGCTGATAAGCAGACATTGAAATGGTGCTATTTACATACAGCAGGTTTGGTGCTCTCTGCATCACTCTAATGCAGCACCCGAGTCATTCTGCCTCTCAAAGACTTTGGGCTATTAGCAGCCGCCAAGCTCTACTTAGAGACCATTTCATCCTTTATACTGGATGTTCTTTGGGGGAACAGGTTTCATATTTGAAAAATGTCTAACAGATAGTAGAAGCTACAGACAAATACATAAGAAATATTCTGCTAAAAAAGTAAGATTAATATATGAATAGTGTTTAGTGGGATGCAGGTTCAAACCAACAGTTGATCTGATAAGCATTGTGTGCTTGGCTATCTGGAATTTCATGTTCTCAAGCCAGTATTTTGCTGCTCTCTATGAGTACATACAAAATACATATACAAAAAATAATAATTATATATATGCACACAAAAGCATTGTCTAAGGGTTCATTACCATTTTGATTCTCTAACTTTCCTCAGCCACCAAAGTTTGCAGTGCCTGTGGGTTCACAGGAGAGTCAAGGCCCACACACAGTAAATGTTATTTCCCTGGTATTCTCTTGATGAGAAAGACAAGCCTGAATCAATGCCTGGCCATGAACACCCTGAATTTTATTGGAGTAAGCTGGGCTCAGAATCCAGATCTCAGTGATGTTGCTAAGGCACAAAATGCTTTATATCTGCCTTCAGATATCATATCTGTCATTCATTGTACAGGATTCTTGAAGTGCTTTATTGACATTAACAAACAAAACCTACACTATCTCTAAGTGTAGTGTTATTATCGGCATTTCAAGGGAGCTGTGGGAAAACGATTCTGGGCTTTGGCTGGCTGGGAATATTATTAATTGGTTCTTTAGTTGTTTTATTCTCTTTGCAAGAGACAAAGTGGGAAGTTTGGGGAACTGAAAAGTAACAGTGATGGATCTAAGAGCCAATAGAAGAATTCATTTTATATGCTCATTAGGAAAGCAAGCTGTGAAACCATCTTTTTGAGACAAGAATAGAACAATGTGTTTCTCTTACATTTTGGCAGATCATTAACAATAAGAAAAAGCAGGCTTACAATGAGTTTCAAGGAAGCCTCTAGTCCAATCTCTTGTAGTCCAATCTCTTGTTATGATGCAGGACCAAAATTTCATAGCACCAAGTAAGATCTGAAAGTGGGTATCCATGTACAGATGTTCATCTGGGTTGCCTACCACTCTTACAGGTATATTCTAATCACTTGCATCATCCAGATGCCACCCACACACCATTCATGTTTACATTTTCATTCCTTTCATGAAGGTCTCCTATAATTACTTAAGAACAAACTAAATGCACGCAGCTGAGAAACTACACTTAGGAGACCAACCAGGATATAAAAATACATGAAGAATAAACTACCTCAGTAAAAATGAATGTCAAAACCCTAAAAATAGTTATTGCAAAAGTAATTAGGTGAAACAAAAAAGGCTCAAAAGAAAACAGACCTAAATGAGCTGTAGCTTGAATTGCTGAAACGTGCCAAGACTTGTGTGAATAAAGATAGCAATAAGAGGACAAAACCTTTGTGTTTAGTTAATAAATCAAAGGGAAAGACAATTCCCAGACACATGCATAAACCTTTCTATCTGTGTAGGAAATAGTGCCATATAAGAAATGTGCCGCTGAATATATTGAGCAGGGGAGAGACAATTCTGCAGACAAAAAAATGACAAATATCCAGTCATCACCCGATTAGAGATATTGACTTTAGCCAGGTATACGTCACAAAATGGAAAGGAGTAAATAAAACAGCACAGCTATTGGAAACAAAAACAATTGCATTATCATCCAGAGATTATCAGGAAAGAGGTGATCATGAGAGATTGCACTGGTTTGGGATGTCAGTATTAGATCTATGACCATAGACCCAGCTGAGTGACGATATGGTCTCACATAAAGCAGGCGCATTATTCTTTGATTGCTATAAGGGCTGAAGGGGGAAATTTAGGCACTGGGAAGATTTTTATGACCTACAGATGAATACCATACATGTGAATGCATTCTTTGTCCAGACAAACCTGAGTGAATGCTCAGGCTTTTGTAGCTTAACTTACAGACTGATCATTTTGGACGGTTTGAAGCAGGGAGAGAGGGAGCATCTGGGGAACAGCAATGGACTAGGGCATGGGATGACAGCTGAAGACTGAAATGCAGCATTTCTTTGTATCCAGGTGACTATTACCCAGCCTGAAACCAAATTTCTTCCTTATTGTCACCTTTGCGAAAGGTTCGGTGCTGCCAAGTTCTGTCTGGTGCACAGAGGTCTCTATAGGCATCAGCATTCCTGGCTAAGACTGCAGTTATACACCATAAACCCAGTAATTCATCCTGTGTGGTGGCCCAGTGAAGTAGCAGTATGTCAGTGTTTTTCCTGGGTCCCCAATAAGGACAATTTAGATAATTCCACTACTGAACATTATCCCTTCTTCTAGGCCCAAGATCTCCTATAATTTTTCAAGGAGGAATAAAACCCCATGACAGAAGAGTTTTTATAAACATGTCCAAACTGTATTTTATCTTGTTAAATATGCTATGTTAAAAAAAGAGGGGGGAGGACACAACAGCAATGTAACAAAAACTGTATTAGCAGAAGTGCCTCAAATATACATATTTTTAATGTCTCTAGAATTACTGACTCTGCTTTTTTCAAAGCTTTCCCTTCATAATGAGTATTTATCTCTCTGTTTTCTTTCTTCCTGTCCTCATTTCTGACATATTTCTTCCCTTCAGGATCTCCAGCATCAAACCCAGAAATGTAATTATTGCTTCAGCAGCCTAAAGGGGAAAAAAAGTAAACTAACTGCAGCATTTGTAGCAAAAAAGTAGCCTTTTGGTAGTATATTCCAATTAGTTTATTTAGTTATCTTTGACCACCTGAATACACAGGTTTCATGGTATTTCCATACTCTTTCTTGCCTGGCTTCATGCCTGTCTCTACTTCCTTTTGTTTGTTTGAACTTTCTTACCTTTTCTCACTTACATTGCAGCCTGACTTTTTGTTTGATTTCTTCAGGAAATTCCATATCAGGCAAAATCTCTCTGCAAAGAACAAGTGACACAGGGAAAGATGGCAGCCATAGCATGATGATAATTTTTTTTAATGCAAAACCCCACTGAACTTGTTCCCCATGCTTCCAAGTTTGGCAAGACTCAAAAAAGTAAGAAAAGTAATTGGCTTATGTTGTGAATTAGTGTTTTGGACTGCTTAAAGAATCACTGTCAAGGGTATTAACAAAAGTGATTTAATAGAAATTTATAAAAGCACGACTTCACAAAGTTTGATGGCAAGGTTCACTCTGTTACTTAATACATGGATGAAACATATAAAGAAAAATCAAGTTAGACTCAAACTAGAATTATTTATACAGAGACCGAAGATGCAAAAGGGTAAGAGAGAAACATACAAAGGAAAATTGAGTTAGAATTGATTTTTCATGATTTGCACAGAGATTGGAGATGTTAAAAGGTAGGGGAGACCCTCCTGTTCAGTCACAAGGTTCAGAAAAGACCCCCTTGCTTTCTAAACTCCTGATGGATCTTGAGTGCAGCTGGATCCAATCCGAGTCCCAAACTTGGGCAAGAGTTTATGTCTAAAGGGATTATGTGTGTAGCAGGACTCTGAGGTTCATTCACAGTTTGAGGTGAATCACAAAATTTAGTAGAATTTGATAATTTTAACATTTACAAAGTGATTCAATAGAATTTACTACAATCAGAACAGTGACCTAGTTATAGATTCAAAAGGGCAATATTTATACTATACTTGCTATAGGACACTTGGGTCAATTCACACACGCATGCACACAGACATTAAGATAGATAGATATAAAGGTGTACCTGTTCAAAGTTCCCCTCAAGTTCAGTGAAATATTCACATCAAATGTTTCAGCATTTTCTCAACAGATGAAGGGTTGAGCCTCAAAGAATGAAGGGTATCAGCCCAGGTCCCGTTGTCAGCTTTTGGTGATGGTCCTCTAATTTTCACAAACTGGGGAGTTTGCAAGCTCTGAGAGGCATCCCCCTCAGAGGGAGATGCTGGTCACAGCCTGCTGTGGTCCAGGAGAGTTCAAAGGGCCTCACTCAGGACCATTGTTTATAGATTCACAAGATGATTGGCTTTAATCAGCAAATTACTGGAATTCCAGTAGCACTGGTACCATTTCACACAAGCTAGACTCAGGTAAGGGACGTTCCAAGGCTGTCAGGGAATGACTTAAGATTCAGATAAGGAAGGCTCCAAAGCAGTCAGGGGATAACTAAAACCAGATAAGGGATGCTCCAAGGCTGTCAGGGGATGACTAATTATTCCTGCTCCTGTTCCCTGGCTCCACCAGGCAAGAGGAATCCTTGGTATGGTCAGTGCCACTTTGCCTTAGCCATGCAAGAGTTCCTGGTACAGTCAAGGGACACTTAACTGTCCAACTCATCACACAAATGCTAAGGCCTAACAGGAATTCCTGAGATTGTAGAGTGGCCCAGGAGAGGAGGAATGCACCACCACAACTCAGGTGGTTAAAGAATCCTCCAATCTGACAGTTGCATTGGACTTCCATTCTCTGAAGCCAAAGACATGTATTTATGTCAAGAAAAAGATGTAGCTAACAGATCCAGGCAATAAAATTTAACTGAAATATTTTATAGGTTGAAAAGGGCTTCTAGATAAACAGAAATATTTCTGAATCAATATTTGATGGAAAACTACTGCTTTTTTTTCACCTAAACCATATAATCTAACACATGCAATTTTAGCTTGCCAAACTTATCTTTATAATTATAATGATATGCAAACCCGAAATATTTCCCCAATATATTGAAAAATCAAGATTTTTTAAATAAGGACGTATATTTTCTAATTAAGTATTAAAAAAAATTAATTCCAGACAAGATTCTACAAGCAAGAACACTGTTAATAGCAAAAATCCAACTATATGCTTGTTCTCCTCAGGAATGCAGACTTTGGCCTATTCAGGGTCCTGCTTGGAGGAGTACCATGGGTTACTGTCGTGTAGAGAAGAGATGTGCAGGCAAGACAGTTGATCTTCAAGGATCAGCTCCTCCAAGCTCAAGAATGATCCATCCGGATGAGCAGGAAATGAAGCAAAGGTGGCAGGAGGCCTGCCTGGATGAGCAAGCAGCTCCTGACTAAACTGAAATATAAAAGGGAAAGGTACAGGGAGCAGAAGCAGAGTCAGATGCCCTGACAGGAATATAGAGACTCTGTCTGAGCATGCAGGGATGGATGAGATCAGTAAAACCAAAACCCACCTAGAATTTAATCTGATGAGGGACATGAAGGGCAACAATAAGGGCTTCTAAAGAGGTATCAACTACTGCTGTGAGCATAAGAAAGCTAACATATCTTCCCTTTGGGGAGATGGACTAGTGTCAAGAGACACAGAAATACACAAAATTCTCAATGATAAAGTGGAAATGAACAACTTGAATGTTATCAAAATGAAGCCCTCAATAAGGTCATCTGAAGATTTCTGAAACAAAATATTTTAGAATTTGCTTTTAATCTGAACTTTAGAGTGGAAGCACTTAATTGCAGTTGGAGAGAAGACAGAATGTCAAAATTTAATAATTTCCCAAGAAAGAAATTTCCAGGTTTTGGACAATAATTTTTTTGCTTTGACTGTGGTCTGAACTTTCCTATCTTGAGCGCAGTCTACAGGTGTTGCGGAGGATCCACAGGGGACATCACACACAGACCAATGTGATCAAGTGAAGTTCATTCACTACAACGTTTGATACAGTTATATACCTTATGTGCTTGTGCACGCGCCTTATACAATACTCTAATTGGTACAATACCCCGTTTCACGCGACACTATCTTATTCTCTATTGGCTGTGCAAGCTTCTTCACGAGGTGTCCAGCAGTCAATTATCTCATTCTTCAGCATCCAGGTGTTGTTTGTCAGGCTCTTCTTATCTTCTTTTTTCCCAGTGTACAAGGACACAGCATCCTTGTCTGCTCCAGCATTTTGTAAACTTATGCTTCGTTCCCACATAACGGCTGGATTGCTCACATGCCTTTGTCTAGCCGAGAAATCCTCAACAATTCCCCCTTTTTGTTTTTGAGCAATCCAGGCTTGCTTAATAACTTGGGATGCCATTTTTCCTTAACAAGCTGTGTCAGGAGGAACGGCTGTAATCAAGCCTGCTCCGTCCCTCCCGTCTCCGTCTGCTCTGCCGAGTCTTATGAGCAGATTTGAGAAGCCCTCCGTCTGTTTCTCGGCCTAACAGATTTGAGGGTTGCGAGCGGCGGAGGAATGCACAAAAGTCGACTCAATATGAGTGATAGAAGTGATTCACTTTACTTGCACGGATAGCTCATATTTATACAGTTTACAATAATTATGCCTACTAGTCCTAATATTATTGGTACATTGCTAATGTTTATTCATTACTAAAACACACCTACTCATGGTTTGCAGCTATGTAGGTTCCGCAATTTTCTCATGGGAACTTTCTCAAAGTTGTCTATGAAACCTTGCCAAGGTTACAGTGGATGCAGTTACTTATCTCCTTCTTCAGCATCCAGGTGTTGCTTGTCAGGCCAGGCTCTTCTTATCTTCCTTTTTCCCAGCGCACAAGGACACAGTATTTTGTAAATTTATACTTCGTTCCCACATAGCGGCTGGATTGCTCACATACCTCTGGTCAGCCAAGAAATCCTCAACAAAGCTGAACAAGGTAAAATTATTACAATAGCTAAAATCACAATAACTACAATAATGCCCATAATTCTTTGAGCCAACCTGTTACCCCTAATGACCCAGACCATGAGGACTATGAGGAAGATGAACCATCCATACATTCTTGTGCCATCTTGCCTCGCGAATTCAGCCCAGCAATCGGTAGGTGCCAGCATCCCATGGGCGTCCCCACAGAGGCAACGATGGCCTCACTGTACACCAGCCCGATGCTCTTCGGAAAATCCCGGTATTTATACATTTGCAGAGGAACGGGTTTTAGCACACGTGGCCAGCGGGTGCCAAAAGTCCACCTCGCTTACAATCTATGACGCATGCGCTCGCTGGCCAGGTGTGCTGCACGAGTCATAGCCATCTTGTCCATTGGTTCGCGGGCTTTATGATGCGGTTGCGGTGCACAGAGAATCTTGACCTGTTATGTTAACCAAGGTGACCTATACATTAGTTTTTGACTGAGGTGGTATTCATATTGCCACACCATCTATGATGCTCCAGATGATGATGGTCATGCAAATTCAACAGGAGTCCGTTGTGGGCCTGTATCTGCGGAAACACAATCAACCTCGTTCCCAGGTTATTAATGGAAATAGATCTTACCCCCAATTTTGGCTTTAACTAACTTTTACATTTACCTCACACTGTCTTCCCGTAATCACGCTATGCTTAATCAAATTATGTTTAACACACCTTTTTTACCTAAAGCAAGTTCTATATACAATAAGGCACGCTGTTCTAAAAACCTCTCTGAAGGACTCAATGTCCGCTAGTCCTCTATAGTGTAATACTCTATTAGTCAGAATCTGTTGGATCAGTGGCTCCAGCACCTGCTGGTGCCGTGCCAGTTGCCGCTGGGATGATTCTGGGTCTTTATACATTACCATGATTCCTGTACTTTGTTGCGTCCTTTCCGCCTGTAAAAGAGCATGATGCACTACCATTCGTGGGTCTTTGTGATCACCTGTCAATCTAAGATAATCTAGCACAAATAAGGCTTTGGCCAATTGTTCCTCTGGGAGTAAGCCCTGGGTTCCCCCTTTTGTTTTTGCAGCATGCTCTTTAGGATCTGGTTGGCCCGTTCGACAATAGCCTGTCCTGTGGGAAGATGTGGAATACCCGTACCATGGTCAATTCCCCACAAATTACAAAATCAAGCAAATCGTGTAGAACCATAGGCTGGGCCGCTGTCTGTCTTAATTTCTTTAGGCACACCCAGCACTGCAAAAGAAGCGTGAAGATGTCATTCAATATGTAAGGCCTTTTCTCCAGTTTGTACCATGGCCCACATGGCAGCAGGATAGGTATCAATCTGCACGTGCGCTCGTACCCAAGAGTTCTACCAGAGGGGCCATATCGTTATTAGTGATACCGCAAAGATTCCGCACCCACTGGATATCTCCCACAAGCTTCTGGGCATCATGTACAGTTGAAATTTCTAACATTGCTAGCATCTATGTGCCACCTCAAATACTTCCAAGGTGCTGCCTTTTTCACCTTTTCAGGAGCAATTATTACTCTGCGGTGGCTTAAGATGTCCTGCAATTGAGTTAAAATTTCATCCTGTGGCAAGTTCCTTCCCACTATCAAAATGTAACTGAGGAAACTGCTTTCTTACAGGCTCTAATGCCCAGGCCACATATACCTGACACATAGTGGGGGAATTGCACATTCCTTGCAGTAACACGACCCAATGGTATCTCTTATAGGGCTCTGCCTTGTCAATCGATGGTACCGAAAAGGCAAACAGTTCAGCGTCATCTGGGTGCAAGGGAATGGTGAAAAAACAATCCTTTAGATCTATAATTAACAAATGCCATTCTTCTGGAAGCATAACTGGAAATGGCAAACCTGGCTGCAGGGCTCCCATAATGTGCATCACTGCATTCACAGCTCTGAGATCATGTAACAGTCTCCATTTCCCAGTTTTCTTGGGAATGGTAAATATTGGTGTATTCCATGGACTAGTAGAAGGAACAACATGTCCCGCTCTCAGTTGGTCCTCAGCTAACTCTTGTATTTTTAGCAGCCTTTCAGAATTTAGTGGCTACTGATCAATCCAAACAGGCTCATCTGTTTTCCAGCTAATTTTCAGGATTGGCTGCCCCTCAGTGACTGCTCCTAAAATGGATGGGTCACTAACATTGCCTTCATTTGGCTCAATAAATCACGGCCTATGAGGCCAAACAATTCAGTTGGGGTAGTCATGACATACGGACGTGTCATAACGTTTTCACCATAGGGGAACACAAATGTAATCGGTAGCTGACTTACTAAGGTGGCTTGTATGCCCCCTATCCCTGCAATGCCAAAATTTGGATTGATCAATGGCCATGATGGAGGCCAAATATATCGTGAAATAATCGTAACATCAGCTCCTGTATTGATTGTCATCAGTTTCTTGATGATAACTCCGTCAGGCCCTTCCAATTGCACTACCTTTTCTGGTTTACCTTTTGTTATGTCCATGGCAAGGTATACCTGTGGTTTCCCTGTGGAGCTGAATCCACCATCTCCACATTGTACTTCACCTGGGTTTGGAACACACGACCTGAATGGAACTAATTGTGCTATTCTGGTACCTTTAGGAATAGAAACAGGAGGGATTAAAACATGAATCAGAATTTTCACAGTCCCACAAAAATCTGCATGAATAAGCCCTGGGACTACCAAAATTCCTTTCAGAGCTGTTGAAGATCGTCCCATTAAAAAGGCACTAAGCCCGAACCCCAGTGGTCTCTTTATGTTGCTATCCACCAAGTGTACCCCTGTGTCCATCAACGTAATGTCTACTGCGGTTTCCACATCCACTCCGGAGCTCCCTGCAGTGGCGGATCTGGTGGTTGCAAGGCTGCCTGAGGGCTGGCAGCCCAAGCCCCTTGCGCTTGTGTCGTCGCGCGAGGGGCCTTCGTGCTCGGTGTAAAGTTTCCCTTCTTCCTGTATTCTTGGTGGTATTGTCATCTTTCTTAGCAGAAGCTGTACATTTGCTCCTAATGCGTCCACGTTTGCCACAGTTAAAACACTTGACCAAGGGTGTCTTACTGACCCTGTGCTTCTTTGTAGCTCCTGGTGGAGCTGCAACAGCATAGGCTGTTTTCTGTGAGTCCACAGCTCGATCCATGTATTCTAGCATATCAACGACAGCTGCATTTTTTGGCAAATTACACAATGCTTTGCGTGTCTTTTCATTAGCATTTTCGAAAACAAGCATTTTGAACATGTTTTCTTTCATTTGCTCGGTCATGTCAGGGTGGTCATAGATTGCCCTATGCAGTCTATTAATAAACTGTGCGAAAGGTTCATTATGCTCCTGTTTCACCTGAGTAAAAGTATGGTTTCGAATATTGTCTGGTATGGAAAGAAAAGCTTGATACGCCAAGATCTGTGATAGGTGATGAACCTCAGTGATATATTGTAACTGAGCATTCCCTGATGCGAAGGGTCCAGTACCCATCAGCATCTGTGTGGTTACTCCCCATAAGGGATCTGTTTGCTGTCATGGCGTTGCTTGTTCCCAATCACAGAACGTCTCCCACTGCCGGAAAAACACTAACATTTGGGCGGGCTTCAAAACCAAATGTGCTAACTGTTTAACATCTTGAGGTATCAGCGTATCAGAAGAAAAAATGAATTGCAGCATTTGTTGAGCTAATGCAGATTTAATTCCATACTGACACACAGCATTCCTTAATCTCTCAACGACCTTCCAGTCAAACGCCTCCCATTTATTCTGTCCATTTGATGCAATAACTGGGAATGCTTGGAGCATAGTCCCTTCTATAATGGCATCTCTTATTACTCCCCTCCAATGTCTCTGCCTTTCTTCTGCAGAGGCTACTGCAGGCGACTCCGCGCCTATCGCGGGCGCAGTCGGTTTCACCGTCTCGGATTCCGAAAGGCGGGAGGGATGAACGGGCGGTGGCGGGGGCGCGGATAGGTCTGCGCGGGGCCCGGCCGCGGCCCCGGCTGGCGTCGGCCATTGCATGGCCGGCTGACAAGGGCCGCTGTCAATGGGCGGAGGGGGGGGCGGAAAGGGGGGGGAGGAGGGAGGGGGCGGGGGGAGGGGGGCAGCAGGGGGCGGGGGAAGAGGGGCAGGAGGGGGCGGGGGAGGCGCCGGAGGGGGCGGTGAGAAGGGGGAGGGAGGGGGCGGGGGGAGGGGAGGGGCGGGGCTGAGGGAGGGGCCGGAGGGGGTGGTGAGAAGGGGGCGGGAGGGGGCGGGGGGAGGGGAGGGGCCGAGGGAGGTGCCGAAGGGGGCGGTGAGAAGGGGGCGGGAGGGGGAAGCGGGGCCGGTATACGGCGAGAATCTGCGCTCTCTTGCCCTCTCGGTTCATCCTTTCGGGAGGATGACCGTTTCTCCCTCACTTCTGGTTCTTCCGACCGTACTGTCAGTTTTTGTAATTGGTTCACCACCTCCCTCAGGAGCTCTTCCGACCGTACTGTCAGTTTTTGTAGTTGGTTCACCACCTCTCTCAGCTCTTCCATCGCACCAGCCGATGGAGATGGTTCCCTGTCCCCCGCAATCTGTTTATCCACATTAGTCACCCCGGAGTCTGTCGGCTTCGGATCTGTCTGGTGACAATCGGCCCCCCCTAATTCCCCTGTTTCTTGCGGAGTAACAGACGGGGGAATTTTTTCGGCACCAACGGCCTGGCTGGGTATAGGCAAAGGCTGTGTCTGTGCAGGCGTCTCAGCGTTAACGGAGATGGATGTTAGGGGGGGTGGAGATAGTTTTGTAGAGAATATCCCCCCAACTCCAGGGGGGTAGGCTGACGCGGCAGCCGTGGAGGCAGCAGAGGGGGTCACCGCCGCGCAGAGAGCAGCGGCTGCCTGCCGGTCCGCCCTCATTGTCTCCAGCATGTCTCGAATTACCTTCCAGTGCTCTGCATATTTTTTCATCTCCTTTACCTTACCCCCCCTGTAGCTAGTAGCGTCCCACAGCGCCTTGCCTATATTATCCCAGGTCACTTCTTCAAACGCGACATTTACACTCGGGATAAGTTCTTTCTTCCAGGCCCATAAAAGTAACCCCTTTAACACAGAATTATCGAATTTCAGTCCTCTCTCAGAAAGAAAATTGCGAAGGAGCTTTAGGACTGCTTCCTGCTCTTTGCCCAACCCCATCTCCTTCTCCGACCACTCACCTGATCAGGGTGAGATTCAAGCCTTCGCGCGTCCCCTTGTTTTCCCCACTCGGGGCGAGGTTCAAACTTACGCGCGTCCCAGCTCAGCCGAAGCTCGTGCCATGCTTCCCAGCTCAGCTGAAGCTCGTGCCGTCCTGCCGGGGCAGCAGGAACACTCTCGGCCGGCTCCTCCGCTCCCTTGTCGGTTCAGCTGCACCAGAGATTCTCGTAGAGACGATAAGTGCTGATCTGAGGGTCCCTGTTCGGGCACCAAATGTTGTGGAGGATCCACAGGGGACATCATACACAGACCAATGTGATCAAGTGAAGTTCATTCACTACAACGTTTGATACAGTTATATACCTTATGTGCTTGTGCACGCGCCTTATACAATACTCTAATTGGTACAATACCCCGTTTCACGCGACACTATCTTATTCTCTATTGGCTGTGCAAGCTTCTTCACGAGGTGTCCAGCAGTCACTTATCTCATTCTTCAGCATCCAGGTGTTGTTTGTCAGGCTCTTCTTATCTTCTTTTTTCCCAGCGTACAAGGACACAGCGTCCTTGTCTGCTCCAGCATTTTGTAAACTTGTGCTTCGTTCCCACCTAACGGCTGGATTGCTCACATGCCTTTGCCCAGCCAAGAAATCCTCAACATACAGGTTAATTATTTCAGCCAAGAATGATTCCAAAACACAGGCTGAAATATGTTGCGAATTTGTCATGAGCTTTCAAATGAGTTCCATTCCTACCCTTCGATTTGGAATAATACTTCAAATCTGCATATTTGAAGTACAGCAGAATGGGCTTTTTGTCACCCCCCAAGAAAACCCATCTGGCACTGGATACACTATATGCCTTTGGAAATCCTAGTGTGAGATAGGTCAGTAGAGACTCACTAGAGCATAGTAACATGCTCTCAGGGGGACCTGCAAGCTTTGCTGTGTTGCAAAGCGCAGAACTGCCTGGCAAGAAAGAAGAGACCTGGGTACCATGAGAAAAGGGCAGGACACAGTGCTGGGAACAGAAGGTTCAGCAGAGAGTTGTAGCTCACATTCATGTGTTGAAAAAGCCTGGGAAAAGTAGCCAGAAGGTGAGCTTCAGCCCGGAAGCTTGATGTAGAATATATACAGTATCAGAGATACGACAGCCTAAAGTCCATTGGACAGAGACAGTTCAAGGGATAGCTATTAAGATTATAGAGGAAACTTAAACTTTATCATTTCCTAGCTATTGAAATGACTGATTTAGCAGCCTGTCTTTTTGGAAAAATTTTGTCTTTTTTTCCTGCAATGTAGATATTGTGAACGTTATGTAAACGTAACCAGAATCCACCACATTTTAGAAAAATGTTCTAAATTACTTTAAAATTAAGGCCTCAGTACTGATACCAACTCAAACGGACGATCATAACATAAATTAAGGTTCAAGTGTTAGAAGAGCAATAAAGACTTCCTCTCTTCCTGAGTGCAATGTAAGCACAGCTTGTACAGTTACAAAGTTGGCTTCTGAGCAGTTCCATGTGCAGATGTATTTACAGGTGCACACATGCAGAATGTTAAGCTTTGTCATCTTAAAATAAGATATCTTTTCCTCTCTCTCTTCCCTGAAGCTGGTTTAGCTCATGGAGCAGGTTTAAAGCTTGCTGTTTCGGGTCTGCTGGTGCAATAAACATTCACAGCTTCTTTCAGACACATGCACACCCAAATGTGTACTCATAGTCTTAGGTGCAGAAACACCCTCGTTCACTCCCATTTCTTAAAGGGTGGGAAATGATTTATTAAAGTAAGACTGCTCCTCCACAATAAAAAGGAAGATATAAAATCAGAAATCATATGCATCTACTAGAGACCAAAAATGAAACAGAAAGAAAAAAATTGCAAAATAACTACTTAGATCAAAACATTTTTCATCTGTAGCATTAGATGCGTTTTACAAATACAGCCAGTATCTTTATACCCATTTAAAAGCAGCTAAACAGAAGGGAGTATGGAGGTTGAATGGAGAAGGCCACAGCAGGCATGAGAAACTGGGAAGAGAACTCAGGGTGCAATCACTGGGTAATGCTATCTTTTTAAAGTGGGGATTTAGAGGTGTTAGTTGAGCATCCCTACCATCAACAGCAGAACAGCTCACAGATGCAATGTGAGGTAAGGGATGTTCCCTGGAAAGAGCAACATCTCATCTGGGATTAGACAGGGATTAGAAAGTGCAGCTGGCATAATTTACAATAACTTCCAGGAGCACCTTTTTGTATTTTTAAGAAACTCAGTAACAGCTGTCAGTTCGACAGCTCTTTGGGAATGTGATGGAACCGGTCAGGCTGCTGTCTACTGAGAATCCAACTGGCCTGTGGAATTTCAGCATAAAACCAGTGATGCTGATTCAGTCCTCAGTCAAGGACAAGATGAGAAGAACTTTATCATCTCTGTGGAGAGATATATAATACTTGTGTGTTAGCTTTTCCATGCAATAAACACTGCAAATCAGCCCAAGAATGATAACAATTTTTATATGTACACATACACACATGGTAGCACCTGCATGTAATAATTTTTGTATGTGAGACTGAGAAAGATTTGTCACTCTAACCTGTTTCTTAATGGATCTTTATAGCATTAATCATAAAAATAGTAGCATTTGATTTGATTGACAATGTGCTTAATACAGTGTAAGAAAGCATCCCTGTTCTAAAGAAGACAGAAAAGCAAGATGTACTAGAAGTTCCATACTGCCTTTTCCCTTATCTAGCTCCATTATTTTAGATGCTCTTGCCCTTGGCCTCATCAAAAGAGCAGGACAGGAGAACAGTTTTCAGAGGCAAAAACTGACGTTCCAGCTTCTAACCAGAGCTAGATTTACTTCACTAAAAATTGCACTGGCTTTATTTATCAAGGGCTTGCTTTCTCATTCAGCATTTGGACAAGCATCTCACACATTCTTCTCACTTCAAAAATCCCCAACACTGCAACTTGGCAGCCTGATAAACCCCCAGTCTATTCCTGAGAGCCATCTTGCTGTTAACAATGACCTCATCTTCCACTGGAAAAAAATTAAAAATCCTCCATAATTTGCTCCTTGCTCCCTAAGACTGTGTTTTTCTTTCATTAGCATTTCTGTGTCCCACCTGCAATTAAATCATCTTGGCTTCCAAAGTGACATACAAGGGATGAAATTTCTAACAATGCAGCAGCCTTTATAAACTGAAAACAGTCAGTGACTAGCATACCTTTATCCAAACCAACGATCATATGTGTCAATTTTTCTTTTAAATCAACCAGTGATGAGGAGGATGACTCTCTGAAATGAGCAGGATAAAGCAGCACAGACTCTCTGTTGCTCACTGTGGGACTTAAATTTTTTTTGTGAGCTACAGGAGTTTACAGGCAATGAGATTGCTAGAAGTGTCAGTATGCCATTGCTTGTGTCTGCAAATTATTATTAACTCCATCTATCTGCCTAATTAGATAGTTCCTCCTCACAGAAATATCTCAAAGACTCATTTTCAGTGGTGCGTTTTACTTACAATGTCCAGGGAAGGTAGTGAACCTTTGGCAATAAAACTGCCTCTTGCAGAGAGGTAGATGTTGACAGAGTAAAGTAAGGAAGTCACCCAAGGACACAAAAGAAAATCTATTGCCAAGCCTAAAAGCTGAACCCAGGTCACTTGGATATTAGTAGGGTATTTTGCAGATTGATCAAGTAATTGATATTTTCCAATTAAATCTTGTATACTTATGTAACTGGAATTCCACAGTGCACTAAGTACACAAGTTTTCAGCAGACGAACATGTTTTCTATGTATGTGAATTAAGTGAGGTAATAAAAATATTTGACATTTTCATTTTGCAGGCTTAAAAGCAAGTTTGAGTATTTCTGACAATGACCACATAGGGGACAGATTGGATTGCCAAATGAATTTGACAGAGATGTTTTTTGTGAGGTAGACAGCAGAGAAGAGCCAGAATCTGATTTCATTTCTGTGTAAATAAATATCTAGTGACCAGAGGCAGAAAAAGAGAACTAGGGGAAAAAAATGTGTATTAGAATATAATGTATTACAGGAAGCCACGGCCCTCCCAAAGCCTTCAAAACCAGGAGTCCAGGAGAAGTTCCTTTCTGGGCAGCAGCTGGTGAACTGCCAGAGCACCAATACCCAGCTTTAATAGACCTAATTTACAGTGAATGAGTCAACACCCAGATCTGGCCTCATGAAGAAGGAGGGGGCAGAAAGACTAATCACATTTTATGAAAAAAACCCTCTGTGCATGGCTGTAAAGGATCAG
The DNA here is from genome assembly GCF_964188355.1 of Buteo buteo. Taxonomy (NCBI): domain Eukaryota; kingdom Metazoa; phylum Chordata; class Aves; order Accipitriformes; family Accipitridae; genus Buteo; species Buteo buteo. Next base: position 19,867,430 of record NC_134182.1, read on the forward strand.
GGACTGAGACACAATAAAATCAGAATAATGCCAAACAGAGGAGCAGACAAGCAGAGGGAGAAAAAAATATTTAGCTGGACTGTGAAAGAATAGAAGAAAGAAGATAACTGAGGGCAAATTCAACAGATGTGAGCGGAGATTAAGAAGGATGAACTAATTGAGACTGATAGGGCCTGATACGCTACTACGAAACGCTCAGGCTTCACCATGAAAAGAACATCATATGAATATAGCCAGATTCTCAAATAAGCAATAAATTGTGGGAACAGAGGTGGAATAAAGGCACTAGACCTGTAAGTCAGGTCCCATTCTGAATCAGTAACTTTGTTAAGAAAGATTTACAGCTTGACTTTTGTCCCAAACTGGATATGCATCCATTTACTTGGCATGTGGATAACTGTGTGCTGACATTCTTGCAATCTTAAATAATATGTGGTTCTTTAAACATATGTATGTAAAAAATTTTCATATGCAAACTAGACTGAATCATCAAACCCCTAAGGCTTTAGACAACTGCAACTTGCCATTTCTCCATACATGTTAGAGTTTCTTTCTTTTCCCTTTCTGAAGTACTGTGGAAAATCATTTTGTGATTTCTGTCTCAAAGTTCACTTTGTTAAAAGCGATCCCCCCCGAGAGAGAAAGAGCAAGAGAGAACAAGCATACGCAGAAGAGGGAAAATTCAATAAAATTCAGTCCTTAACACTGCTTGGAGACATGCAACCTTTTTCTGACATACTTGTAAGGATATTTAACTTTTTCTTCTTTCAGAAGTTGCCATCATAGCAAAATACTTTTGTTTTTTATAAAACTTCCTGGGTCTCATTCTCTCACTCAGGTCAGTAAAAGGTAGCCACATTCTGCAGAGAGAACAGTACCCTTCCTCTCCTATGGCTCTAGAGCAGTAGACACAGGACCATTCACCACCACCACCACTTGTTTCATTCCATAGCTGATGAATGCACAGGTGGAGACCCATGCTGCTGCAGTCATGAAAGGGTGAGTCTCTTCTGGGATGCGACAGGAGGATGGCAAAGAAAACTCCATTAAGTTCTCCTTCCTAAGAATTTCCATTTGCCTGAAAGCCCTTGAATCCCCACTAATTGAAACTTCTGCATGGAGTTTCAAAGATTGAGGGGGAGGAAGGGAAGGGGCAGGGCACAGTGGGGAAATCAAACACACACAAAAAAAGAGTCTTAATGGTTAGCTTTGCAAAATGATAGGGGTCTTTATTTTTAATTGATTTGCATAACTTAGGTTTAATTTTTTATTTCAAAATGCTTCCCAGAATTACACATTATGTATTTAAGTAGGAATTGTGAGGACAGCTAAGAATGAGAGAGCTTTAAAGCTGTTAAGCTGGTGAGGGAGAAATCTTGGACTATTGTGCAAACACTGGCCAGCAGCATGTGTTAATGTAGAAACTGATACTGATAATGCTGCAATAATCTTCATATCAAGATGTAATCTGATATTTCATCTTCTACTGAAGGGTGTTTGCCCTACTTAAACATTAACAGATCAGTGTTGAAGTAAAATGATCCACAGTGATTTGAATTGGAAGCTGCGTCCCTGTGGCACACAACTGTTAGAGTTTGGTTTTTGGTTTGCATTAACTGGACTTTCCCTATCTTTTTTCCAGCTTTGGCATTTTGCTACAAAGTGCCACCTTCCCTTCCTGGACACTTGGATTTAATGAGGAGCAGGATGTTTGTGTGCTGCTTTGAGCAAGAGACCAATGCTCAGAGGACTGGGCTACTGCATAAACAAACCTTATCTCAGCTCCCCGCTAGTCTCTCCCCAGTTCAGCTGGGAGATAACACAGAGCTTTTCCAAGCATTGTCCCAGACTTGCACTTATTGCCTCTTTTTCTTTTTACTTTCTTCTCCCAGAAGTAAAGTGTACCCCTAACAAATATGGATTACTAACCCTCCAATCTATATTTTTTTTCATCAGGTGGCTGTAGCATTAAGTAGGGAAGCTATTGCATATTGACCTCAGTCAAGTGACAGCAGTTTTAATTTAATTAACTTTTGTCACACTGACTATGCAAGGAGATCCAGGAGAGGAAATTCAGCTCATTGTCACCCTGATCGTATGTGTCACACCTTTATGACAGTAGCAATCAGGGTTTGCAGTAAAAACCAAGTTCTCTACCAAGCAGATAAATTCTCTGCCCAAGACTTAGAGTGAACTGGATCACTCTGTAGAATTTATCTCTCACTATCAGTGGATGTAATTGTGGAGAAACATTTTCATGGTACTTCCTAGAGTTTGGGATTAAAAAAAGCCAGTGGAGCTCTGCCCCCATAATTCACTTGTTTAAATTGGCAATGAATGTTGTTTTATGCAGCTTTATGGCTGCTAAACAGGACTCTGCCTCTTAATCCATTCACTAAGGAACAGCTGTTTACAGGGAAGCAGGATAGCCTGGGATATGGATGATGGATGTTGGATGTAACCATTCACTCCATCACAAATTTCCTTGTGCATCACCAGTCAAATCACTTAGACTTCGTGTGTCTTAGATCAGTAAGACAAGAACAAATGAGTTCCTTATTTCTTGGAGGGCTGGTGGATACAAAAAATCTGAAGTTTCACGATGTGGACAGGAATAAGTAGGAAGTATTTCAAAGAAGCTAGAACAGGTAAAAGCATTTAAAAAAAAAAACAAAAAAACTTACGAGCAGTTCCAGCTCTTCCTCTTCTGCTGGCAGCAGTAGCGAAGATACAAGTGGCTAAATGCACTAATAGCCCCTTCATCCTTCAGGCTCTTCCCTTCAGTTCAGGGCTGATGTGTGTATGAAGATTCAGAGTTTTTAAAAGCATGGAAAGAGGAAAAGCCATTTCTGCTGCTTGTGTCATGGTTTAAGAGAGAATTTCAGACTTCAGGGTTATCAGTCCTGCATCCTCAAGTCTGTTCCCTCCTTCATTTCATCTCCTCTCAGATTTTCCTTCAAGGCACTGAGTTTGGTGTCTGCCTCAGCCTGGTACATCATATTTTAGTCTGGGATTTCCCAGACCCAAAAACTTACATCGAAAGAGCATAAATTGAGCTGTCTACTCAACCACTCACTACACCTGCTGTATACATGCAGTCTTTCTCTGTAGGAGCAGCAGTGTCTGTAAGACCACAAAATTAGAGGGCATCTAAGGGTCACCTGTGCAGCCTTTCACCTCTGCAAAAATCCACCTTTCTTTCAGAGCTGCTATGCCTCTTCAGCATCAAGCTTCCAGAAAACCCAAATAGTCAAAATTCTCACATTTTGTCCAGAGCAAAGACAGACAATTTGGCTGGGAGCATTCTGTTACACAGCTGTCACATAGCAGCCACTTTTGGCTCTATCATTCCTCTTATTTAGTTAATCTTTTTATTTCCTGGGTTGAGGACCAATAATGTCTATCTGGAAAAGACAATTATTTCTTGAGTGCTTTCCATCTCCAGGGGGTCAAAAATTATTTACTAACTTTAGTTTCATTGACTTTCTTGATTTAGTTTCAGGAAAGAGAGTATTGTGTGAAATTCTCTGATCAGCTACCCTCATCCCCAGGAAGCTTTAATGCTATGTCATACCTCATATCTGTACTTTTCTTTTGCCCTTGGAAATCAGTTAATCTTCCTTTCTCTAGGTTCTTCCCAAAGACAAAATTTTGGCTGATAGGCCATGAATGTCATGACATGTAGTTAACATTCCTTTTCCTAGACAAACAAAACAGAACAAAACACCTTTCCCTTGGTGGTCAGATAATGAATAAAAGTTTTTATTTCTCAGTAGATGTTCCTCAAACTGTTTGAGACTTAAGTTCAGACGGGAGAATCTGGGCTTGAAACGTTTCCCAATGTAAACCTTATTTCATTTTCACTGCCACCTGTTATTTCCCCATGGTGCACAAACAGTTACATATTAAAATTCTGACTGTGTCTAGAAAAGATAAAATGTCATCAGGCCATGAGGCTGAGGGCCTGATTTGATAATAAGCTTTCCCTGTTCCACATCAAAATACTAAGTAAGCAAAAATATTTTTTTGCAACTATTTCTAATAAAAAAAAAAAAAATCACTAATTTTCTCTGTGCTAGATTAACTGTCAAAACTGAAGTAAAAATTATGCTTTTTAGTGGTCTGTAAGAAGTAGTTGTGAACAACCAAAGAGTTTGGAGATGATTGGCCTTCTTCCTTTGACTAGTGGAAGTCTGCAACTAATGTCAAATCAGTAAAATGCAGCGGGCTGACATAGATCTACATGTCTACAGTAATTCTAAATATTTCTGGGATGCTGAAATTCCCAAAGTTTTCATAACTGAAACAGTAGCTTAAAATTTTGTGGCAGAGTATACACCTGATTTAGCAATATATTTAATCTTATTTATATTGCTTTTAGGCATATGAATAATCCAGATGGATCAGTGAGATTGTGACTGTGTTTAATGTTCAATGTGTATTTAACCAAATCAGTTAACTACTCACCGAATCAGAACCTATGTGAAAATGGATCAAGACTGTTGAGGTTTTCTTGGTTGGAAAAAAAAGGAGAAATCAGCAGGGAAAAGCTGGCTCAGCTCTTGCAGCCTCCAAGTAGAACTCACTCTGGAATACAACAGACTTCATGCACTTCTGGGACCTTCTGGGAAAGATAAGGAACAATAATCCTAGAAGAAAAAAAAATACTCCAAATATATTTCTGAAACACTGCATTTTCTTTTCATTACCCTTGTTTTTCAGTATTTTTAAAATTCGTGTATTCAATTAATTAAAATAAGAAAAAAACCCCCTTTTTGTCTATGATTTTATCTTCATAAAAAGGGGATTACTGAAGCTGGATGGCTGCTGCTATTTAATATCCCAAGACACAGTGTAAGTCCACTTCTGACACATTTGTTGATTACCTCATCACAAAGTAACTAAAAAGAAAAACAATAAACAGTTCTCTACAAACGCAAGAAATATAAAAACCCCCATAGGAATATCATGCATTTGAAGAATAAAATCAACATATATTCTTCTAACTGTCTTTCATACTAATAACCAAGTGATTCTTCTAATAAAGCAAAGCCCTTAGCTGTCTTTAAATTCATGACATTTCTCTGCCATGGTAGACAGGAAGCAAAGCACAGATGTTAGCAACCACTTCTGAGAAAGACTGCATGTCACATTTATTTGATACAATTTGGAAATGCACATGAAAGTATCCCGTCACCTGCCTTGTAGTCCACCCCTTAGCCAATCTCTCTTCCATTTGGCTAGCAGGATGCCATGGAACAGTGTGTAGAAAGCTGTGTTAAATGACACATGCTTGCAAACAACTTAACCTTCTCTCCCTTCATCCACAACATCAGTCATTCCATCATAGAAGGCACAATTTGCCCCTAGCAAATCCATGCTGGCTTCTCCAAATTACCTTCTAGTACCTTGTGTGCCTGGAAACAGCTTCTATCAGGACACGGTCTACAACCTTTAGGAGACTGAAGGGAGGCTGACTAGCCCATAGCCCAGACTCTGTCGTGGTTTAACCCCAGCCAGCAACTAAGCACCACGCAGCTGCTCACTCACTTCCCCCCCATCCAGTGGGATGGGGGAGAAAATCAGGAAAAGAAGTAAAACTCCTGGGTTGAGATAAGAACGGTTTAATAGAACAGAAAAGAAGAAACTAATAATGATAATGATAACACTAATAAAATGACAACAGTAAGTAATAAAAGGATTGAAATGTACAAATGATGCACAGGGCAATTGCTCACCACCCGCCGACCGACACCCAGCCAGTCCCCAAGCGGCCAAAAAAAACTGCCTCCCCCCCCTTCCCAGTTCCTAAACTAGATGGGACGTCACATGGTATGGAATACACCGTTGGCCAGTTTGGGTCAGGTGCCCTGGCTGGGCATGAGAAGCTGAAAATCCTTGACTATAGTCTAAACACTACTGAGCAACAACTGAAAACATCAGTGTTATCAACATTCTTCACATACTGAACTCAAAACATAGCACTGTACCAGCTACTAGGAAGACAGTTAACTCCATCCCGGCTGAAACCAGGACACTCTCCTTGTTACATTTCTTAAAAGATGGGCAGGATCTCAGCTAGACACTTCGCAAGATTTCCAAACTCACACACAGGTGCACTACAAGTTACCTCCTTCCCCCCCCAAACAAAATACTTGATGTCCTTATATTGAAGCTAGCCATTACAAAACTTATTTCCTCATATACTTACTCTTCTTAAAGAAACAACCAAAACTTAGCTAGATGTCTCAAAAGACAAGAGTGGTTTCTGGTTATATGCTTATTATTGGTAAGAGTTAAGTAGAAACAAGAAGCAGTTGAATATGGGCCAGTAGCATGTAGAAAACCTGATACTTCTCTGAAACACAGGACTTTTAAAGTGTGCTTTGAGCAACAGTGCAGCTCACATGCTTTATGGCCGGGACATTCTGCAGGCATGACATTCCTTGGCATGCGTCATACGGTTCATACACATTGCACATATGAAATTCCAGAAGGGATCATGATAGGGAAATGTTGCTTGGGCATCAGTGTTATTTTAAAGTATTGTCATCCAGGACTGTGGAATCTACATCCTCAGGGATTTTAATAGACAACAGTTAGTCAAATGTCTCTCAAGGTTAGTGGGTACATTCAGGTTAGGTACAGTAGACCCTGAATTAAGGTTCAGAATTAGAAGACCTGTTGAGTTCCCCTTCAGTGAAATCTTGCTTAATCACCAGGACTTAGCCATGATAGTCAGCAGAAAAGGAAATTAAAGTCATGACATTGGATTTATAAGAAATCACCCATTTCCATCTCAGTTAGTGTAACAATCCCCTAACTTAGTGTTGATAAATGATGTGTTTTGGGTAAGATGTAAAACCTAGATGCCAAATTCATAAAGTTAGCCATTTCCTCAGAGAATTGTTTTTATTTTCCAAAAGACTGAATCAACTCCTTCCCCTACTGAGTCTCAGTTTCTGTCACTCACAGCTTATTTGTCATCTGCAGCTAGAGTTGGACACACTGTTCTTTCTCTTTTTCAGTCATAAACTGTTGGCTTTCTTAAACAGCTCCTGCCTTTCAGAGAGTCACAAAGTAATTGTTCAATTGACTTCATTTTAGAGGGGATGAAGTGATTCTTGTATACTGCTGGCAGTGCTTTTCAGGTTGAAAGGACCTTTGAGAAGACAAGGCGATATTATTCTACAAGCCAAGGAGACAAAGGACAACAGTATTAGCAGACAAAGGAATAAGTGGCTCCAAACTCTGATATACTTCATGCCCATGATGCACTGAGATGTTCACTAAAGCTTCATATTCAGACATACAAGCACTACAGCAAAAGGTGTTAACTTATAGTTTTCTGGGTGTTACAAAACTTCAGTTAGTTCTCAGAAAAAGATGTTTTATTTATATACTGAACTTCACCATGGACCAGTCAATGTGCGTCAGTGGTATCAGGGGTGATGTTTTGTAACAGTGAAATGTACTTCTGAATCTCTTTGGGGTTTAATGCTCATTGACTTGGACAGGTAATCAATTGCAGCATCTCCAAAGGCCCATAGATATTGACTTTGGTCTCCAAAAGACTTTATAAAGACTCATTTGGGGGATACTTTCACTTCAAATTGAATTGTGGACCATTAAATCTCTTTAGTAAAATACTGAAACAAACACTAGATGTCAATGCTCCTTCTGCATTTTTAAATAGAACACAAATGCTTCTGGCTGAAGATAAGATTCCTAGAAGGATCCCAGCTTGTTCTTTTTCTCTGGCAGGTTCTTTAAATTGTTATAGATTTAATTTCCCCTACAGACAAAATGCATTAGTTTTACAGTACTCACTCTGCTTCTCCCACAAGACAATAACAGAAGTAACCTCCTTGGCATTAGACGTGGATCAGCTGTACAAATTCTGGAGAGAAGGGAGGAGGAGAAAGGATATGGCAATCAGTTAGATTGATACTTATCTCTTGGTTTCTTGCCTACACATTTGATAAGGACCTAAGGATGAAAGGAGGTGGGAAAGTCTTATTTTAAACAGTGGCTTTTTGTTACATGTTACCTACTATGCATCTGTACAGAAGATTAGATTTTTTTTTTTCACTCTGCTGAAAAATGAATGATACTAATGGAATCTCCAGGATTAATAAATGTGGATGACTCGGCTTGCTTGGCAGCAGCCAACACTTTGGAATTTGCGCCCTTCTGCCAGATCACTTCTATGAACCATCAGAGTTTGATACTAAGTAGCAAACTAGTAGCAAACATACTAAGTAGCAAGCACAATAAAAAGACACTTTTTCAAAAAGGAAGTAGTGTTTACAAAGAGGAATGTAGTAACAGCAACTAGGCTGTAGTAAACTTTGTGACTCATTAATAATTCTTAGGATGTTCTATATGAACAAGGTTAGGCATTATGACATATACAACACGAGCGTTATGTAAATATTTTGGCTAAGTATACTAGCTATATTCTTCTTGTATGCAATATATTTACTGTGACATATTTATCATGTCCAAGATCATACATCCTACTAGATATTTTATTTCAGTAAAAAAACAATGTGCCTCAAAATCCTCTGTAGCTCTAGGTTATGCCTGCAAGTCTGTAGCTTTGATGTGCCCTTAGCCCTCCCACCACCTGACACTGCCCTTCACCTTCCACACCAAGCCAGTCCTGCAGCAAGCTGGTACTTGTGAGATTCAGGACACAAGCCTCTGCACCATCTGCCAGGCAGGGGCGAGGAAGCCAGGTGTGTGTCAGTGCCACAGTGTCAGGCAACAGAGTGTGTAGCCCTGGTTTATTAGCCAGTTCTTGATTCTCCCTAGCCCTCCTGGCTTCTTTGAGCCCAATACTAGGTATAAATATCCTGCACTACATTTGCCTGCCTTTCCAATCACAAGACCCAGGAACTCCCTCTGTCCCACAAAAGGCTAAAAGTCAGCCTCAGGATATGCAGAGGTAGTCTTTGCTCCAACATTAGCAAGGCGGTATTAGTGACACGGATAGGTGCTAATTCAGCAGAAGGGGCAGGGGAAGGTGTGTTGGGGGTAACGGGCTTCACAAAGGGCACCAAGACCTTCATGTAAAGAACAAAAATGTTATTTTATTATGAGGAATAAAATTCCTTCGTCATACTGAAGTTATATTGGCTTCAGACAGGCTGTTAAGAGGGGGAGTCCCCATTTAGCAGAAGAGACAGAATGTCTGCACCACTGGGAGACTAAAAAATGCAGATAGCTAGATCAAAGGGCAGACAGACAGATAGGCAGGCAGGCAGGCAAGGCAGGCAGACAAATAGAAAGACAGTCTGGCCTGCCTGTCTGTCTATCAGTCCAAGTACTTAGACTCCACATTAGAATATATTTCCACAGAAGTTAATCCAAATATATTTCCAAAGAAATTAAGAAACAAAGAATACTCTTGCTTCATCAGCATGCATCCCTAGAACTACAGGATCAGCAGCCATCTCTGCTTGCAATCCCCATCTGACACTGGAGTTTAGTCTCTGGATCCCTTCATCACCAGTAAGGTCAATTGCTGCAGACTGTGAAGGATGCACACAATGCCTCCCATTGCACATCTGAGAAAAATGAAAACAGAACCTCCCAAAACGGAGCCTCTGACCCTCAGTTCTCTGTGAAGAAAAGCTTTGTGTCCTCACCCACATCTCTACTCAGCTGAATCTCTCCTCACAGACTTGCCTCTCACTGCCTTGGCCTTAGGAAGTGACATGGTTTCTATAGGGGTTTGGAGACCTACCATGCACCAGACCTGTGATCTTCATCAGCTGCATAAATTCCAGGAGAAAATAGGCCTTTTGCTGGGAATACTGCAGAGCCTAGAGCTCCTTTTAATCCATAAATAAGATTTGTAATGCTGCACTGAGGACAGACAATGAAAATGTCCTGATTTTAGATATTAAACTACCCCCCAAAAATACATCCAAGGAGATTTATATGCACTGAATAATATAGCTATTCCTCTCAACAAGCAGCATAACAAGTGTTTAAACCCATCATCACTCTTATTACCATATTACTTGTCTCTCTGTTGTTTTTATCTGGTAGTATTTGGTTTTGTTTTATACGTGCCTCCTTAGCCCTACTTCACAGGTATGTTTTGCTGTGGACACATATTTAGCTAACGGTCACAAGAGCATTCCAGATGCCTTTAGAAGACCTTGAACAGAATAAACAAGAAGACAAAAAAAGAAAGATGCCAATTAGAAGAACACAGGTGCAAATTCCACGGTAAAGGGAACTTGGCACAAAAAAATCCTCAATTCGGCAGTTTATCTTGACCAATTAGACTGAGAGAAGCTTCACATGTTTAAGTCAATATAACCAATTATATCTTATGTTTATGCACATGTACAGTGTTAGTATAACCAATTATATCTTAAGTTTATGCACATGTACAGTGTTGATATAACCAATCATATTTTATGCTTGTGCACGTGTACAGTGACTTTGCAGAACATGTGACTATAAGTATGTGTGTGTTTTAGCTATAAAGGGTCATCTAGCATCTGCTTTCAACTTTACAGGTGTCCATCTACTTCAATCTCCTCATTTCGCCTTGGGTGTTTATGCTATTTTTGATTAGCCATTCTACACAATAATTTACCTGTATGGTCAAAGTTGATTTGTGATCTCAGTGCCTGAAATAATTTCTTGTTTCTCCTGTGTTGGCATTTTGTTTGTACCCCTCTCATCTCTGCTTGTACTCTTTAACTGTTCCTTTCAAGTCCAGAGCACCTTCTATTTTATCCAGCTGTCCTCTTTACTTTCTCCTTAATTTTGACACCTAAGATTTGTCAAAAATTTTGCTGCATGGATCTCTGCTACTTCAGGTTTGCAAACTCTCCCCTGGAGTTGGAGAATTGAAGCAATTCAAAACATGGCTGAGGGAAGGAGAGCATGCAGTTCAGTTCCCCTCACTGTATTGGCAAGAAACAAAATGATTTACTGCCACACAGTGATGGGATAATCCAGGCTGGATACAAGAAACAGCAGCAGACAGAGAAATGTTTAAACATACCTTTATCCATGTGGCATCAAAGTCTTTTTACCTCCCCATCCTTTTGCTTCCTTCCACACCCTCAGACCTGCTCACTTATATGCACCTGTCTATTCATTAACATCTAATTAAGGCATACATCTGCTGCAGCTTTATATTGAGCACTGCATTCCTCCACATTAAAACTGCATGGAGCTTTCTCTCTTTTCTTCATATTTGTTTCTGGTGCATTATGAGCAAAAAAAGCTTTTTCTTGCTGATTGACAAACAGAAGGAAAACAAACTAGGTTTTGAAGAGGATGAAAGAGCAGAATATGCTTTGCATCCAAAACCAACTTCTCCTCAGGGATGTGCCCCAGAGAGGCAGGGATGTTTCTTTTAATTAAAGGTGCAATGAAGAGGAAAGAGTATCAATATCTGTAGACACAACAGTCATGACAGAAACTGGGTAAAGCCAGAGGGTTTGTCTTATTTTTTTTTTTTGCCATGGGAAGAAGTTGCACTCTATCACTTCATTTACTCAGCTTCTTGTTTCCAGCCCATTTCTATGTAACCAAAAGGTAAGCCAATGCCACAGATTAATGGCCAAGTCTGAAATGATTTCCTAACTAGATTTCATACCATCTATCAGGGTGCATTACTTAGAGATCACCAGTAACATGCACAACAATGTCCCAGAGAGCCCTGTTAACTGGTAGCATCCCCCGCCTTTTTTTTTTTTTTTTTCTTCTTAAAAAACATAGTCACAGCTGGTTCTGACAGGTCTGAGAAATGGAGATGAAGTAAGCAGTCCCACTGTCTGCTGGCACAGCTAGCCTTGCCCATTCTTCCTTTCTGAACATGGATGGATTTCTCCTCTGAGTTACAAAATAGAGATCTAGAGGAATGATCCTGGGTATTTTCCAGTCATCCCTAAGTACACCATTGCTTGGCCACTGAACTTCTTGCTTTCTACCAACCTTTCCAAAAAAAAAATGCAATATGCAATTTCAGAAAGATGCTAAAATGCTGAACTCCAAACCAGGAGCAAAATATGTAAACCAAAGGGCTTTATGATAAAGCAGCATGCAGTGTTGAGCCATTACATTTATCAGAAGTGACTGTAGCTTCTTCTTGATACAGACAATACCCTGCTGTGGCATTTCAGCACAGAAATATCCACCATAAAGACAGGCTGCATTTAGCAAGACAATGCTGCCTGCCTCACTGACGAGAAAAGACTTCCACATGGTCCACAGCTCTCAGACAATATTGCATATACTGATAAAATTATTTAGATTGTGGCTGTCATCACTCAGGTTCTTTGACTTTTGATGCTCCAGAAAGACTTGCTTTTTAATTGCTTAATGTGAAGCTCTGGTTGTAAAGCACTTAGAGACATGACCACATCTATCATTTTCTGAGAAAACTTTCCATATATATTTCATCCGTAACTGCTTGAAACAGAAATTCAGTTTTTGTCCCAGCCATGAGAAACAGAATTGGCATACCTAGGAGTCAATAGACTTGTTTTGCTTTTATTTGCCAATTTGATAATAATGATATTTATTTTGCTCTCAGATTCACTTTTAATGCCTGGTAAAACATACAGTGTCTTTTGTACACATGTCTCAAAATGATTTGAAAGACCTAAGTATTAATAGCATGTGTAAACTATGAAGGAAACTTCATGGATAGATCTTAAGAGTGGAGGTCTTTTTTCCTCTCCTCCTTTATACAGTAGGTCAAAAATCTCACATAAGTGATTTCTTCTTGAGAGTTTTATATTATTTTGAGCATTAAGATATCTTTTATAAAGACATTGAGACTTGATTTAGAAGCTGCCAGTGACAGCGAATCCATCATAACTGGAAGAAAGTTGTTCCACTGATTAATTACTCTTTGAATTTACCTTAGTCTAGCTTCCAGCTCCTGATTCTCATGGATTCATCTTTCTGACAGAAATGCCACCTACAATAAGCCATGTCTTCCCACTATCACCTCTTAATTTTCTCTTTGATGCATTAAACAGATTAAATTTTCTTGGTTCCTCCCTAGAAAAAGAGTATTTTCTTATTATTCTTTTCTGAATGCTTTTCAATCCTTCATCAGCTTTTTTGAAAGATAACTATTTGAACTCAAAACAAAAGTGTATCATTAGTGCCAGAGGTTCATGACTCATAACAACAGTTATAATTCTCACTTAAGCAATTGAAATAGCTAGAAACATGCAAGTCCCTCTTCATGCCATGACAACTACAAAAATAGTACTCCCTTGCTCATGTATGATATTTCCTGATTAATTCTTCAGAAGTTGTATCAAGACTTAGCTACATCAGATTGCCCACTTGTGTTCAGTTGTTTCACTGCTCTGGTGCTTTTCAGTTACCAATTTCAAGGATAAAGTCCCAGTTTCCTAAGACTGATACACTTTCTGGGTGCCTAGAAATATAACCTTGTAAGGTGGCCACACAAAAACATTTGTGTTGAAGTATATGCTTGTTTACTTCTGTAAGTGATCCAGAGCAGCCTCTGTAACCCATATGCAATTTATCATTAGGACTAATTCACTACTTCTGTGTCATCAAAAATTTTACAAATGTGGTATTTACAGGTGTGGTCTTCCTGGATTAGACTAGGTCAAGAGTCAACAGTGGCAGCATCTTCCCAGAAACCAATCCATGGGGCTGTGACTTGAACTCTTACGGTTACTCTCACTCAGTGACCACCCTGCTTCTGTGGGCTCTTTCAGTTTTATTTAGTGGTACTTTTCTCACAGAACTGTGTCAGTATATCACCTGTCTCAAAAATATCTTGGATATAATATATCACAGAGATACATTCACTGAACACATCTGAGATCTCAAAAATGACAGTTTGCTTGACAGGGTCTATCTGCTATAAAAGCATGCTGATGGCATTAATTATACCGCCATTCCTTTCTGCTTTCCCATTTCTGTCCCTTCACTGCCTTTCAATAATTTTGCCATAAGCAGTCACTTTATGGTTTCCTAAGCAAATTTGCTTAATTCTTTAAGTAATTAGAATTATAATGCATATGATTATATACTGGAACATTCCCATTTTTTCCAAGATTAGTTTAAAAAAAAATCCATGCCTAAGGGAGTTCTTTACCCATTCTTTTCCTTTTTTTTAAAGGAAGTACTCAGCTGCTGGTTCTCAACACCCCTTTTGATCAACATTACAATAGGAAGGATCTCACTATTTTTCTAATATATTAGACTGTAGCATTCTGCTTCTTTTGGGGTAGTATATATGAGTATATATGGAACACTATAGCTTTTTGTCCATCCCAAGAAGATGTTTTTCAGACTGGATCTGTACAGAGATATAATATCTAATTTAGCAGAAATAAATAATGTGATTATACTCCAAAGTTTACTAGAAGTTTAGAGCAAGAGACCAGAACTCCACACAGAGCAGAAAGTAAGGGTTCATGATCATGCTTGTGAATTCTGAAACCTTATTCTCCTCCTTCTTGTGCACATATTTCCAGTTTTCCTGACTGTATCATTTTCTTTCCTCAGACAAATGCAAGTAGTAGAAGAACATTTGAATTCCATCAGAATTTTACATAATATTGGAAAAATATTGGTTTTATTGGTGAATTATAATTCATGGGAAAGCAGGAGCTGTTTATAGAATATATAACTTGGGCTGGTCAAAAATATTTTTACTACAAGAAACGTGTTTTGACAAAAAAACTGTCCCCAACTGAAAAAATGTTTTATTATTGAATAAAACAAAATCCCAATTAATTTTACTCCATCTCCTTGAACAAGGAGTACAAAAAAAGAGACTTTTTAAAATCCCTTTTTTCTCATGATTTTGCAGCTTTGAAACTAAGAAAAAGGAAGAGCACAGTACAAAAATGAAGATGTAGAGTGTTTTCTTAGGAAAAGAAAAAAAAGTGGAAAACAGTAAGAGAATAGAAGTAAACTTTTCTTTGAAAACTTTCCATGAACATATTTCTCTCTTTTTGATTGACTCTAGTTGTGTCATCCAGAGCAGGAGCAGAAACAATCACCACGTGATGCAATAGGACACAGTATGAATGGTAAATCACTGAGATGAAACACTCAGATTAATATTAGCTACATGAGTGAAAAGGGTTGGAACAAACTATTCATCAAAAAATTTCAAATAATAAACTAATTAATGCAAATTGTGATGTGTTCATGGAGAAATAACAAATGCAAAAAGGGCAAATTTCACTGTCAAATGAATTGTTCTCAGGGAATAATTCATCTAGCTGCAGAAGACAGAGAAAAGAGTTGAATGCTAATGGGTAGGAATAAGGAGAACATAGCATAGAAAAAGAGCTAATTCATAGATGGCAGTAAGTCTACTGACTGCTTGGGAAAAAAGGAACTAGATGCTGCTGAATCTCTTGAAAATTTGGATGTACCTTAGGTTTAAGCCCATGTGTAAGATTTTGCAAGATTAATATTTCAGACTGTAGGTTCTCCAATAAAGTATCTGAAAATGAATATGCAGCATGTAATAGAAAGCTCTGCTCTCAGCCAGGTTAGCTAACCTTAAAGGAAATTATAACAGTTATTAATACATGGTTACAGAACTATTTGTTTCATTCTGCTAAATTTTGTAGAACCTTAATAAAAACAAAACATTGTATTAGAAAAATCATATAAAACAAGTCCTGCAGAGTCATGACACATTCATTTTAAATACAATCTGTGGTCTTCAGTTTTATTTATTTGTCTATTTGACAGTACTCTCACGCCTGCTTGCTGGACACTGTGGCCCCATAGAAACAGCTCCTGTTTCACTAATACAGAGCTGTCAGGAGGGTTTCAAGTCATTTGTGCATTAAGCATCTTCTCAGCATTTGCTGTTTCATTGTGGCAGAGTAGTAGTGCCTGCACAAATGTATACACACAAAGACCTGAATGCACAGCTCATTTCTTTCTGGATCATACTGATCAGTTTTGGAGAGGGGTCAGAGAAAAGGAACTGTGATGTCAGTTGTCACTGATTTCCAAGATAAACGAGGAATTGAACAGCAAAATCCTGCCCAGCCAAAGAGGAAATCAACAATTAAATACAGCCCAAGCAGTAAGCAAAGGATTAGCTTTGCTGAAATACCAGAAGTGCTTTTTGATAACATTAATTTCAAGTAGATGAATGTAGATACTTTGCTGTTTCAAGGCGAGGAACACTGATTTTTTCTTTTTTTTTCCTCTTTTTCAGTTTCAACTCTTTACTAGTTATATCCCCAATGGACATTATAGGATGCCCCACTGTTTACTACAAGCTTAAGTTTCTGTACTAAAAATACCTAATTTTGTTCTGCATTCTTGATCAAACCTATTTTAACAAGGTAATAATTATATGCACACTCCTCAGCTGTCAAATATATGGTAAATGGGGAAACATTTATTAAATGTGAGTACTAATGCCAGCAGAACCAGTTACCATGACATTTCTTAAAAAAGAACAGAAAAAGCTGTTCAACACCTGCATACTCTGTTTCATACCAAACTGCTCTAATTAGCACATTTTGAGATATGATTAGAGCACTAGAGGAAGCTTTCCAAATGCCATTAATTATGGATGTGATCTTAAATTATTCACTTTGAATATTTTTTTTCCTGCTATGCCCCTTTTATATTCCACTAACTTTTTGTTGCACCCTAGAACAGGTCCAATTAAATGTCAAATGGAAGTTTGTTACGCTAAAGAGAAGGTAAACTGAAAATTAATCACCTTTTTTTTCTAAGGTGCTTGTCTTAAAAAGGGAGAACATGGGTGACAGTCTATTTTTTTTCCTCTTCAACATTCATTGTTCTCTACCTCAGCCTTTACCAGTATTGGAAGAGTGATACTCATGCAATAATTAAGCATGAAAATTTCCATCTCTCACTAAAGCAATATTATGGAATGCAACAAAATGTTTGCATAATCATTCATTCTTATTCCTTTTAAAGATTACTATATCAGATCAGTTATCCAAGCCTCTGGTACATCACAGGTAGTGCCATATGTGGAGTCTAATAGCCTGTGACCAATTGAAGAACCTTTTTCAGGCTCATATGTAACCAGACCTGTCCAGAATAAGTCTGTGTAAAGAAAGGAGGATGGCACTAGGAAGGCAGGAGACAAAGAGAGAGGGAAGGGTGGAATCATAATATAAGAAAAAGGAAAGACATGGTGAGCGAAGCTGATCATAGTCCAAGGTAAGAAGCAGACTGAGAAGGAATGATAGACAGAGGAAGGCAGTGAGGGGAAGGGACACCTTTTCCTTGAAGAAGCAGAGGTGGCTGCTTTCAGGTTGTGGATGGCACAGGACGCTGTGATGTCCAGGGCTGTGATCCAACACAGTTCTGAGGCTCCTGCTCCCTGCACTGATACTGGTCTAACAAGGATCATTTGGGCACCAGTTTTTTTGCAGCTTTACACAGATACTGGCTGGAACCTTGGGTACCTGGCCCAGGTATCATACTGAATAACTCACATGCTCAAATCCACATCCTAAATACCTCTCCAGTGAAAAATGTGGATGGCACAACGAGTAAATTGCTTTTGCTCCCTCTTCTCTCTCTCATTTTTTCCTTTCTACACATTAATCTGGCTTGCTGGTGTCCTTAGCAGGACACATTTTGCAGAGATGAGGAAAGAGAATTCATATACATCTGCCTAAAAATAAAGCTCACATCTATACATAATACACAGAGACATAGTAAAAGGCTCTCACGTATGTCCTCTGGACTAAGCAGAATAGTCAAACAATCCTAGTGCATGCAATGACTCAACATTATGCTGGATTTTATAATTTTTTCTAGGTTTAAGTTCCTCCTTTAAAGCTTCTTCTGGGACCCATTAGAAGCTACTAGCACACACTTCTTTCGTTAAAGACTGTTGATAAAATCCAGTGAAAAGGAATGACAGATCTCTTAAAAGGTTTTTAAAACATGTGCCTGTAGAAAACACACAGATGAGTTGTATTCCAAACTGGAGTGCTATCACTTCACACAAGCCACATCCTTCTTAAAGCTAAACAGAGCTGAAGTTGGTCTCTGGATAAGGACACCTTCAAGGAAAACACATCAAGGAGGAATCATTCAGAAGTCTGTTCTCCTGCTGATTCAGTCATATTTGGCTGGTGTCATGTGCAAGCTGTCATCTTACTGATAACGGGGAATTTCTCTTGCATTTGGCATCATTAAAGCTCTTTAGAGAGACTATTTCTGACATCCTGAATCAATACCTTATGTGGCTCTTACCTACAGACTACTAAAATACTTCTGATGTTTAATGTTTTACCTTGTATTATTCATTAACTCCCTCTTATCTTGAAAATAATTCCTGTGAACTTGGCATGAGGTGCTGCATCCCTAGACATTACAAAGAATTCACTCACATGCTTGAGTGGGCGAGGGATCAGGCTCAAAACAGGTAAAAATCCCATTCCTTATCCTCACTAAATCATGAGTTTGCATCATCTCTCACAGCTGCATCACAGTACCAGGTCCATGCTGGACAATCAGAAACTCTCTAGAACTAAGTGAAAATGCAAAATGTAACATTCCATTCATGAGGATGGGGGAGAGAGAGACTTATTAGGTGAATAAAATATATTTAAAGTGTTTTTAATGTCCTTTGCAACTTTGTAACCTTACCCATTTTATTTCTCCATGTTCATACCTTATCCTCCATGATCACTTGAGACTCTAAGATACCATAACAAGGAGAGTAGAACATTTCTTGAGGTAGTCATTCCTTGCCCTCGAGGTCTTGGCATTGTACAGCAACGGCTATGTGCAGTGAGCAAGATGCTTTCTGCCACCTGGAACCTGCTCAAAGTCACCATCAAGCTGGCAAAGATCTATGAAAAAGATAACTCTTCTAATCAGTCTATCAGCAAAAGGAAAATCTCATGTAAAGCAGGTGCTTATAGAATGGAATCCTATCTTTAGAGCTATGTGCACACTGTTTGGCTTGTATCTTGAAGTTTTGAAAGAAGTTACTGATTTTGTAAGATCATGTTGCCTTTGCAGTATTGCTAGTTGCCTGCAAAAGCATACTGGGAAAAAGAAAAAAAAAACTGAACAAAAGGCAGAAAAAAGAGGAAAAGCAGAACAAAAGGCAGGGAACTATAATGGAATCCAAATCTGTGCAAACTTCTCTGCCTACAGTTACAGATGCCTAAGTACATATCTCTAGAGTATACAACTCCAAAAAATAATGTTAATATAACTCAGAGTAAATTCACTGACTTTCCCAGTAAAATTGAGATCAACAAAAGAATCAAAATCACCATAAGAAACATCTCAGATATGAGCTCTGACTCCTTGGTACTTTAACACTGCTTACCATCATTAATATTGTCACAAAACATTACCCTGAGTGTGACAGAGATGTCCCAGTAGAGGACTATTTCAAATGCCTTCAAACATCACCATATACTGTATTTCACACACAAAAAATTAATGTGTGTCATTTATATTCATTACATTGAATATTCAATGCATATCTTCCTGACAATTTATTAGGACTGACAGTAGGGCAGGTGGAAGAGAGTTTCAGACACCCTGCACATGACACTCCTAATTCATTGTAAAATTGATGAAAATTACTTATATTTAAAGTGAGTTTTGCCCAAATTTATTTTACCTTATTTTTGATGAAAACCTTGGATTTCTTGCTCCTACACTCTACTATATGTATGGCACCACATAATACCAGTGGCTCCAAATCTGTACTAACGTAGGTGCACCCTGTGTGAAATGAGCCGTAACAGGTCCTAAATGGAAGCTGTGTGTATCACATAAACATTATTCTCTAGTTGCCCCAGTATGAAACATAAGCAGATGGGCTAAGTTACCAATAGATGAGAGAGACTAACACCCTCATATTTGACAGTTATTCCTGAAGGTCTAGAGTGGGGTATCTTAGACAGTAATCATTCATGCCCATTCAATTTTACTTGGATGGAAGGTTTGGGGGTTTTTTCACTTGGCTGTTGAACAAACCGCTTCTTCCAGAATTAAATATATTGGAGAAATCACCAAAAAACCATTCGCCCTGCCTTCTCCCATATTCAGCTGCACTGGGGGCACACTTTTATTTGCTTTAGAAGAGAATGTGAACAGGAAGGAAATGAAGATGGATACCAGTCAGTGCTTTAAAAGCGGATCTACTGATGCAAAAAACATATATCTGGCAAATCTTCAGTTAATCAGCAAGAAGACTTGCTGTAACCATATATCCTCCATGGTCCAGGTGTATTTGTAGTCATATAAGAGTTTCCTGAGTAGCTTAGGACAGCTTATCTGTCCCATCTCCCTCTCACTCTTCTCCTCCTCTGAACTTCCAGGAGGATTCAGTGTGTCCAAAATGAGGAAGATAAATAATGAAAGAAGAGGGTGAGAAGACAGAGAAGTAGAGAAAATATAATATAATGCAATACAATAAAATACCTATCCTTGCATTACTGGCCAGAGAAATCCTACCAGTCCATCATGCTAGAATAAACTCCAAAGAAAGTAATGATGGATGGTTTAGGAAACTCCAGTCAGGGTCTCTCTCTCAAATTCAGGCCAGATTGCTAGTGTTCAAAGGCAATAGCATTTTCAATTGATCTAGAAAGCAAATTTTAAAAGCCTGGTGTGGCTTCAGGTTGTGTTCCCAGCAGAACATTTCCTAGTCACCTCTCTGAGTACATCTCTTGGGACCACCAACAGAGAGGCTACTGGAATATCCTTTGGCTCACTGGTGTAAGGTCAACAGTAGCAAATAAGGAACATACTACAAGCAACGCTATAGTTTCCCTCCCCATTGCTCAGTTTTAATCTTTTAATGCCCTGTACATGTTCCCAGGACACCCTCAGAGTGGCATGTAAAACTCCCAGTTGATTGTCAGACTGTTGTTAATTACTGATACTGAAAGGGAATCACACATAACAGATGCAGGCATTCATAGCCAGCCTACTACCTAAGAGCTAGACTGGCAAGCCCTAGATTAAGGAATGAAAGGCTTGTAGATTCATGGGGACAGTTTGTTGCTTTCACAGTCTTTCCCCATCCAGCCAGGCTTGTAGTTATCACCTGCACTATATCAAAGTTGCTGTTCTAGATCTAGAAAAAGGCACAAATTAAATTTTATCCTGATTGGACTTATTGTGTCCCACTGGAATTTACTTTCTACAAGTCATTTAAGGCAGGACACGATAGCTCTTCAGGGGAATATCATCATCTTTGTTTCACAACTGTTTTTCTAATTATATAATAGATGACATTCTGTTCTCCCCCTCCCTGTGTGGAAGCAGTTCTCAGGCATGGCAGAGAGGATGCTGTTTTACTAGAAACATTTTTTTCAGATGCTTACTGTCATCTCAGTTAAAAATTACCCTTTATAACTTCTGTAAACATTAAAGATCACCTGGTGAGTTTTTTGTCTGCTCAGATTCATTCTTTTCTGTGTACTCCAGAACATTTTATAGTCATCATTGCTACTACTTGCAATTACAGGAGAGAGAAAAAGTGTGTGTCTGATTGACATGGAATAAAGCTAAAGCAGACAGACTCCAGCAGCTATAAAACACATTAGCTTTTCTGCCCTTTACTATAGGGACAAGGGAGTTTTCAACCTCTTATAATAGTGCTTTGCCAGTCACATTAATTGCCGGTAAATAAATTGTTTCATATCTTGTCAATTATAAACATAGTGATTATCTCTAGATATGTTACTATCGCCTTCCACACTGTACATACTGTAGTGAACAATTCCTTCCCTTCCAGCAGTGAAGGTCATCCCAAAGAGTCATTTTTGGGCTCAGGAAGTGACAAAGGCTGCCAGACACACACACAGAGAAGATACTTGGTAGAACAAATGTAATGGGCTGTGCTTGAACTGGACTAAGATGGACAGGTTACTACATCTACTCTTGCAAGAAAAAGCCAATTGTGACATTCTAATGATCAAAATTGCGAGGTTTGGTATTATATTTCATCTTTGACTGTAACTCAACTACCAAAGTGACCTACTGTCCCTTTGTCCCAGCTTGCATAATAGAACTGGTGTTGGGTGCCAGAAGTAGGAAGTTAAGAAAAAAGACACTCTGATGACATTAAAAATGGTGACATTTTTTTAGAGTCACAAAACCCAACCTTTACTCCAAAGGAAGCCAGGCCTTAGTTCAAAACATCTAAAACCCCATATATTTAAAAAAACCTAAAAACATGTATTTATTTCCCTTTCTGCTCTCTCAGTGGACGCATAGGTGCTGATACAGCTATTGCTGAAGATGATGAGACTCTGCCCGTTGATACCATGGGCATCAGTTGGATTCCCTGTGCAGGTAAAGGTAAAAAAGTTGTTTCATTTATACTAGGACTCATTCTGTCCTGAACATGTAAAGGGAGCTTAAAAGGCACAATTGTAGCTTGTGCTTAATTTTAGCTCACTCCACACCAAACAGAATAGTGAAAAAGAATTTATATAGATGCATGAATCAAGCCTAACATCTTCAGAGATTAGCAATTAATTTAATGGCTGACCAGGACTATAAAAGCCTCTATATTTTATGAAAAAATATCTGTTTCCCCTGTGGTTCTGATGTCAGCAGTAAGTCTGCAGCTTTAATAAGGGGTGACAATAACCATCAGTTTAATTTCAGTATTGACTGAGACATGGATTCCTGCCAGTATTCCCAGAGGATTCTGAAGGACAAGGAGGTGTGCAATTAAAGCTATCTACATCATGAAGTGCAGACAGTGAAAAAGCAGGACCCTAATATAAAGTACAAGTCCTGCCCAGTTTTTGCCACTGTAAATGTATTTTTCTTGGCAACATAGTTTACACTGTCTGATAGACACCACGCTGCTTCAATTTAGTGACAATGCCAATTACACCTCTTCATCTGAATGTAAACTTTGAGGCATATTATGAAAACTCAGATACATCACAGTCCGTGTTAACAGAGCTGCTGAATTTGTCATTTAACAGAACCTCTGAACTATGCTTTATTTGTTTTGTATTTAATATTCTCTCCATTTCACTGATGGGAAACTGAAGCAAAGATCATGAAATATACAGCTTTAGAAAAATTCTAGCACATTTTCTTGCTCATGTCAGGGTCCTATGACAAAAAGTTCAGTGGTGAAATGACTTCTACAAGATAATACAAAATATCAGTGGCAGAGTCAAAAGCCAGAGCTCAATGTTCTGACTGCCATTCCTCTAACCACCTGTAGATCTTGCTGTTCAGAAGACAAAAATTCTGCAGTCTATACACCTTGGCTCTTTTGCTCAGCTTGTGAGCAAAGCATATGCCCCTGGGAGCAATGTGATAACAACTCCATTTTCATCTCCCATGTTTTCTAATTAATGTAAAACATGCCAGAGTTAGTTACTTAAATACACAAGTTATAATTGGTAATGGGGAGGTAGGGACAACCTTTTTTTTTTTTTTCTCCCTTGCTTAAGACAATTGACAGTTATCGCAATTATACAGCATGCTGTATTTATTAACCCAGCAGGCATTGTCAAATGCTCATCAAGCATTTGCATGTAATCTTCAGTAGAAGAATTGCTTTTGATCATAAGTTTATGGCATCCAGCAGTGATAGCCAATTTGTTGCATTGCAAAGCTACCTTGAGTGACAGGATTCCGCAAGAGCCTCTTGAGAACCAAGGGATGTGGGCATTAAGTGTGTCATTCAAGGAAATCTGTGTCGTCAGGGAGAGTGCCATGAACATCCTTGCTATCATTCATTTTCAGTTCCACTGCAGTTTCTTCATGGCATCAGCTGAAGAAACGTTAGGAGAGGCTTATTTCTGACCCAAAGAGAGTGAGGGAAGTACCTATATTCTGGTGACAGCCTTCTCCTGTGAAACTTTATATGTACATTGTCTACATTTCTTTAAAAATAGTAAATTGTCTTCTTATATAACATGTTCCTTTATTTCCTCATATATTCAAAAGGTGAGATATACTAATTTAACATGTGTCTTAAGATCTTCACACCCTTAAAAATACATCTGTTAAAATAAAGTCTCCAAAAATTGCTTGCCGATATCAGAAGTGTATAGCCCCAGCCTAGTATAAATCAGAATAAGTACATTGAATTCAAGAAGTTATCTTCTTACATACCTGCTAAAGTTCTAAGTTGTAGAAAGTATTATCTGTGGTGCACACAGATTAATCCTTCATTAACAAAATTAGACTTACTGCAAAATTTTGCATTGTTCAGTTGATTTATTTCCTGGTAAGAACATTTTTATATCACACCATACCCCGGATTGAGCACCATGTCTGTATAAATGCCTACTAAAATCATGCATCCATTTGGTTCAACATAGATTTAAGTTAAGAAAACAGCTCTTGTAAGTGAAGGTAGAATTTATGTCTAAAGACCTCAAATGTTTTCATATGCATGCAAAACTGTGACATGGACTCTGATGTCCTCTCACCATGAACTTTTCTAGCCCTATTCGAGAGCAGTTCAGCATTGTTGATGACAATGATAAGAGTATGACCCACAAGGAGTATTTGAAAAAAA
Source organism: Buteo buteo (assembly GCF_964188355.1). Taxonomy (NCBI): domain Eukaryota; kingdom Metazoa; phylum Chordata; class Aves; order Accipitriformes; family Accipitridae; genus Buteo; species Buteo buteo. The sequence goes on from NC_134182.1 coordinate 19,891,965, forward strand.
TGTAGAGCATGGAATGTTCTTGCAAGGCACACTCAACAAAATGGCAGAATGAAGAATGACCCAAATGCCAACAAAGCCAATGAATTTAGAGCAAATCTCTTGGAATAATCTTCCAAGAAGAAAAATATAAGCACAATTTTCATTTATTAGAGCTTTGTGAAAAGTAGGAAATGTCCATGTCAGTGAATAGGCCTGAAAGAAAAAGGACAAAACTACTTGTTTCTGTATGAGACAAAGCCCTCAAATGCCACTGGTACATATAGGAATGTGTGTATCCTGTATAGGAACAGACACATTCTGGTCCTCAGCCACTTCGCATTGTGCCAGTAGCACAGTGTTGGGCTTCACAGACTGCTTTTCCTTAATGTTGCATTTGCCTGGAAATATTTTATTTCCAGGTAGTCTGTGATGTATTATACAGCAAGACAGGTCTGATCATACAATAATGGCATGTTTTCTGTTAAAAAGGATTTACTCTTGCTTAAGAGAAATGTTTTCTCTCCACTGGTGCCTGATGATAGCTGGAAGGTCTTAGAAGACCTTTCACAGTAAGATAGCCTGGAAATACTGTGCAGAAGTTAGTGTCTGACTGTCCCAGCTGCCTTCAAGAAGTTGCTCCAAGGAAAGAAAGTTATTACCCTTCGGGTGTTTTGTTTGTTTGTTTGTTTGTTTATTTTTATTGTTCAATTTCCACAAGGGA